>NW_012109864.1:671884-713764 GCF_000951045.1 Mandrillus leucophaeus
TCCAGTTTTTGCCCATTCAATTATTTCTACAACATCTTACCTGTGTAACTTTGAATGAATAAATTATACTTTTAAACCACAGATTTCTCAGTGTTTAAATATTAATAGCTGTAAAACTTACTTTTAGAGTTATTGAGTAAATTAAATCATATAATATATATAAAACACCTATTATAGTATTGTTGTATAAATATATTTAAAAGCCACAACCTATTATTATTGTTTCTAAAATGAATTAATTATTTGCCTAGATTAAAGTAAAATGTACAGCTATATTATATGGCTTTCTATGTTCAGTTTCCAGGTACATAGAGATCTTTTTCAATTTTGCTTATTCAACTGATTTTATACTAAATTCAATCCTTAGCATTTCAATCTTATAATTGTCAAACGATGACAACTCTTTCATTTTCCTAAAATCATTATTAGCATTGAATTTGTTATCTGATAGATTAACCATTCCTATGTAACAAGCACATTTTCTATGCCTTAATTGTTAGAAACATTCCACAGAGTTTATGAAAGAAACTCTGTGACTTATTACAAATGGTGCTCTCTTTAGATTGACATAACTCTTAATCTCTAAACTTGTCATAATATCAGATAATTGTGCTACCATCTGGTATTTCTATACCTTTAACACAAGTGTAAATAAATGGATATTTTGCCTTTCAAATTGCTGAAAACACCCTTCGTGTTCCACTAGCCATCTAATCCTGTGAAAACAGAAATGTTTTCTCTGTGAACCTTTATTGGTTCTAGTGTCAACCCTTCCATTTTCCTATCTACATTTTAGGTTTATTTGTTTTACAAATATTAATTGCTAACTGCTATATTTTATGTATTTTACCATGTGATGAGAAAAAAATGTTCAAACAAGGAAAACACAGCTTCTTTTCTAGAGTTATAAGTCTGGTTGGTATGACTGACAAGAATACAATTATAATGTAATAAGTCCAATTGCAGACAAAATTTCATGATGTATGTAACCCAGACTGTTTGTGTGTGAGGGGATAATGACTTAACGAATATGTCATAGAAAAAGTAAAAGTAAATATTCAAGCAAAGTTGTGAAGGATAACTTCACTGGGGAGGAAGAGAGTTTAGTAGAAATAAAGTAACATTTGAAAAAACACAAGCAAAGGAAATATGAACTATAACCAGAATGAGTATGTTTGGTATAGTTGGAGTGAAGAGAGTATACAGGTAGGGAAAATAAGAGGCTGAAATGACAAACTGAGTCACAACATGAAGCACTGTGCAAACCCTTGTAGTTTTTCCATCTACAGCTGTCATAATCAACCTTCCTTGCCCCACAAGTTTAGAACATTACTGGCACATTTGCACATCACAAGCATACTTACAAATTCATTTTTTATTAATTATTAACTTTTGTCACAGTCACAAGTTATTGAATTGGAATATAACCAATTAATTTGTTGCTTCATTTGATACTATCATCTATCCCTCTCTGTCTGTCTGTCTACCTACCTACTTATCACGAGTTGAATTGTTTCTCCAAAATTCCTATGTTGAAGTCCTCATCTCCAGTACCTCAAAATGTGACTGTATTTGAAGATGGATCCTCAGATTGGTTGTTAAGTTAAAATGAGGTCTTGAGGATGGATCCTAATCCAATTCATTGGTGTTCTTACAAGAAAAGGAAGCTAGAACACACAAAGAGACATCAAGGATGTGTGTGCACAGAAGAAAGACCCTATGAGGACAAAGTGAGAAGGCGACCATCTGCACACCAAGAAGAGAGGGCTCAGAAGAAGTCAAACCTACTTTATCTTGGAATTCTAGCTTCCAGTACTATGAGAAAATAAAATTCTGATGCTTAAAATTCTGATGACCTTGTATATGGTATTTTGTTATGGCGATCCTAGAAAACTAATTCTGTGTGTGTGTGTGTGTGTGTGTGTGTGTGTGTGTGTGTGTTTATATGTTTATATGTATATTTAACATGTGTTTCATTCCCTGCACTCTTCTGTTGACCTAGGATATAAAGAAGAGAGACATTACTTTTATGTTCTAGGAATTTAAGGTTCAAGGTAGAGATAAACTAACAATAGAAATATTACAAAATGAGTATGTACAATAATACAGATATACATATGGTATGAGGCAATTGGTAGAAAATTATCTCAACACAATGTGGGGGTTTTTAGAGGTGGTGGTGCTTCAGCAAAATCTTTATTCAGCAAAAGAAAATATTGATCTAGCAGAAAAAGTGGAGTTTGCAAGATGTAAAGGCTAGTTCTTGGTAGAAATATGGCCTTCCTTTTCCAGCTTGTCAAAGAGGTGTGAAGGAGCATGGGTGATTTCATGCCTTGCAATGGCACAGTGCTGCTGTCCCAGGTGTATATGTGCATGGAGTGGGAGGCAGGAACCTCTTCAGTGATCTTGAAGTGAACTTTTATTATCTCCTATTCAGCTTTTTTCTTCTATGATGACACTTTTTTTTTTTTCCATCATTTTCATATACAGATTGTTGTCCTTTTTGAAAGGAAGCAAGTTGGAAATTAATTAATCTTGCCCAACTCTGTTATCAGTTTGCTTTCTCTGACCTTTCCCCTACTTAATGATTCTTGTATTTCTTCATCCACTTTTTAACTTGAAAAGCATATTCTAAAATACAGCAATGCTTTTTCAGCCTTTAGCCTTTTCCCAGACTCTCAGTTTATGCTGAGGTTTTTCCCTTCATTTTTAACCTATTTTAGTCTGGTGAAAGTTAATGATTAATTCCTCCTCCAGCTGTTACAGGCTCTCAGTACACACAGGAGCACAGAAACACTCACTAACCCTTAGTCATAACACTGTGGGATATTTACGCCCTTTCTTCCCATGCCCTCCACAGTTGTTTGCCTTTTGGATCAGTTGTCTTAAGTTAGATTTTAGCTTTTCCCCCTCGGGCTAGTCATTCTTTACTATATGTTAAAATCATCAGCAAAGTATTATTAACAATGCAGATTCTCCCAAAATGTCCTAATTGAAACTGAAGGAGTATTATCCAAAAGGAGAAATCTTCCCTCAGTTTTATGTCTGTAGGGTGTTCATTTAATACTTCTTAGTAGCAGATATACTTAAGCCCTTTAATGTCAACACTGTGGTAACAATGTTGTTTTTCCCTGTGTTCTTGAATACATGGCTCATGAACACAAAGCAGTAGGACTCCGTTTGTAGACTGACCTGAAGACGCATGAAGAGTATTTCATAGAAAACTTTTGGATTCCTTCCAATTGTAAACCATGCATGGAATCTTATCAATACCACAAACACTAAATTCGTGCTTACACACTCTTTTTACTAGAATCCATGCTTTGTAACTGGGACAATTTTGATGGCAATCATTAAAACATCAAATTAATTTCCTATGTTAAGCTTAGGTTTAAATATTTTGAAAGCATTATGTACGCTCTTATAGTATTCATAATTCTCCCTAGATACAGAGCTAATAGGAGCTATAGATACAGATGATAAAGATATTTATTATAAGGAATTGGTTCACGTAATTGTGGAGATTAGCAAGTCCAAGATCCACACAGTCAATGTCTCAGTTCTAGCTGCAAAACTAGTAGCTTCCGTAGAACCAGGAAGAGCCAGTGCTGCAGTTTGAAGGCTGTCAGGAAGGAGAATTCTCTTACTTGGAGAATGGTCAGCGTTTTGCTCTATTTAGGCTTTCAAGTGATTGGACAGGGCCTACACACATTATGGGCAATCTTCTTTACTCAGTCTATAACTTTAAATGTTAATCTCATCAAAAACGCCCTCACAGAAATACCTAGACTACTTTGAGGAGCTATCTCGGACCCTGTGGCCTAGTCAAGTGGACTCATAAAATTAACTGTCCCAGGTTCCATGGGTCTAGTCTCAAACTCATGGAAACTTAATCTGGGAATAATAGCTGTATGTGCTATGATGTGTGATCTCATTAATTGTTTTTTTGTAAATAGATAATTTAGGGAATTCCTTCCTCTATTTTTTTTCATATAGTAAATTTATTTCGTCAATACTGTTAATTAAATTCTGCAACTTTTCTCTATTTAACTTCCAAAACAAGCAAACAATTGAACAAAAATGTATAATATTTTAAATGTCAGTATATGGATGATATGGTTTTAGGCCCCTGGTTGTGTTTCATTGATCATATTTTACATTCTTGTGCCATAACATTGACATCTTAATCACTTTCACCTTATAATTCTTGATATCTAGAGTAAGCCTTCTCACATCTCTATTTTTTCTTACGAATTTTTAGCTACTCATAACTTTTTGATATTCCATATAGATCTTAAAATCAGCATGCCAAGTCTTAAGGACAAAAAGTTTACTTGGATTTTTATTACAATTCATTGGATCAATATATCAGTTTGGGAATAATTGCGTATCTTATGGCATCAAATCTTATCCATGACCAAACTCAATCCCCCCATTTACATAGCTCTTATTTAATTCCTTTTAATAGTTTAAAATATTTTCTACATGAAGATCTTCACATATTTTGCCAGATTTATTCCTAGGCATTTTTTTGTTTTAATTAAAAATAACTTAGAGCATATTTTATAATTTTTGAAGAACACATAAAAACACAATTTATGTTCACACATTCATCTTATATCCAGCAAACACACAACACCCTTTAAGATTCTAATAATTACTCAGTTTCTTCTTTGGAGTTTTCTATATTAGAGAACATATCAACTGTGACAAAGATTTTCTCTTCCTATTAATTAATTGCATGCAGTCTGACAAACACTGCCTTTCCCTAGAGTCTAGTCACTTACATTTATTATTATAACTGGCATAAATGACTGTTTTTGTCCTTGTCTTCTAGAAACTTCAAATTTTTTTACATCTCTGATAGTATTGCAGTATCTGGTTATTTTAGCACCTCTTTGGATTGACTACATGGTTCACAAGGTCTTGCATTTAGATTATCATCTTGAAGGACGAAGTCTTTGTCTCCCATTTTTAGTTGATCCTATTTTCTTCAACTGACTTCTCAGTACCATTTACATTTTACAAAATTGTTTAGTGTCTCAATTTCTGTTTGCAGAAATTCTTCCCAGTTCTGTCCTATTAACTAGATAACTTGAAACAATTAATTACTCCTTGTCCTCTCCTGCAACCTGCCACCTTTCTATTCTGAGTCTCTCTCATCTCTGAAATTTGAGTGGGACACAACAACCCTTGCCTCAAATGTACCTTATAAAAGTTTAATATGGACAAGAAATTAGCTTACATCCTGGCCATGTTCTCTTGCCCTTTAGATGTGTGGCTCTTTTTGGGTTTCTGAGCCCCACACATTACAGCAGAATTTTTGGGAGGAGATCAGGTTGCCTCCAGCTTCTCTCTCTAAAATCTTGACCTCTTACAAGGAAGAGAAAAAATGGTGTGAATTTATTTTCCCAAGGGCTCAGAGTGGTTTACTGAGTTTGGCTTTATGTTCGTTGACCTAGTCTCTACCCAAGAAAGTCAGATTCTAACAAGGTATGTCTGTTTAAAATACTCTACCAATGATCATAATGCAATAGAACAGTCATTAGTGTTTTAATAGAGTCTGTGATTCTGCCCTATAGTTTCATTGAGAGCAGGGAAGCACTTCTTCCATTTTAAAGGGAATCCTTAGGTATCTTTTCTATGCTCCATATTCCTGTATCCCTGGAGACATGAATGTCTACAGTACCGTTTTATTTTACCAGACCACCCCTAAAGACTGCAGTTTTTTTTAATCACTGTGGTTTAATTGATAGATGGGTCACATGTATTCTATAATAGTCATTTTATATGTACCCGGAGCAAATTGATGAGACTGGCTTATCCCAATTTCCTAGGATTTTGAGTTGGTAAGGACTTCAACTTACATATTGGAATCATACTCAACTCTATTCCCACTCTTCAAAAAAATTTGTTTGAGACCACTCTTCAAATTTTACCCAAAATTTCCAGTCTTATTTCTGCTCTACTTTGCTGTTCTGTCTTGATTCCTAAGAACAAATAATGTTAGCTTGCTCTATTATTTCTTCAAGTTACATTTACTAACAAGAACAGTTTGATAAACTACTCAGTTTCCTTTGGCAGGCTTTTTCTTTTTCTTAATTTTTTATTATGTATTAAACTTTTTGTTGGTACACATTAGGTGTATATATTAATGGAGTACATGAGATGTTTTCTTACAGGCATGTAATGTAAAATAAGAACATCATGAAAAATGAGGTATCCATCCCCTCAAGCATTTATCCTTTGAGTTACAAACAATCCAATTACATTCTTTAAGTTCCTTTAAAATGTAAAATTAAGTGATTTTGACTACAGTCATCCTGTTGTGCTATCAAATAGTAGGCCTTATTCATTTTTTCTACTTTCTTCACTCATTAACCGTCCACAACTCCCCCACAACCCCCACTACCCTTATCAGCCCCTGGTAAACATCCTTCTATTCTCCATGTCCGAGTTCAATTGTTTTGATTTTTAGATCCCACAAATAAGTGAGAACATGCGATATTTGTCTTTCTGTTCCTGGCTTATTTCACCTAACGTGATGATCTCCAGTTCCATCTATGCTGTTGCAAATGACTGGATCTCATTCTTTTTATGGCTGAATAGTACTCCATTGTGTATATGTATCACATTGTTTTTATTCATTCATCTGTGGATGGACACTTAGGTTGCTTCCAAATCTTAACTATTGTAAACAGTGCTGCAACAAACATAGGCATGCAAATATCTCTGTATACTGATTTCCTTTCTTTTGAGTATATGCCCAGCAGTGGGATATTTGGATCATATTATAGCTCATGTTTTAGTTTTTTGAGAAACTCGAAGCCGTTCTCCATAGTGGTTGTACTAATTTACATTCCCACAGTGTACAAGGGTTTCCTTTTCTCCACATCCTCATCACCATTTGTTATTTCCCAGCAGGGCATTTTCTTTTCAGATAAATTTCACTATAGAGACCATGACTAATAACTTGTAGTCCAGTGTAACTTTATCAAGAATGTCTTTCTATACTCTTCTTTGAAAAAAACATTGCAAATCCTGAAATACTTCTATCTTCTCAAATATAAAAAAATTTATTTATTCTTCACAACTTACCTTCACTGTTTATCAATTCAAAAGCTAGATATACACACTGAATCACTTGTGGCTTTTGAAATTGTATGTTGAGTAGGAGTGGTGAGGGAAGGCATCCTTGTCTTGTGCCAATTTTCAAGGAGAATGTTTCCAGCTTTTCCCATTCAGTATGATGTTGGCTGTGGGTTTGTCAAATATGGCTCTTATTATTTTGAGGTACGTTCCATCAATACCGAATTTATTGAGCGTTTTTAGCATGAAGGGCTGTTGAATTTTGTCAAAAGCCTTTTCTGCCTCTATTGAGATAATCAAGTTGTTTTTGCCTTTGATTCTCTTTATGTGATGAATCACATTTATTGATTTGTGTATGTTGAACCAACCTTGCATCCTGGGCATGAAGCCTGCTTGATCTCGGTGGATAGGATTTTTGATGTGGTGCTGGATTTCATTTTCCAATATTTCCAGTATTCATTGAGGATTTTTGCATGCATTTCAATCAAGGATATCAGCCTGAAGTTTTCTTGTTTGTTGTGTCTCGCTCAGGTTTTGAAATTAGGATGATGCTAGCCTCATAGAACGAGTTAGGGAGGAGTCCCTCCTTTTTGATTTTTTGGAATAGTTTCATTAGGAGTGGCATCAGCTCTTCTTTGTACAGCTGGAAGAATTCAGCTGTGAATCCATCTGGTTCTGGGCTTTTTTTGGTTGGTAGGCTATTTATTACTGCCTCAATTTCAGAACTCATTATTGGTCTGTTCAGGGATTCAACTTTTTCCTGGTTCAGTCTTGGGAGGGTTTATGTGTCCAGAAATGTATCGGTTTCTTCTAGATTTTCTAGTTCATGTGCATAAAAATATTTATATTATTCTCTGATGGTTGTTTGCATTTCTGTGGCATCAGTGGTAAAATCCCCCTTCTCATTTCTGATTGTGTTTATTTAAATATTCCCTCTTTTCTTTATTAGTCTGGCTAGTGGTCTAATCTATTTTATAATTTTTTACAAAAAAAATCTGAATTTATTGAACTTTCAAGTGATTTTTCGTGTCTCTACCTCATCCATTTTAGCTCTGATTTTGATTATTTCTTGTCTTCTAGTTTTCAGTTTTGTTTGCTCTCGGTTCTCTAGTTCTTTTAGCTATAATGCTAGGTTATTAACTTGAGCTCTTTATAACTGTGGGCATTTAGATCTATAATCTCTCTCATAGAATGGCCTTAGCTGTGTCCAAGAGATTCTGGTATGTTGTATCCTAGTTCTTATTAGTTTCAAAGAACTTCTTGATTTCTGCCTTAATTTCATTATTTACCCAAAAGCCATTCGGGGGCAGGTTATTCGATTTCCATGTAATCATATGGTTTTAAGTGAATTTCTTAGTCTTGAGTTCTAATTTGATTGTGCCGTGGTCTGAGAGACTGTTTATTATGATTCAGTTCTTTTGCATTTGTGGAGGAGTGTTTTTCACTGATCATTAGAGAAATGCAAATCAAAACCACAATGAGATACTGCCTTACACAAATCAGAATGGCTATTACTAACAAGTCAAGAAATAACAGATGCTGGTGAGATTGTGGAGAAAAAGGAATGCTTATACACTCTTGATGGGAGTGCAAATTAGTTCAACCATTGTGGAAGACAGTGTGGCAATTCCTCAAAGACCTAAAACAGAAATACCTTTTGACCCAGCAATCCCATTACTGTGTATATACCCAAAGGAATGTAAATCATTCTGTTATAAAGAAACATGAATGCATATGTTCATTGCAGCACTATTTGCAATAGCAAAGCCATAGAATCAACCTAAATGCCTATCAATGACAGACTGATTAAAGACAAATGTGGTACATATATACCATAGGATAGCATGCAATCATAAAAAAAAAGAGATCATGTCCTTTGCAAGGACATAGATGGACACACATTGCCTATATAACAAACCTGCACATGTACCCCTGAACTTAAAATAAAAGCTAAAAAAAGAAAATACATATAACTCCTAATACTCATATAATTTCTTTTTTTTTTAATTTATTTATTATTATTATACTTTAAGTTGTAGGGTATATGTGCATAACGTGCAGGTTTTTTACATATGTATACTTGTGCCATGTTGGTGTGCTGCACCCATTAACTCGTCATTTACATCAGGTATAACTCCCAGTGCAATCCCTCCCCCCTCCCCCCTCCCCATGATAGGCCCCGGTGTAAAAGGATGAGTTTGTGTCCTTTGTAGGGACATGGATGCAGCTGGAAACCATCATTCTTAGCAAACTATCACAAGAACAGAAAACCAAACACCGCATGTTCTCACTCATAGGTGGGAACTGAACAATGAATACTCATATAATTTCTAAGCCTCTTTCTTTTTTTCTGAGATCTTATTTTCCCATAAAATTTCATGGGCATCTTCCTAGTAAAATTCATAAATCTCTTCCTCTTGTTTCTGGCACTGCCCCCACTGAGTACATTTCTACTGTATTAGAGGCCCCCCAAAAATAAGGCAAAAGCTATCGACTATTCCAAACATGTATCTCTTACTGTCATTTCTCTTCTATAACAGAATCCAGCCCTGGATTCACTCATAATTTCCAGTGTTGTCACTTTTCGCTTTTATTTTGGTTTTATTTGATGGATTATAATTGTACGTATTTATAGAATACAGTGTGATGTTTTGATCCATATATACATTGTATTTTGATCAAATTTGTTACTTGTAAATAACAAATCTATCACCTCAAACATTTGTCATTTCTTTGTTTTGAGAACATGCAAAATCCTCTCTTCTAGCTGTTTTGTAACATAAAGTACATTGTTGCTAACTATAGTCACCATACTGTGCTGTAGAACACTAGGACTTGTTCCTTCAATCTAACTGCAACTTTATACTCATTGACTAACATCTTATCATCCTCCACACCCCCTATTCTCCTCAGCCTCTGGTAACCACTATTCTACTCTTTATTTCTATTAGATCAACTTTTCTAGATTTCACATATGAGTGAGATCGTGCAGTATTTTTTCTTTTGTACTTGGCTTATTTCATTTACCATAATGTCCTCTAGGTCCCTCCAAGGGGTCACTAATGACAGAATTTCATTTATTTTTATGATTGAATAGTATTCTATTCTATGTGTATGTGTGTATATATATAACATTTTAAATTTATTCACCTATTGATGGACACTTAGGTTGATTTCATGTTTTGACTGTTGTGAATAGTGCTGCAATGAACACAGTATGCACATATCTGTTCAACATATTGATTTCATTTTCTTTGGGTATATTCTCAGTAGTGGAATTGTCAATGAAATGATAATTCTATTTTTATATGAGCTCCTCTTTCTCCACAACCTCACCAGCATTTATTATATTTTTGTCTTTTTGATAGTATCCATTCTATGAGGGATGAGGTGGTATTTCATTGTTTTTAATTTGTGTTCCCTGATGATTAGTGATATTGAGCATTTTCTCATATGCTTGTTAGCCATTTGTCTTTCTCTGATAAGGGTCTATTCAAATCCTTTGCTCATTTTTAAATTGGCTTATTTGGTTTGTTGTTTTGAATTGAGTTCCTTACATATTCTTGGGATTAATTCCTTGTCAGATGCAAAGTTTGTGAATTTTGTCTCCCAAACTGTAGGTTGTTCCTTTACTCTGTTGATTGTTGTCTTTTCTGGGCAGAAGTTTTAGTTTTATGTAATCCCATTTATCTATTTTGCTTTTGTTACTTGTGCTTTTGAGGACTTATCCAAAAAATACTTGCCCACTTAGTAATGATTGCCAAATCTACAAGGCAGATATTATGCTATGCTTTTCTAAGGTACAAAATAACATCTATTGTATAACAATAACGAAGTAACACAAACAAAAACAAACAAACAAAAATCCTTGCCTGGATCAATGTCATAAAATATTTCACCTAGTTCTAGTAATTTCTAATAATTTCATAGTTTCAGGTCTTATATTTAAGTCTTTAATCCATTTTGAGTTGATTTTTGTAACTGGTGAGAGATAGGAGTCTTGTTTCATGTTTCTGCATATGGATATCTCGTTTTTCCAGGAAGTTTTATTGATGAGACAGTCCTTTCTTCAATGTGCATTCTTGGCACCTTTAACGAAAATCAGTTGGGTGTGAATGCATTAAATTATACCTAGGTTCTCTGTTCTTTTCCATTGGTCTACATATCTGTTTTTATGCCAGAACCATGCTGTTTTGCTTATTATTGCTTTCTAAAGTCAGGCATTGTGATGCCTCCAGTTTTGGTTTTTGCTCTGTTTTCTTTTTTATATTTTGTTCATGATTGTTTTGGTACTTCAAGTATTTTGTGGTTCCGTACAAATTTCAGGACTTATTTTTTTTCATTTCTGTGAAGAATTTCGTTGGTGATTTTATAGGGATTTCATTGAACGTATAGATCGCTTTGGGTTGTATGGACATTTTAACAATATTAATTCTTCCAATCCATGAACATGAGATATGTTTTCATTTATTGTTATCCATAATTTCTTTCATCAATGTTTTACAGTTTTCATTATAGAAATATTTAACCTCCTTGGTTAAATTTACTTCTAGTTTTTGTTTGTTTTTTTTTTTTTTTTCTTGGTAGCTATTGTAAATGGGCTTGCCTTCTTTTTTTAAAAAAAAATATTTTGCTGTTGGCATAAAGAAATGCTACCTATTATTGTATGTCTATTTTGTAATTCTGCAACTTGACTGAATTTGTTCATTAGTTCCAACAGTACAGTGTATAGAGTTTTCTGTATCAAAATGATGTAAAGTCATGACATCTTCAAACAGGGACAATTTGACTTTCTTCTTTTCAATTTGCATATACTTTATTTCTTTGTCTTGCTTAAATACTTAGGCTAGGACTTCCAGAACTACGTTGAGTGAAAGTGGTGGAAAGGGAGCATCTTTGTCTCATTCCAGATCTTAAAGAAAAAATATTTCAACTGTTCCCTGTTCCGTATGATTTTAGCTGTATTATATGGCCTTTATTGCATTGAGATATGTGTCTTCTATACCTTGTTTACAGTTTTTGTCATGAAGGGATGTTAAATTTTATTAAATATTTTACTATATCTATTGTGACTGAGTTATACCTTTTTTGATACTTTATGAGGGAACACTAGTAAATTTACAATATTACACACATCTGAATTTCTGGATGGATCACCCAGTCTCATTTGCTGAAGCTTTGAATGGTGTTAGGATCTGTTTCTGAGTGGTTTCTAAAATTTTTTCCTATTATGAGGAGATGTTTTCAGTGCCATCATAGACAACCCAGAGCAATTTACACTGTCATGTTTCTTGCTCTATCAATCAATTATTTGGGAGTCAGGCTGGGAATGATTCCTGGCTGATGTGGGGGGGATCGATTTAATTCAAGCTGCATCTGGGTATTGTTCCAGAGTTTAGATAATCCTGAACAAAACTTTAAAGTAGGATTCAAAATTAACTGGGTCTCTGTTCCTAGAGATCTATTAGAGTACTTTAAGGCTCTACTTAGTATCTTGTGACTGTCCTCCAGTTTTTACTAATTTTGTCTGAATTTCACCTCCTAAGTTCTGCTGGATTCCATTGAGTTTGTTCATTTGACATATACAATTTCACTAACTTAAATATGTTGTCACTCATTAAACTGCACTAAACTACATGTTTTTCAAGCACTTTCCTTGACTCCATAAAGCACTCACACATATAGCTTCAACTAATAGGCTTACTGAAATTCTGAGCAAATAAATCTTTGCCACAGTACTACAAACCAGTTAAAATCAGAGACAACCCTAATATAAGAAAGAAAAAAAAATCCTAGACCTTTTTCACAGTTTGCACGTCAGTCTTTTAATATATTGGCCAGTCCTCCTAGTCCATTGACTTGTATAGAACATTTTGATTTTCCTATCACGTACTTCATTTTGTGCCTTGTCTTTCCAAATCCATGTAGTGAAGTTGGCTCCACTATATATGGGCCACCTATTTTCACTGGAAATAAAATTAAATAAAAAGAAGAAAGCATTATGAGAATTTTCACTGATCTAAATTGGGCCACCTATTTCCATTGGAAATAAAATAAAAAGAAGAAAGCATTATGAGAATTTTCAGTAATCTAAATTATGATATTCCTTTTAGAAAGTGCATATAATTGCAGACAGTTTGGTGTTTTTTTTAAATAATCACCTTCATTTGGCCTCCTGATAATTTTCCATAATGTAGCATTATGTTTACATATAGAACTGAAAGCTAGTTTGCCTGCTTGTCTTCCACCTTCATTGGCTACTCTCTTCTTTATGTCTTTCCTTCTTTTTTTAATTAGGTGAAGGGTTTCTTCTGTCTCCTTTTTTTCTACTCTCGTTACTTACTTCATCCTTTTTCACCATGTCTCACTTTATGACTTTATTCTTCTATCTTCACTTCTTCTTCTTTCTCTCTTCTTTCCCTCGTATCCCCTCTCTGCCTTATTCATTAAGTTTACAAAAAGAGAAAAAAAATACTTCTGGTAAATTATTTACTATTATATTTTTGGAGACAAAATATTCATCACCTAAATACAAAAGCCAACATTTCCATTAGTAATCACACAAATATATACAATTATCTCCATGTGTCCTATGGGTTATAAATCAGATTGGTTCTTCCTTTGGATGTAATTGGACTATAAAATATTCCAGCAAATGAGTTGGAGGTAGGGATGGGAATAGCTTTTTCCCACCCTTGTGAATCGCATAAGGACTTCCATTCCTTGAGTGATCTGCTAGGTCAGAACCCCTCATCAAATTTGTCAATGTGGGTAGGTCTTTACTACATTTATCAGCTTAAATCTCAGCCTTCTCATCACCATTTAACATTTCTCTGGCATGATTTAAATGAATTTTGATGATATTCCAATATCATAGAGCATATTCTGCCAGTCTAAAACATGTTCAGTAGCTACAATCACAAAACATCTAACTTTATCCAATTTCTCTTCTTGGATGCTTTTCTCCCCCTCATCCCACATGCCAAACTAAGCCATTTTTCTTGCACAGTGGCACAAACAGGCCCCAGAGTATCCAACATAAAAATGTTGAGATGGATTTAAGGCCTCATATCATCCAACCTAAAAATTTTGGGATTGATTTAGTGATTTTAACTTTGTTTCTATTATTCTTGTGACTGCATCCTCAAATATTCAAGGTGATATTTCACTAGAAATCATATGTTAGCTGTGACAGAAAATATTTAAAAATATTAATGCTCATGTATAATAACTATTTTCCAATCACCCAATCTTACAGAGGAAGAAATCTAATGAAGAGGCTACAGAGTTTTACCCCGAAACATACTCCTAGAGAATACCCAAACTGGTTGTAGGAATGTTTCTAGGCTCTATTAGTCACCATTAGTATACAGTTTGGAGTAGTGCAAATGTTGTTGTAAGTATTTGGGGGTATGAATATGGACCATGCATTAGATAATATTAGATAATTCCTATAGATTACTTACCAGATCAGAAGCAGCATCTCTTTATAAATGCATGTTATTGATACTCTAAAAGCTCTTTGATTGCTATACAGTATATGTTGTTACTGTCCATTTTACAGGCTTATTAGATACACAATATTGTGGGAGTACCCTAATAAGAGGTTGAACCATATGAAATCCCTTAACTATTTCTGATCTAAAAATTATAATCAATATTGTATAACCTAATATTTTGATGAAGTAGTAAATGGTGTTTGGGATAAAAATAATGTGAAAATTTGTAGTAGTCTATTTCCTAATTATTAAAGCGGAGATTGGATGGGAGTGGAGAAAGGCCAATATGAATTTGACCAATTGGTATAGGAAAAATAATCCAAAGTGAAAAAATTTCTTTATAAATTTTTCGAAAGAGAATTGCAACTGAGGAGAATAGGCATAAAGAATTGAAACATGACCATACTAAGTACCTGACAAAGCTTCTTTAATAGCTTCAGGTTAATTCATTTTATCCTCAGTGCACTGGCTTATTCATTCACTACTTCTTATATCTCTAGCTTGACTGACTCTCAATTTCTGTTGATGTAGCATGTGGGAACTGGCTCCATAATCTTTAGTTTCCCGGACTATAAAATATCTAATAAACTTAGCAACCAGCAGCCAAGTATATGCACTGCAGCCAGCTGGTAAAGTCTTGCTGTGTATTAAAGTGAAATTCCACTTTCATTTTTAAATGAAGCTTTGGAATTCTTTCTTTTATATGTAATGTCACTTAGAGTTTTGGAGTCATTAATCTAAAACTTCTCATCTTAACCAAAGCTTTTCTGTCTGCTGCTACAAACAGAGAACACAAGTCAACTACAGGCAATCATTAATGTTACTATTTAAAAAACATAATTTTCCATGAGATTATGAGATATGACAGTTTTAAGCTTATAAATTTTTGTAGAATTACCTCTAACATGTAGGAAATAGGTATCATACAGAAGTGAAGGGACCAAATGCAGAGACTGAGATCAAATCTGTCCCAATATCTCCAATGCTATCTTTTTTTGTTATGGATGTACAAATGTTCAAAGTTAATTTTTATTGATGTGTAATTTACATCACTGTTTATTAACTCATTTTGACCAATTGGAATCCTGATTCCAAAATTTTTTAAAGATGGTTTTAATTCATGTGGCACTTGGATAGGAGTCTAAATAGTAATAAAAATAATTTGTTCTAGAGCTATCATAATCTGAATTAACAAATTGAGACACAACAAGGAGACATTTAAAAAGCTGTGACCGTGTGAATTAAATACAGGATCATGAGAATCTGCCTACACTTTGGGAGAGAGAAAACCAAGAATAGATTCATGGACAAGAAAGGTGTCCAACTTCTTTCAATTTTTGAAAATAATTATGTGATAAGGGACTTTTTTAAAGTTGTAGAATTAGTTTGTACAGTCAAGTTTGGAATGTATGTTCCCTAATTTCCAGTTGAGTTTTCTTCCACTATACAATAGAGAGGTAAAATGATCAAGGCAAAATTATTATGAAGACCAGTGTGATGGTTAATATTGAGTGTTGATATGGCTTAGTTCTGTATTCCCACCCAAATCCCACCCTGAATTGTAATAATCTCACATGTCAAGAGTGGGGCCAGGTGAAGACAATTGAAGCATAGGGGTGTTTTTTTCCATACTGTTCTCATGAGAGTGAATAAGTCTCACGAGATCTGATGGTTTTATAAATGGGAGTTCTTCTGTACAAGCTCTCTTGCTTGCCATCATGTATGATGTGCCTTTGATTTTTCTTTGCCTTCTACCATGATTGTGAGGTCTCTCCAGCCCTGTGGAAATATGAGTCCATTAAACCTCTTTCCTTTATAAATTACCCAGTCTTGGGTCTGTCTTTATTGGCAGCTTGAGAATGGTCTAATACAGTGAATTTGTACCAGATAGTAAGGCATTGCTGTAAAGATACCCAAAAATGTGGAAGTGACTTTGGAACTCAGTAGCAGGCAGAGGTTGGAATAGTTTGGAGGGCTCAGAAGAAGATAGGAAAATGTGGGAAAGTTTGGAACTTCCTAGAGACTTGTTGAATTGTTTTGACCAAAACACTGATAGTAATATGGACAATAAGGTGCAGGCTGAGGTGGTCTCAGATGGAGATGAGGAACTTGTTGGGAACTGTAGTAAAAGTCAATCTTGCTGTAAAAAGAGACTGGCAGCATTTTGCCCCTGACCTAGATATCTGTGGAACTTTGAACTTAAGAGAGATATTTTAGGGTATCTGCTGAAAGAAATCTCTAAGCAATAAAGTATTCAAAGGGAAGAAGAGCATAAAAGTTCAGAAAATTTGCAGAGCTTGATGATGCAATAGAAAAGAAAAACCCATTTTCTTAGGAGAAATTCAAGCATGCCGCAGAAACTTGCATAAGTAACAACAAATGGAATGTTAATCACGAAGACAATGGGGAAAATGTCTCCAGGGCATGTTAGAGCAGCTGCCCTTCTCATAACCAGGTCCCAAGGCCTAGGAGGAAAAAAATGGTTTTCCCTGGGCCAAGCTCAGGCTGACCCTGCTCAGTGCAGCCTCTGGACTTTGTACCCTGTGTCCCAGCTGCTCCAGTTACGGCTTAAAGGTGCCAAGGTACAGCTCAGACTGTGGCCTCAGAGAGAACAAGTCCCAAGTCTTGGTAGCTTCATATGGTGTTGACCCTGTGGTTGTAGAGAAGTCAAGAATTGAGGTTTGGGAACCTCCACCTAGGTTTCAGAGGAGGTATGAAAACATCTGGACACAAAGCAAAAGTTTGCTGCAGGACAAAGCCCTCGTGGATAACCTCTGCTAGGGCAGTGGGGAAGGGAAATGTGGGGTGTGACCCCCCACACAGAGTCCCCAGTGCGGCACTGCCTAGTGGAGGTGTGAGAAGAGGGCCACCATCCTCCAGACCCCAGAATGGTAGATCAACTGACAGCTTGCACCATGTGCCAGGAAAAGCTGTAGACACTCAATGTCAGCCCATCAAAACAGGTTGGACACAGGATATACCGTGCAAAGTCACAAGGGTAAAGCTGCCCAAGACCATAGGAACCCACCTCTTGCACCATCGCGACTGGGATGTGAGGCATGGAGTCAAAGGAGATCGTTTTGGAGCTTTAAGATGTGCCTGCCCCACTGAATTTTGGACATGCGTGGGACCTGTAGCCCCTTCATTTTTGGCCAATTTCTCCCATTTGGAATGGGTGTATTTACCCAATGCCACACCCCATTGTATCTAGGAAATAACTAACTTGCTTTTGATTTTACAGATTCGTAGGTGGAATGGACTTGCCTTGTCTCAGATGAGACTTTGGACTTGGACTTTTGGATTAATGATGGAATGAATTAAGACTTTGGGAGACTGTTGGAAGGGCATGATTGTTTTTTGAAATATGAGGATATGAGATTTGGGAGTGGCCAGGGGTGAAATTATATTATTTCGCTCTATGTCCCTACCCAAATCTCACCTTAAATTGTAAAAATCCCCATGTGTCCAGGGCGAGGCCAGGTGGAGCTAATTGAATCATGGGGGCATTTTCTCCCATACTGCTCTCATGATAGTGAATAACTCTCACAAGATATGATGGTTTTATAAGCGAGAGTTCCCCTGCACAAGCTCTCTTGCCTGCTGCCATGTAAAATGTGCCTTTGCTTCTTCTTTGCCTTCTGCCATGATTGTGAGGCCTCCCAACCATATGGAACTGTGAGTTCATTAAACGTCTCTTCCTTATAAATTACCCAGTCTCAGGTCTGTCTTTATTAGCAACATGAGAATGGACTAATACATGTGTCAATTTGATTGGATCGAATGATGCAAATTATTGTTTCTGGGTGTGTCTGTGAGAGTGTTGCCAAAGGAGATTAACATTTGAGTCAGTGGACTGGAAGAGGCAGACCCACCTTCAATCTCGGTGGACACCGTCTAATCAGCTGCCAGTAAGGTTAGAATAAAGCAGGGAGAAGAAGGTAGAAAGAGCAGACTTGCTGAGTCTTCAGGCCTTCATCTTTTTTTTTCATGCTGGATGCTTCCTGCTCTAAAACATCAGATTTTTGGACTCTTGGACATACACCCCAGTGCCTTTCCAGGGGCCTCGGGCCTTCAGCCACAGACGCTGCGTCGTTGGCTTTCTTACTTTTGAGGTTTTGGGATTCAGACTGGCTTCCTTGCTCCTCAGCTTGCAGATGGTCTATTGTGGGACTTCACCTTATGATCATGTGAATCAATCAATACTCCTTAATAAACTCCCCTTCACATATACATCTATGTTATTAGTTCTGTCCCTCTAAAGAATTCTGAGTAATACAGCTGGAGAAAACCGATTTTTGAAAACAGCATATTATAACATTTCCTGGGCATCCTAATATCCTCATTGAAGGTGCCCAAGAGGGCAGCTGCAGAAATTTCAGCTAGTGTGTGTAAATGATAAGTGCAATGCCTATGATAGACTTGTGGTCTATAGAAATGAGGCAATATGCTTTCTGTAGTATGCTTGATGGTTTGAACAGAGAAAATAGCAAAGAATAATCATTAACTGCAGCTACAAGGATACACCAACACATTCTTGCTCATCGATATGATTAAAAAATTTGACATGATTTTTTTAAGGAGATAAATGTTTAAAATGTCTATGTTTTTGTCATGACTATGAAAATTGGCTTAATAAGCAAACTTTTCCTCACCCATCACAGGCATAATTCTTTCTTGGTAAGATGACTGCCTAAAATTGCTTTACCTTAAAATAAAGAAATAAAAATCCAGTTCATTGAAGAGATAAGAACAATGTTTACATTTAATTTAGAAAGAAAGAAACTGATGGCAAGCAATAATAAAGGTAGGCAACTTTCAAGACAGAAGAAAGTCATGTGGATGAAGTGAAATTTAAGATTATTTTTAAAAAGGAAGAAGAGATCGTCCTGAAAGTTAGAAAATTGGACATATATACTATGTGGAAGTGGCACTGAGAAACTTGTTGAGCCGAAGCTATCCACATTAAGGCTTCTAAAGTTTTTTTAAAAGATAGACTGAAAAAATTGGGGAAATTATTATTTTAAAGTAAATTATTATGTGTGGGCACATGGTGCTACAGGGATTTGAAATGTGACAGAGGGCTTGGATCTGAGGACTATTCAAAAGAGATTTAAGAATTTTTTTAAAGTCCATTGAGTGTATGATCTGGTAAGAAAGAAACCCTGCAGGGAGCAATGGCTCCTGGATTACAACCAATCCGCCCCTGCTAGGAGTACAAGGCACCTGTAATCCCAGCATTTTGGGAGGCTGCAGAGGGTGGATCACTTGAGCCCAGCAGTTCAAGATCAACCTAGACAACACAGGAAAACCCCGTCTCCACACACACACACACAAATATATATATATATGAAAAATTAGCCATGCATGGTGGCATGCGCCTGAAGTTCCAGCAACTCAGGAGGCTGAGGCAGGAGGATCATCTGAGCTCAGGAAGTCGAGGCTGCAGTGAGCCAGCCTGGGCAATGAAAATGAGACCCTGTTTCAAGAAAAAAAACAAAAACAAAAACGAAAAACAAAAAACAAAAAAATCTGTTTTAGGTTGACCAGAACCCTAAAGACCTTCCATACTACAGTGAACGGAAGGTGTCTGGTAGATTCACTAAATACACATCAAACCAGCTGCCATGTGTATTTTCTCCAAAGGATAAAAGTATTTGGGACTGATTCTTTTCAAAGAAGCAAATTCGTGGATTTTCCTAATTTCCATTTTAAAATATGCAGTGAACTTGATAGAATAAAAATGGTAAAGTTGGTTTCTAGGAAATTCGATTTTTTTCTACATATGCTAACTTTGTCTTGTTTGTTTTTCTGACCTATCTTCACAAAAAGAAAACTTTATAATAAAAGAATTTTTAAAAATAAATTTTTGCTGTTTTATTATTAGATGTTTCTCAATAAGAACTTTTTCTCCTTCAATCCTAAAGCATCTTGGCAAGAGTTTTTTGCAGTTCAAAGTTACTTTAAATAAATGGAATTAGGTGAGGGGAAACTTGCACTATTTGTATATTATAAATAGCAGCCCTTTCTCCAATTATTTCTATATCTTTCTTTTACATCTTATAAAGTAGATAACACAGGCCCCAAAGAATACAGGAGCATTAGGCACCCAGACTCTTGCTGCCAGTCCATAGTCTTTAAAATACACACCCAAAGATATGGTAATTTCCTCACACACAAAAATATTACATGGATATCCATATACCAGTTGAATCCTCACATCCCCCTCCCTAACTTCACCCCTGTCATGATGGAATTTGCATTTATTTTTTTCTGCTAGCATTTCTCAAGAAATGGATCAAGGCAATTGCCCAATCTATATAGTTCTGGAATCTCATGATTTGAGATTACTCCGCATTTTCCCCTGACTGCTATAATTCTATAATATGACCAAAATGTTTGTGGAAATTATTACTCTCATGTATTAGGTATAGAGAAAGCAAAGCTTGTTGACCACTAAGGAAAGGATGGAACCCATAATATTTGCTTCAAGGAATGGGAGGTACTGGTGACATTAACATAGGATGTTATAGAATCTATTTAGGTGGATTCAGCCCTTCGAATTTCTGTACTTGTGAAATTTTTTTCTAGTTTTCAGGGTTATTCTGAATTTTGTAGCTATCATAACTTGGAGCACTTTTCAGCAGAGGCCTTGCAATCATGAACCAGATATCGTTTTGCAATTATCTCAGATTTTTTTCCATCTCTTACTGTAGCTGTGCACCACAATTTTTGGTTTGCTTTTTTTCACTTTTTTGTCAATACAGTGACAGAATTGCTGTGCAATTTTGTAGGGCTTTATGATTCTAGCTACACATTTTGGAAAAGAAGACTCTTCACTATGGGTGGTAGCATTTCTAGCTATTTTATTTATGTTTAGCTTCCATTTTATTTTATTTTTGCCATTCTTGAGAGAAAAGCATCCTTTTTAGCAGGTTTCATTGTCAGGGAGTTTAGAAAGTATTTTCACGGTTGTTAGAATGAGTATTTTCAGGGTAATTTTCATTATGTAGCATTTGGATAAGTTTTACATTCAAAGCAATCTGTAAATTAGAAATTAACTAATTGATATGCCCACCCAGTGTCCCACAAGTAAGTGAAGTCTTGCTGTCTAAATATCATAATCCAAAATTTACCTGTAAGTGATTAAAACACACAGCTTGTGTTTGATATTTTTAACATATATGGGAATGATAGATTATAAAAGAGCTCTGATAGCTAAAATTGTTCATACTTTTGGACCTGCATTACCCAAAGTGTGTACCACTAAACACTTACCAGTGTGTGGAATAAACCTCAAAGTTCTCCAGATCTCTAGAGTGGGATACAGTGCTGCCAGTATCTTTGCTATACCACAGCAAGCGTGACCTTTACTCTAGTTCCCAGTAAGGTCCTCATCTCCATCTGAGACCACCTCAGCCTGGACTTTTCTGTCCATATCAGTATGTGCATTTTGAACAAAACCATTCCACAATTCTCTAGGAAGTTCCAAACTTTCCCTTATCCTCTTGTCTTCTTCTGATACCTTCAAACTTCCAACCTCTACTCATTACCCAGTTCCAAAGTCACTTTTACATTTTCAGATATCTTTCATAGCAATGCCCCACTTCTCTAGTACCAATTTTCTGTATTATTCTGTTCTCACACTGCTATAAAAACTACTCGAGACTGGGTTATTTATGAAGAAAGGAGATTTAATTGATTCATAGTTCCACAGGCATACAGGAAGCATAGCTAGGAGGCCTCAGGAAACTCACAATTATGGCAGAAGGTGAAAGACAAGCAAGGACATATTCATGTGGCCAGGCAGGAGAGAGAGCAAAGGAGAAAGTGCCACATACTTTTAAACAACCAGATCCTTTGAGAACTCACTCAGTATCATGAGAACAGAGAGGGGGATATCCGTCCATATTATCCAGTTACTTTCCACCAGGTCCTTCCCCCAACACTGGGAATTACAATTTGACATGACATTTGGGTGAGGACACATTGCCAAACCACATCTGGTAGTACGGTCATTTTGATCATATTAATTCTTTCAAACCATGAGCATGAGATATATTTCCAATTGTTTATGTCATCTGTGTTTTCTTTAAGTAGTGTCTTGTAGTTCTTTTTGTAGAGAACTTAATCACCTCCTTCATTAAGAATATTTGTAGGTATTTTAGTGGTTTGCAGCTATTGTAAAAGAGATTGAGTTCTTGATTTGATTCTCATCTTGGTTATTGTTGGTGTATATTCTGCTACTGATTTGGTACATTGATTTTGTAACCTGAAAACATTATTGAATTAATTTATCAAATCTGGGAGTCTTTTGGAAGGAGTATTTAGGTTCTCTAGGTATATAGTCATATAATTGGCAAAGAGATAGTTTGACTTCCTCTTTTTTTGGATGCTGTTTATTTTTTTTCTCTTACCTGATCACTCTTACTAGCACCTTCAGTATTTTGTTGAATAGAAGTGGCGAAAATGGGTATCTTTGTGTTGTTCCAGTTCTTAGGGGGAATGATTTCAGTTTTTCCCCATTTAATATTATTTTGGCCGTTGGTTTGGCAAAATGGCTTTTATTATTTTGAGGTATGTTTTTTCTCTGCCTATTTTATTGAGGGTTTTTATCATGAAGAGATGTTGGATTTTATCAAATGTTTTTTTCTGTGTTTATTTAGGCAATCATGGTTTTTGTTTTTGAGTCTGTTTATGTGGTGAACCACATTTGTTGACTTGCATATATTAAACCATTCTTGCATCCCTGGGATGAAACCCATTTGATCGTGGTGATTTTTTTTTTTTTTTTTAATGTGCTGTTGGTTTCAGTTTGATAGCATTTTTGTTGTTGTTGAGGATTTTTCCATATATGTTCATCAGGGACATTGGCTTGTAGCTTTCTTTTTTTGTTATGTTCTTTCCAGGCTTTGGTATTAGAGTGATACTGACTTCATAAAATGAGTTTGGGAGGATTCCCTCTTTCCCAGTCTTTTAAAATAGTTTTAATAGGATTGATACCAATTCTTTGTGTGGTGGAATCTGGCTTTGATTTCATCTGGGCCTAGGCTTTTTTTTTGTTGGCAATTTTTAAAGTACTGGTTCAATGTCTCTGCTTGTAATTGATCTGTTCAGAGTTTCTATTTCTTCCTAATCTAGATAGGAGGGTTGTATGTTTCAAGGAATTTATGCATTTCCCCTAGATTTTCTAGTTTGTGTGCATAGAATTATTCATAGTAGCCTTGAATGATCTTTTATATATCTGTGGTGTTGGTGTAATGTTTCCATTTTCATGTCTAATTGAGCTTATTCAAATATCTCTTCTTTTCTTGGTCAGTCTAGCTATTGGTCTATTTCTTATTCATTTTCAAAAAATCAACTCTTTGTTTTATTGATCTTTTGTATTTTTTGTTTCAATTTCATTTAGTTTTGCTCTGATCTTTGATATTTCTTTTCTTCTGCTAGCTTTGGGTTTGATTTTTTCTTGTTTCTTTAGTTCCTTGATTTGTGATGTTAAGTTTTCAATTTGTGATCTTTCAGACTTTTGGATGAAGGCATTTAACGCTGTAAATTTTCCTCTTATAACTGCTTTAGCTGTATCCCACAGGTTTGAATAATTTGTGTCAGCATTATTATTAACTATGAAGAACTTTAATTTCCATCTTGATTTCATGTACTCAAAAATAATTCAGGAGCAGATTATTTAATTTCCATGTATTTATATAGTTTGGGGCCTTTCTTTTGGAGTTGATTTCTGGTTTTATTCCACTGTAGTCTGAAGAGATATTTGGGAAAAATTATATAATATTTTTTATCTGGAACCATGCCACTTGGTATTGAATAACAATTTTAAATCTCCTGGACTAGTGGGAGTGCAAAGATATTTTGTTGTATTTTGAAAAGTAACTTTAAGCTTTCCTCACTCTTTACTATGGAAAAGGAAGAATTAAAACTCACTACTCCCAGATTTTCAGGCTTTCTTAACTTGCTCTGGAAAGCAAATCTAAATTATTGTTATGATGATATTAGTAAAATCTAAGAGATATATGTATTTACATAATTACTTCAGGCTTTTGCATGTAATTTTAATAATTGCTGAAGTACAGCAATAATTTTTACATGTCAAAGTGGTTAACTAGCATTAGCACTCAACACTAGTTCTTATTCTACAATGCCCCTGCTATCATGAGTTCTTAATTTTTATTGATCATTTGTAGGTATGTCCTTTAATATTTTATTAAAAAAACACAAGGACTATATATTCTGTGCTTTGCCATATTTTCCAATACCTTTCTGTAAGTTACATATAGTTATTAATGACAATTTGGCTAGGTTTAGAATTTTGTCTTCACAATCCCTCCTTAATCCTATTTAAAAATAATTCTATATAAAATCAATTTTTATGTGTAAAGTCTGACAGAAGCCTTTTGCGTTTTGTAGATTTGTAAGTAAATTGTCTCATTTTAGATACTTGGGTGTTTTTCTTTTTTTTAATCTATTAAATTGAAAAAGTTAGAACTAGAATTGTGTGTAATTTTGTGTTTTTAATGTTTTTCAGTAATTAATAGACTTTAAAATTGATATTCAGATAATATTTCAGGTTTTTTAGTAAAATAGCTTATATTTAATTTTTTATAATTTCTAGCTTAATTATCCATTCTCTGTATTTATGTTTATGGCACCCCTGTAATATGCATTTTTATTTTTACATGCTAAGACCACATCTCTTTTTTTCTCAGAACTTAGCTTTAATGTCATTTCTAAAAGAGGCCTTTTCTGTTTATCCTAGTAAAAAAAATAAGTAAACAAATGTCCCTCTTCTATTTTTATATTTAAATTATAATTATTCCTAATCAAATATGTTATTTATGTTAAAATATAGTATTTGTATCATGTTTAAATCAATTTTTATACATAGTTTTCAAATATAAATAGCTAACAAAAAATTTTATTTTTCCTAAAATATCTGTGCATTTCATTAAGACATTCAAAAATCAAGAGGATATACATCAAATTATTTATAATGAATATCTTCTTCTTGTGGTGAGAGTGTCAGTAGGCCATTCTTAATATCTTGATGTATTAATTTGGCAAAATGAATAAACCTCAAAAATGCTATTTTCAAATACTGATTATGAAATCTTTTTGATAAATAATAAATACCATTATATTGAAATGGCTAGTTTCATCTTTCTTAATTTAAAATATATAATTCATATTAAGTGTTACCATTTTTAGGTGGCTATAACTCTGTGCTGAAAGAGCAGGGAGAGAAAACTGCCCAGGGTCAGAGCAAAGAGGCTGCAATGTATATAAGATATAATACTCCTAGGGCAGTGGCCAGGACCTCAGGAATAAGCAGTGAGTGTCAGTGTATGCCACCTCCCTGAAGGCAGAAGAGACCGTTTAGCTCAGCAATGATAAGTCTAGCATGGATAACAAACCACTCATTTCCAGGACAGCATCCATACAGTAGGAAACCACAGGGAGAGTTCTGCATTGGAAACAACACATTTGCATTATAATTTACAGACCCAATTAATATATCTAACATAAAAGAAAATCTAACTAGCTAAAAGAGTTGTGTACATATGTACAAATAAGTAATTTAAAAAATGGCAGTCAACACATGTAAAATTGCTTAACCACACCAAAAATTAAAGAAATCTAATCAAAAACATTGAGACATCAATGTGAACTGATTTTTGAAGAATATATATTTTGATAAGGATATACATATGTCATGTTTTCAAATAGAAATTAGCCCACATAAAGAGATTTGGAGAGTATTTACAAATCAGTTGGGTGATTATCTTGAGACAGGACACAGTAAGGGGGAGATACAAGATAATGCCTCTGATAAGTATATATTTCTCCAGTGTTTTTCTTTCCTTTAACTTTTATTTTAGATTCAGGGTACACATGCAAGTTTGTTACATGGGTAAACTCGTGTCATGGGGGTTTGTTGCATAAATTATTTCATCACCTATGTATTCAACCCAGTACTCAATAGTTATCATTTCTACTTCTCTCCTCCCTCCCATTCTCCCCCTTCAGGTAGACTCCACTGTCTGTCATTTTCTTCTTTGTATTCATAAGTTCTTACTATTTAGCTCCCACTTATAAATGAGAACATGTGATATTTGGTTTTCTGTTCCTGCATTAGTTTGCTAAGGATAAGAGTCTCCAGCTCCATCCATGTTCCTGCAAAAGACATGATCTCATTCTTTTTTACCTAGTATTGTATGTTATAGTATATAGTATATAGCATATTATATATACTATGGCTACATAGTAGTCTATGGTACATATATACTACATTTTCTTTATACAGTCTGGCATTTCTGAGCATTTAGGTTGATTCCATGTTTTTGCTATTGTAAACAGTGCTGCAATGAACACTCATGTGCATGTGTCTTTATTGTTGAATAATTTATATTCTTTTGAGTATATACCCAGCAATGGGACTGCTGGGTCAAGTGGGAGTTCTGCTTTTAGCTCTTTAAGAATTGCTGTATTAATCTGTTCTCCTGCTGTGGGTAAAGATATAATTGAGACTGGGTAAATTATAAGGAAATAGCTGTAATTGACTCACAGTTCCACACAGTTGGGAATGCCTCACAATCATAGCAGAATGGGGATGCAGAGCAAAGTTATGTTTCACATGGTGGCAGGCAAGAGACAGCATGTGCAGGGAAAATACCCTGTATAAAACCATCAGATCTCATTGGACTTATTCACTATCATGAGAACAGCTCAGGAAAGACTCATCCTCATGATTCAATTAGCTCCCACCAGGTCCCTTCCAAGAGAGGTGAGAATTATGGGAGCTACAACCTGAGATGTATGTGGGGTCACAGCTAAACCATGTTATTCTACCTCTGGCTCCTCCCAAATATCATGTCCTCACATTTCAAAACCAACCATGCCTTCCCAACAGTCCCCCAAAGCCTTTTTTTTTTTTTTTTTTTTTTTTTTTTTGGGGAGAGATCTTTACTCTGTTCCTGAGGCTGGAGTGCGGTGGCATGATCTCAGTCCACTGCAATCTTCACCTCCCAACTTCAAGTAATTCTCGGGCCTCAGCCTTCAAAATGGCTGAGATTGCAGGCATGCACCAACACACTAGGCTAGTTTTTGTATTATTAGTAGAAATGGGGTTTTGCATGTTGGCCTGACTGGTCTTGAACTCCTGACCTCAAGTGATCTGTCCACTTCAGCCTCCCAAAGTGCTTGGATTACAGGCATGAGCCACCACACCCAGCCAGTCCCCCAAAAACTTAACTCATTTCAGGATTAACTCAAAAGTTCATAGTCCAAACTCTCATCTGAGGCAAGGCAAGTTCCTTTCACCTATGAGTCTGTAAAAATCAAAAGCAAAAGATACAGTGGGTAAATAGGCATTGGGTAAATACACCCATTCCAAATGGGAGAAATTGGCCAAAATGAAGGGGCTACAGGCCCCAAGCGAGTCCAAAATCCAGCAGGGCACTCAAACCTTAAAGCTCAAAAATGATCTCCTTTGACTCTATATCTCACATCCATGTGATAATAATGTAATATGTGGGTTCCCATCATCTTGGGCATCCCCGGCCCTGTGGATTTGCAGGATACAGCATCCCTCTGGGCTGCTTTCATGGGCTTGTGTTGAGTGCCTGCAGCTTTTCCAGGTGAGCAGTGCAAGCTGTCGGTGGATCTACCATTCTGGGATCTGGAGGATGGTGGCCCTCTTTTCACATCTCCACTAGGCAGCACCCCAGTGTGGACTCTGTGTGGGGGCTCACACTTCACATTTCCCTTCTTCACTACCCTAGCTGAGGTTCTCTATGACAGCTCATCCCTGCAGCAAACTTTTGCATGGATATCCAGGCATTTCCATACATCCTCTGAAATCTAAGCAGAAGTTCCCAAACCTTAATTCTTGACTTCTGTGCAACCATAGGCTCCACACCACATAAGGGAAGCAGGGCATCAAGTTCCTAGGCTGCATGCAGCAGGGGGTCCCTGGGCTTAGCTCAGGAAACCATTTTTTCCTCCTAAGCCTCCAGGCCTATGATGGGAGGGGCTACCACAAAGATCTCTGACATGCCCTGGAGACATTTTCTCCATTGTCTTGGAGATTAACATTTGGTTCCTTGTTACTTATGCAAATTTCTGCAGCAGGCTTGAATTTCATCTCAGAAAATCAGTTTTTCTTTTCTATCTCATTGTGAGGCTGCATATTGTCATAACCTTTATGTTCCTCTTTCCTTTGAAACATAAGTTCAAATTCCAAACCATGTCTTTGTGAGTACATAAAACTGACTGCTTTTAATGGTATGTAAGTCGCCTCTTGAATGCTTTGCTGCTTAGAAATTTCTTATGCCAGATGCCCTAAATCATCTCTTTCAAGTTCAAAGTTCCCCAAATCTCTAGGATGGGCAAGATACCACCATTCTCTTTGTTGAAAAAAAAATAGCAAGAGTCACCTTATTTCCACTTCCCAACATGTTCCTCATCTCCACCTTAACCTGGACTTTATTGTCCATATCACTATTAGCATTTTGGTCAAAGTCATTCATTCTCGAGTCTCTAGGAAGTTCCAAACTTTCCCACATATTTCTACTTCTACTAAGCCCTCCAAACTGTTCCAATCTCTGCCTGTTACCCGGTTCCAAAGTCACTTCCACATTGTATCTTTACAGCAGCACCCCACTCTACCAATACCAATTTACCGTATTAATCTATTCTCAGGAGGCTAATAAAGACATACCTGAGACTGTGTAATTTATTAAGAAAAGGGGTTTACTTAGTTGACAGTTCCACATGGCTGAGGAGGCCTCAAAATCATGGCAGAAAACAAGTAAGAGAGCAAAGTCACATCTTACATGACAGTGGGCAAGAGAGAGCATGTGCTGGGATACTCCCATTTATACAACCATCAAATCTTGTGAGACTTATTCACTGTAACAAGAATAACATGGGAAAGACCTGCCCCCATGATTCAATTACCTTCCACTGGATCCCTCCAAAAACACATGGGGATTATAGGAGCTATAATTCAAGATTTAGGTATGGACCCAGCCAACTATATCAATCGCCATACTGTTTTCCACAATGGCTGAACTAATTTGCACTCACATCAACAGAGTATAAGTGTTCTCTTTTTTCTTCAACCTTAGCAGCATTTTTTAGTTTTTACTTTTTAATATAGCCATTCTGACTGGTGTGAGGTGGCATTTCAGTGTGGTTTTGATTTGCATTTTTCTAATGATTAGTGATGTTGAGCTTTTTTTCATGTGGTTGTTGGCTGCATGTATGTCTCCTTTTGAAATGCGTCTGTTCATATTCTTTGCCCACCTTTTAATGAGGCTGTTTTTCTCTTGTAAATTTGTTTAAGTTCTTCATAGATGCTGAATATTAGACCTTTGTCAGATGTATAGTTTGCAAAAATTTTCTCCTATTTTGTAGGTTGACTGTTTATTGGTAGTTTCTTCTGCTGTGCAGAAACTCTTAAATTTAATTAGATTCCACCTATCAATGTTTGCTTTTGCTGCCATTGCTTTTGGCGTCTTTATTATAAAGTCTTTGCCTGTTGCTATGTCAAGGACTGTGTTGCCTAGGTTGTCTTCGGGAGTGTTTACAGTTTTGGATTTTACACTTAACTCTTTAGTCTATCTTGAGTTGATTTTTGTGTATGGCCTAAGAATGGGGTCCAGCTTAAATTCTCTGCACATGGCTAACCCATTATCCCTAAACCATTTACTGGATAGAAAGTCCTTTCTCCATTGCTTTTGTCAACTTTCTTGAAAATCAGATGGTTGTACATGTGTGGCCTTATTTTGTGGATTTCTATTCTATACTGTTGGTCTATGTGCCTGTTTTTGTACCATACCATGTTGTTTTGGTTACTGTAGCCTTGTAGTATAGTTTGAAGTTGAGTAATATAATGGTCCTAGCTTTGTTCTTCTTGTTTAGGATTGCCTTGGTTATTTGGGTCTTTTTGTTTCATATGAATTTTAAAATACACTTTCCAGTTCTGTGAACAATGTGATTGGTAGTTTGATAATAATGGCATTAAATCTGTTAACTGCTTTGGGCAGTATAGCCATTTTATTGATATTGACTTTTCCTATCCATGAGCATGAGATGTTTTTCCATTTGTTTGTATCTTCTCTGATTTATTTGAGCAGTGTTTTGTTATTCTCATTGTAGAGCTCTTTCTAGGTATTTCCAGGTATTTTATCCTTTTGTGGCAATTTTGAATAGGATTACCTTTCTGACTTGGCTCTTTGTTTTGCTCTTTTTGGCATATAGGAATGGTAGTAATTTTTGTACATTAATTTTGTATCCTGCAGATTTGCTGAAGCTGTTTATCAGCTGAAGTAGCTTTTGGGTGGAGACTATGGGTTTTTCTAGGAATAGAATCATGTCATCTGCAAACAGAAATAATTTGACTTTCTCTCTTCCTATCTGGACGCCCTTTCTTTCTCTTGCCTAATTGTGCTGGCTAGGATTTCCAATACTATGTTGAATACAACTGGTGAGAGTGGGCAGTCTTATCTTCTGCCAGTTTTCAAGGGGAAGGCTTCCAGCTCTTGCCTATTCAGTATAATATTGGCTGTGAGTTTGTTGTAGATGGCTGTTATTATCCTGAGGTATGTTCCTTCAACTTACTTTATTGAGAATTTTTAAACATGAGACAATATTGAATTTCATCAAAAGCCTTTTCTGCATCTATTGAGATAATCATGTATTTTTGTCTTTAGTTCTGTTTGTGTAATAAAGCATATTTACTTATTTGCATACGTTGAAGCAACTTTGCATCCCAGGATGAAGCCTACTTGATCATGGTGGATTCGCTTTTTGATGTCATGCTGAATTTGGTTTGCAAGCATTTTGCTGAGTATTTTTGCTTCAATTTTTATGAAAGTTATTGACTTGAAGTTTTCTTTATTTCATGTGTCTCTGCCAGGTTTTTGGTATCAAGATGATGCTGGGCTCAGAGAATGAGATGAGGAGGCATCCCTTCTCCTCTACTTTTTGGAATAGTTGCAGTAGGAATGCTACCCACTCTTCTTTGTATATCTGGTAGAATTTGGCTGTGAATCCATCAGGTCCCAGGCACTTTTCGGTTGGTAGATTATTTATTACTGATTCAATTTTGAAGCTTGTTATTGGTCTGTACAGGAAATAAATTTCTTCCTGGCTCAGTCTTGGGAGGATGTATACATACAGGAATTTATCCATCTCTTCTAGACCTTCTAGTTTGTGTGGTTAGAGATGTTTATAGTAGTTTCTGATGGTTGTTTTTATTTCTGTGTGGTAAGTAGGAAAAATTCCTTTGTCATTTCTCATTGTGTTTTTTGGATCTTCTTTCTTTTCTACTTTATTAGTCTAACTAGTGGCCTAATTTATTAATTTTTTCAAAAAACAAGTTCCTGGAGTCTTTGATCTTTTGAATGATTTTCATGTCTTGATCTCCTTCAGGTCAGCTCTGATTTTTGTTATTTCTTGTCTTCTGCCAGCTTTGGGGTTGATTTGTTCCTGATTATTTAATTCTTTCATTTGTGAATTTTGAATGTTAATTTGAGATTTTCTAACATTTTGATGTGGGCATTTAGTGCTATAAATTTTCCTCTTCATGCTGCCTTAGATGTGTACCAGAGATTCCAGTATGTTGTATCATTGTTCTCATTATTTTCAAAGAAGTTCTTGAATTCTGCCTTAATTTTATTATTTACCCAAAAGTCATTTGGGAGCATATTGTTTAATTTCCATGTAATTGTATGGTTTTCAGTAGTTTTCAAAGTCTTGGCTTCCATTTTTATTGTTCTGTAGTCCAAGAGTGTGTTTGGTATGATTTTGGTTCTTACACATTTGTTGAGGATTGTGGTTATGTGGTCAATTTTAGAGTACATACCATGTGGCAATGAAAACAGTGTATATTCTGTTGTTTTTGGATGGAGAGTTCTGTAAAGTTCAATCAGATTCATTTGGTTCAATGTTGAGTTTAGGTCCTGAAAACTCTTTGTTAATTTTCTACCTCAATGATTGTCTAATAGTGTCAATAGAGTGTTGACATCTCCCACTATTATTGTGTGAGAGTTGATGTCTCTTCGCAAGTCTCTAAGAACTTGCTTTATGAATGTGGATGCTCCTGTGTTGGTTGCATATATATTTAGGATAGTTAGATCTTCTTGTTGAATTGAACCATTAGACTAGAATATAATGCCCTTCTTTGTCTTTTTTTATTTGGTTTGAAATCTCTTTTGTCTGAAGTTAGGATTACAACCCCTGCTTTTTCCTGTTTTTCATTTGCTTGCTAGATTTTCCGCCATCTCTTTATTTTGAGCCTATGAGTGTCATTACATGTGAGATGGGTCTCTTGAAGACATCATATCATTGGGTCTTGCTTTTTTATCCAGCTTGCCACTATGCGCCTTTTAAGTGGGACATTTAGCCTTTTACATTCAAAGTTAGTATTGATGTGTAGATTTGATACTGTCATTATGCTGTTAGCTGGTTATTATGTTGACTTTGTGTGATTGCTTTCCAGTGACACTGTTCTGTATGTTTGATTGTGTTTCTCTATTAGCTGGTAGCAGTCTTTCCTTTCTACATTTAGTTCTCCTTTCAAGATCTTTTGTAAGGATGATCTGAAGGTAATGCATTTCCTCAACATTTGCTTATCTGAAAAGGATCTTATTTCTATTTCACTTAGTAAGGTTAGTTTGGCTGGATATGAAATTCTTGGTCAGAAATTATTTTCTTTAAGAATGTTGAATATAAGCTCCCAATCTCTTCTGGCTTGTAGTGTTTCAGCTGAGAAATTCACTGTTAGCCTGAGGGGGTTCTCATGTAGGTAATTTGTCCTTTCTCTCTAGCTGCCTTTAACACTTTTTATTTTATTTTGCCCTTAGAAAGTCTGACAATTATGTGTCTTGGGGATGATCCTCTTGTATAGAATCTTGCCGGAGTTTTCTGTATTTCCTTAATTTGACTGTTGGCCACTCTAGCAAAGTTGGAAAGTTTTCATAGATAACATCCTGAAATATGTTGTTTGCTTTCTCCCTCTGTCTTTTAGGAATCACAGTGATTTATAAATTTATCCTCTTTACATAATCCCATCCTCAGAGGTTTTGTTCATTACCATTCCTTTTTATTGTATTTTTTGCCTGACTGTCTTATTTCAGCAGCCAGTGTTCAAGTTCTCAGATCCTTTCCTAAGCTTGTTTTTTTCTGCTGTTAATACTTGTGATTGCATTGTGAAATTCTTATATTGTGTTATTCAGCTTTGTCAGACACTTTAGGTTCTTTTTTATATGAGCTATTTCATCCTTCAGTTCTTGTATAGCTTTATTGGATCCTTATTTTCCTTGGGTTGGGTTTTGCCATCTCCTGAATCTTGGCGGTCTTTGTTCCTGAATTCTAAATTCTATTCCTGTCATTCTAGACAGTTCAACCTGGTTAAGAACACTTGTTGGAGAACTGGTACAGTCATTTGGAGGACATACAACACTCTGGCCATTTGAGTTACTGGAGTTCTTTTGTTGGTTCTTTCTCATCTCTATGTGAAGGTGTTCCTTTTACTTCAGTGTAGATTGAGTACAGTCAATAGACTTCTTTTATGAATGTTTTCACTGTGCTGGGGCTTTCTGCGGGGTCTTTATTTGCAGCTGCCTTGTCTCTGGTTTTAGAGGGGGATATGTTAGTGAGGTATTTTTAGTGTTGAAGCTTTGGGGTTTGATATACAAGGTGACACTTAGGCTTATTGGTCAGTTGGTAGACTGGTCAGTTGCTGTTGGCTCGACAACTCTGGCAAGGGGTGTCTGGATGCCCAGGCCTGGAGGACCTGCCCAGTGAGTAGATATCAGAACAGACACCCATGTAACAGACTGGTTACTTTTTTGTAGGGCTGGTGTGCTGGGGTCCCGCTCCAGTTTCTAGTCACCTTTGATTTTCCAGTACCTGGAGGTATCATCAGTGAATGCTGCAACACAGCGAAGATGACCACCTGCCCATCTCTCTGGGAGCTTTATCTCAGAGAGGTACGGGCCTCTTACTAGCATAAACACACCTGTAGGAGGTGGTTTGAGACCCCGGTTGTGAGGTCCTGCCCAGTGAGTGGGTATGGGATTGGGATCCACTTATAAAAGCAGTATGGCCACATTTGGGTAGAGCAGTTATGCTGTGCTGGGGAATCCCCTCTGCCTCCAGTCAGCTTCAAATCCAAAACCTAAAAGCTGGAGCTGTAAAGTTGCCCAAATGGTAAAGATAAGATGGCGGCTCAGCCCTCCCCCAAAGAAGCCACCTACCCCTTCATCTCAGGGAGGTGAAATAGCACTACTGTGGGTCACTGACTGGAATTCCAAGCCAGTGGGCCTTATCCTGCAAGGTGCCATGGAAGTGGGGCCTGCAGGGTATCACTTCTCAGTCCCCTGGATTTAGCCCCTTTCCTAAAGGTATGTACAGGGATCTAACCTACTACTTTACCAGAGTTACAGTTACTTTGGCCACAAAGCCCAGCTGCTTTAAGGCTCCTGGGACTCCACAAGTGCCTGAGTGGCTGCTCTGTGGAGATAATACTTAAGTTCTGTCTGTTAGACTGAAGGCCCTGGTGGAGTGGGTTCACAAAGAGATTGTCTGACCTAAGAATTGCAAAAATCTATGAGAGAAGTGTGAGTTCCCAGGTTTGCACATTCACTTATCACTTCCCTGGGTGGGGGAGGTTCCCCTGGCTCCATGTCACGCCCAGGTGGGCTGTTGTCCTGTCTTGCTTTTCTTCATTTTTCATAGGTTAAGTTGTTTACTTGATTAGTCCCAAGGCAAGTACCTGGATGTTTCAGTTGAAGGTGCTGTATTTACTCTCCCCTTTTGTTCCTCTCTATAAGAGCCAGGTACACTAGCTGTTTCTAGCTGGCTGTCTTGGCCACCCCCAAAAAATTCTCAATAGATATAATGCACATAAACAAAACCTTGTTGGTGCACTAAAATCTTTTTAATATCATTTTTATTTTGGAATAAGTTTAATTTCTAAAAAGTTATAAAGATTGTATATAATCCCTGTATATTCTTTGCTCAGTTTCCTTTGTTGTCAATATATTACATTATCATGGGACATTTGAAAAAAACTAAGAAACCAACATTGATAAGTTACTGCTATCTAAACTCCAGACTTTATTTGGGTTTTAACATTTTTCTCATTAATGTCATTTTTCTGCTTCACAATCCAGTCCAAGGTGCCAAATTGCACTTAGTTTGCATGTTTCCCCAGGATTGTCTAGTCTATGATATTTTCTCAATCTTTCCCTGTTTATCAAGACCATGATAGATTGAGAAATGTTGATTAGGCATTTGTTAGAATACCTGATTTGGGTTTGTCTTATTTTTTATGATTAAATTAAGCTATATGTTTGCAGAAAGAAGACCACAGAGGTAATGTGTAATTTTAATCACATTATAGCAAAGATACATACTGTAAGCTTGACTTATCACTTTTGTGGTCATGGTAGTATTTGCCCGGATTATCCACTATAAATTTATTATTATTCCTCCCCTTCCATATTCTAGTATTTTGAAGCAAGTCACTAAAACTAGCTCATACTCAAGGGGCAGGAGAAAGAATTGAGTATTAACTATTTCTGGTATTTCTGATGATGGAGTGAGGCTCTATTATTAAAAAGGTCCCATTCTTGATTTAATGCTCTACTGTTGCTATCTTAAAATTTTTAAATAATTTTATCCTGGAACTTGTTTTGCAAGTGAACTGTAATAGGACAGTAGGTCTTGCATGTGACATTTAATCAGATGGCAGGGCAGGTGCTGAGCAATTACCCTGATTGTTCATCATGAAAGTGCATGCTTAGTGCAGTTGGGTAATGATAAGACCCTAAGGATGCCACATCAAGACCTGGGCCCAGACTGCTGTTAGCAATGATGGCAGTAGCAGCAGAAGCAGCAGCTGTAGCCATCACACAAAAATGAAGAGGCATTGCACAGGGAAGTGCTGAAACCTAGTGTGATTTTCCCATCTTTCCTTAAGCCCTGTCTTTGCAGCTTCTGCACAAATATCAACGCTACAGTCTCATCAAAAGCACAGCAACTGCCAATGCTCAGGCAGTAAACGTTCAACAAACTATTACAAAATAAAAGCTTAATATGATTATTGCAAAAGCATATGTTAAAGAGTTAAAGAATTTTTAAAAGCATTTACAGTCTCGGTTTGAAAACTGTGCAACACTGCAAAGCAATATTGAAAGGCTTCAAAATAAAAGTTAAATTTAAAGATCTTTATATAAGATGAAAAAGAGTACTATCTTCCTATGAAACTTCAAATGAACTAATTATTTATGAGGAAAATAATTTCAAAATTAATTTTTTCAATTAAAGATATAGCAATAGGATAAATACCAAGGCATTTTGAATTATATATAAATCACAAAGCCACTTTTGATGTCCTGTGCAGCATCCAATGGTTATAAGAAATGTCAGAGGAAATATTAAAAGGCCATTATATAAACTGAATTTGGAATTACCTGAAACTAATTTTCAGAAAGAGTTAAATCTTTTTAGAAAAATGATTCTGTGAGAATCATCAGCTCAAGAGGTACTAACATTTATATTTTGAAATAATATCAGATATTATCCTATCGTTTTAATAAAGAATGCAAACACTCTTAACAGCTACAGTAACAGTGACAACAGCAGAATTCTTTTTCAAAATTAAAAATTATCAAAAATTATTTGTGATTTGCATTTACCAAGAGCTTATAATGGCATTTCCAATTATATTGACTAAAAATAGAACTGCTTGGCCAGGCTCAGGGGCTCACGCCTGTATCTCAGCACTTTGGGAGGCTGAGACAGGAGAATTGTTTGAGCTCAGCAGTTCCATACCAGCCTAGGCAACACGGCAAAACCCTGTCTCTACAAAAAAAAATACAAAAATTAGTGGCCATGGTGGCATGCACCTGTAGTCCCAGCTACTTGGGAGCCTGAGTTGGGAGGATCATTTGAGCCCAGGGTGTTGAGGTTGCAGTGAGCCTGGATCACGCCACTGCACTCCAGTCTGGGCAGCAGAGTGATATTCTTTCACAAAAAATAAAAATAAAAAATAAAGTTGCTCAAAGTATAAATGTGTATGACCTAATAAATACATTTTCAGATAAGCGAACCAGAAAACTCTTACGATTACTGAAGTTATCATGTTAATAAAGTATTTTATTTACTGTACTACATAAAATTCTGACACAAAAATAACATTTCTCACAATATATGATTTTATTCTGTTGCTCATGTGTTGCTATTGCTCTTATTACATAAGTAATAGAATATCTCTAAAGGAAAAGGCTTATGTTTTAGTACTTTTTCCCCCTGATTTTTGAACTGGGCCCTGTATAATATGTAGCCAGCCCTAGTTACATAAGTGATACACACACATGCACACACACACGTGCATACACATGTATATACACACATACATGCACACTTATATGTTGCAACAATATTCCACAATATTTATAGTATAAATACCTTTTCTCCTAACTGAAGTAACTCTGCTACTGGTTATGATAGCTATTCACAATCATTTTCTAGAGTTGGCAAAATACAATTTTTTTAGCCTCAGAAATGGATGGTTTAATTTTTCTCTCTGGTGTGAAAGTCAATTGTATATTTACATCAGTCAAGTCAGCACTACCCGTGACAACTCCAATCCAGTGTGTGTTGCCTAACTATATCACCTAATTCTCACAATATCCATACAAAGTGGATTACGTTAGTCTCATTCTTATAGGTGAAGAAACTTGTACCCCAGATCAGCAAGTGATGTGCCCAGGTTCACAATAGTGATAAATCTTGTGATTTGAATTTATTATATGGATGAGTACAGCTACGCCATTCCCATGATACCTTGAAGTCTCTTATAGTGTCTTTAACATTTAAACTGTTTCTTGCACTGGAAGAAATTTCAGCTCTTACAGTAAAGTTGACCCAGTATGAACATTTTGACAATATAGATTCCTGCACCTCTCCTTATTATAAATGTTATCCATTTCTTCTAAATTAAAATCAGAGAAGAGGAGACTTGAAATAAGGTGATGTTATTTTCCCCATCACTTGCTTACTATAACCCTGAAAACAGAATTCAGAGAAACTGCATAACCTGCCTTTGCTCTCCTGCTTGCAGCTTAAAATTTCGAAGTGATGACTTTTCCCAGGGTGCAGTACTTACTCGTTATCTATTTTTCTTAGGCTGAGTGATTATATTAGACTAGCAACAAAGAAAATCGTTTACACAATGTTCTCTAAGTCAACATCATCAAGGTCAAGTAATTCTACCTTTTCTTTCAGACTGGAGGATGGTTAAAAACATATTCAAATGGAGGTTGGAATCCTAAAGAAAAATCTATCTCACTATATAGTATGCTTCAAGTAGTTGGTAAGTTTAGCTTCCAGAGATCCTGACATCACTATACAGCACTAGTCTCCATGTATGTTTTGCTACAGAAATAGTTGGTGGTGTTGGGGAGTGGGGAGACGTAACAGGGAATCCATCTTAACAAAATGATCAATAAAGATATTTGTTTCAGGTCAATAAATATGAAACTCTAAAACATTAGGGATTTTTAAGATATCCAAACTTTTGTAATAACATCGCAACTATAAGAAGATGAATTTGTACAAAAAAATTCATAAAAAAATCTAAATTTAGATATGTAAAATGAAAATTTCTGCAGCATATTTGATCAGAAAAATAGTTTTTCTAATTGCATGCCTTTTTTCTTTCTTTAATAAGGATTTTCTTTAGCATTGGAGACAATGTATTCTGATTTAAAAATACTGAACCTAGAGGACATTTGCTAAGTGAAATAAGCCAGACATAGAAAGATAAATACTGTATAATCTCACTTATATGTGGAATCTAAAGAAGTAAAACTCAAAGAAACAGAGAGTGGTTGCCAGGGGCTGGGGGTGGCAGGGAATGGCGCAATCTTGTTTAGAAGGTACAAATTTTCAGTTACAAGGTAAATAAGATCTGGAGATCTACTGTACAGTATGGTGACTTAAGTTAATAATTATGCATTGTATACTTGAAATTTTGTGAGCAGTATGTCTGAAATGTTCTCACCACACATACACAAATGCTAACCGTCAGGCAATGGATATGTTAATTAACTTGATTGTAGTAATAATTTCACAATGGATAAGATATCAAAACATTATTCTATACATCTTGAATGTATGCAACTTTTATTTATCAATTACAACTTAGTAAAACAAAGGGGAAACATATGTAGTTGAAAGACAATAACTACATAAATATATATATATATTTCTAGGAGTTTTTTTCTTTCAAATCAGTCTATTTCTTACAAAAATCTTATATTTAAATTTATTTTTATGTATGAATCTGTTGTTTTTAAAAGTTTTTGACTAGTTCTTTGTATTCTATAATGAGCAATTCAAAACATTGCAATCTTTGAGCATCTAAACCTATTTTTGCTAAAAACCTAAATTAAAAAAAAACTCAAGATATATTGCATATTTTTACCCACATCCTGAGCAGACCTGAAACTGTTGAGCAGCAAGTAAAAAGCTGAATAGTTTTCTCTTTTCCTTATTGTTGGAACTCTGCCTGAGAGAGAACAAATTACTCTCAGAAAGAAGAAAAGAAGAAAACTAATTTATTGAGCACTTACTGAATACCAGACACTGCTGTAGTAAATGTGTGTGTGTGTAAAAACCCAAGTCACTTTGTGAAATTGGCAGTATTATTATTATTTTACAAATACGGGAATCAATGAAACCAAAGAGCTTGAATTACTGTATAATGAAGTTCAGTTAGCAAAAAAGTTGTAAAACTAAAAAACAGGCTCAGGTCTTCCTGAATCCACATCGAACACTTAAAACAAACCGACAGAATCCAAAAACAATTTAATAAAATACTCATGAAGTTACAACCAAAGAAACACGTCTTATAATTCTTTTTGGGTTGTGCTCATAATATATGTAGAACTTGAAATAATTTTTTTTAACCTTGAATTAAATCTATAAAAAGTAGGTCTTGCCTCATTTTCTTTCAAGTAATTACAGCAAAGAAAAAATAAAATAAATAAAATAAGGTAAGAATAAAAGAAAGAAATAAAGAAAAATCATTAAAAAGTTTTCCAAGAAGATGGTTTTACCCATGGCCATATGACAATATATAAGAGAAAAAGAAAGGTGTGATATCAAGAATTGTTTTGTAATACACAAACTCTTCTCAAGCTTTTCTCTTTTATATAAGGTGGAAGATATACATGCTTAATTAACATATATAGGAATTAAATTAGATATTAACGCAACTGCTGAGTAAGAATGTGCAAGTTGGGTATTGTATGTCTATGAGATATCTTCATTATTTTGATTTATCTTTAATTTTCTTAATCTAAAGATGGATGGTTTGTATATTTATTAGGACAAATTTTCTGCAGTTGAAAAACAGTGTCTTGTTTTAAATTGAATAGATGTATACCTCACTGCTATAACAAAAAATTAATAAAATAACTTGTTAGTCAAAAAATTGATATGTGAATAATAAATAGACTTATATTTTTAAACAAGAAAGTGCTTTTTTATATTAGTATATGGTTTAATATAAAGGTATTTTTAAAAGAAGAACAAAAACAAACTTTCATAGATTTTCAAGTAATGGTTAACTTAGTTTGCTCTGCCAGAATGGTAGTGTTATGTTCCAGGTTATCTTATGACACAAATTACTTTTACCATTGATTATTACATTCATAATTATATTATTATCATTGATAATTTCCAGAGTCAATATTACCTGAAAATAATTAAATTTCACTTTTCAATGAACCACAAATTATATCACAACAATTATGTGATTGCTTTTTATGGAATTTTTGGACATTCAAAAATTAACTATGGTTAAAATTTACTGGTATCATTATTTGTTACTTTTTTTTTTTTTTTTTTTTTGAGACTGAGTCTCGCTTTCTCACCCAGTGTGCAGTGCAGTAGTGCAATCCTGGCTTACTGCAAACTCTGCCTCCTGGGTTCATGCCATTTTCCTGCCTCAGCCTCCCGAGTAGCTGGAACTATAGGCACCTGCCACCATGCCTGGCTAATTTTGTGTGTGTGTGTGTGTGTGCATTTTTTAGTAGAGATGGGGTTTCACCGTGTTAGCCAGGATGGTCTCAATCTCCTGACCTCGTGATCTGCCCTCCTCAGCCTCCCAAAGTGCTGGGATTACAGTTTGTTACATATTATAAAGATAGTAGTGAATGGTGTGGCAGGAATCTGTTTTGACAACAAAATTTTTATGTTACTG
>NW_012109864.1:717694-718876 GCF_000951045.1 Mandrillus leucophaeus
TAGGGTACATGTGCACAACGTGCAGGTTTGTTACATAGGTATACATGTGCCATGTTGGTTTGCTGCACCCATCAACTCGTCATTTACATTAGGTATTTCTCCTAACGCTGTCCCTCCCCCAGTCCCCCACTCTGCAACAGGCCCTGGTGTGTGATATTCCCCTCCCTATGTCCATGTGTTCTCATTGTTCAACTCCTACTTATGAGTGAGAACATGCGGTGTTTAGTTTTCTGTCCTTGTGGTATTTTGTTGAGAATGATGGTTTCCAGCTTCATCCATGTCCCTGCAAAGGACATGAACTCATCCTTTTTTATGGCTGCATAGTATTCCATGACATATCTGTGCCACATTTTCTTTATTCCGTCTATTATTGATGGACATTTGGGTTGGTTCCAAGACTTTGCTATTGTGAATAGTGCTGGAATAAACATAAGTGTGCATGTGTCTTGATAGCAGCGTGATTTATAATCCTTTGGGTATATACCCAGTAATGGGATTGCTGGGTCAAATGGTATTTCTCATTCTAGATCCATGAGGAATCACCACACTGTCTTCCACAATGGTTGAACTAATTTACACTCCCACCAACAGTGTAAATGTGCTCGTATTTCTCCACATCCTCTCCAGCATCTGTTGTTTCCTGACTTTTTAATGATTGCCATTCTAACTGGCATGAGATGTTATCTCATTGTGGCTTTGATTTGCATTTTTCTGATGACCAGTGATGATGAACATTTTTTCATATATCTGTTGGCTGCACTTCTTCTTTTGAGAAGTGTCTGTTCATATACTTTGCCCAATTTTTGATGGGGTTGTTTGTTTTTTTCTTGTAAATTTGTTTAAGTTCTTTTTAGATTCTGGATAGTAGCCCTTTCTCAGATACGTAAATTGCAAAAATTTTCTCCCATTCTGGAGGTTGCCTGTTCACTCTGATGATAGTTTCTTTTGCTGTGCAGAAGCTCTTTAGTTTAATTAGATCCCATTAATCTATTTTGACTTTTGTTTTTTGTGTTTTAGTCATAAAGTCTTTGCCCATGACTACGTCCTCAATGGTATTGCCTAGGTTTTCTTCTACAGTTTTTATCATTTTAGGTTTTACATTTAAGTCTTTAATCCATCTTGAGCCAATTTTTGTGTAAGATGTAAGGAAGTGATCAGTTTCAGCTTTCTACATACGGCTAG
>NW_012109864.1:719784-720746 GCF_000951045.1 Mandrillus leucophaeus
TTTTTAGTAGAGATGGGGTTTCACCGTGTTAGCCAGGATGGTCTCAATCTCCTGACCTCGTGATCTGCCCTCCTCAGCCTCCCAAAGTGCTGGGATTACAGTTTGTTACATATTATAAAGATAGTAGTGAATGGTGTGGCAGGAATCTGTTTTGACAACAAAATTTTTATGTTACTGGAGGTAACCAACTACTGTTTGTCTTCAAGTCAATGGGAAAATCAACTTGATTATATCATTACTAAAACTCAATTTAAGGCAGTATACACTGTTGTTTTAGAAAGTCTTTATAACATGAATTACTATGTTTTATTGTAGAAGAAAGAGATTTTATTCTAGAGTACAAAGCAATGTATGTTTGCAAATATTCACTTTTAAATTTATTCACTCAGTACTAATTCTTACAATATTTTAAGAAAAACCTATTTTGTAAAAGAAGTTATAACCTAAAATTCAAGCTATCAAACTTTTGAGGAGATTAAGTAATCCTTTGAAGAAAAGTAAACAAAATTGGTTATTAAACATACACTATTATCACCAAAGATGGCAAAGAGATGGCAAGTTACATTTGAAAAGATGCTCAACATCATCCGTCATTAGGGAAATGCAAGTTTTTAAAAAAGATAAGATACCACGGCACATATTTAAAATGAGTAAATTCCAACCACTGTAAACTCCAGACGCTAGTGAGATGTGGAGCAAAAGTAACGCTCACCTGTTGCTGTTAGGAATTCAGAATGGTACAGCCACTTTGAAAGACAGCCTGGAAGTTTCTTCTTCTTCTTCTTCCTTCTTCCTTCTTCCTTCTTCTCCCTCTCCCTCTCCTTCTCCCTCTCCCTCTCCCTCTCCCTCTCCCTCTCCCTCTCCTAGTTCTAGGGTACATGTGCACAACGTGCAGGTTTGTTACATAGGTATACATGTGCCATGTTGGTTTGCTGCACCCATCAACTCGTCATTTACATTAG
>NW_012109864.1:721653-810248 GCF_000951045.1 Mandrillus leucophaeus
GATCAGTTTCAGCTTTCTACATACGGCTAGACAGTTTTCCCAGGACCATGTATGAAATAGGGAATCCTTTCCCCATTTCTTGCATTTGTCAGGTTTGTCAAAGATCAGATGGTTATAGATGTGTGGTGGTGTTTCTGAGGCCTCTGTTTTGTTCCATTGGTCTAGATCTCTGTTTTGGCATCAGTACCATGCTGTTTTGGTTACTGTAGCCTTGTAATATAGTTTGAAGCCAGGTAGCATGATGCCTCCATCTTTGTTCTTACAAAGCAAACACAGTCTTACCATAAGATCCAGCGATCACACTCCTTGGTATTTATCTGAATGAACTGAGAATGTCTGCCACCATCCCCCAAATCTGCACACAACTGTTTAGAGTCGCTTTATTCATAATTGCCAACACTTGAAAACAGTCAAGACGTTCTTCAATAGGTAGGCATATGGATAAACAAACTGTGGTACATCCAAACAATAAAATATTGTTACAAATAAAAGGATGGGAGGAAACTTAAATGCATATTGCAAAGTGAAAGAAGCCAGTCTGAAAGGGGTACATACTATATAATTCCAAGGACACAACATTATGAAAAAAAATTATGAAGATAATGAAAATATCACTGGTTGCCAGCGGTTCAAGGGGAGGGGAAAGGGGTGAATTTTGGGGACATATGAGATTTTTAGTGCAATTAAATTATTGTATATGATACTGTAATGGTGGATACATGGCATTATGTACTGATCAAAACTCAGAAGAATTGGCCAGGCATGGTGTGACTCATGCCTCCAATCCCAGCACTTTGGGAGGCTGAGGTGGGCTAATCACTTGAGGTCAAGAGTTCGAGGTAAGCCTGGCCAACTTGGAGCAGCCCCATCTCTACTAAAAATACAAAAGAAATTAGCTAGGCGTGGTGGTGGGCCCCTGTAATCCCAACTACTCAAGAGGGTGAGGCAGGAGAATCGCTTGAACTTGGGAGGAGGAGTTTGCAATGAGCTGAGATCTCGCCGTTGCACTCTAGCCTGGAAGACAAGAGCAAAACTCCATCTCAAGAAGAAAAAATAAAAATAAAATAAAATTTAAAAAAAAATAAAAATTAAAAAATTAAAAACCTCACAGAATTATATGACACAGAGAGAACATTAAGGCAAACTAGGGGCATACGTTAATAACAGCGTATCAATATTGACTGGTCACTCATAACAAATGTACCCCAATAATGCAAGATGTTAATATTAAATGAAACTGTATAGAGTGAGCAGAGGGTCATATGGAAACTCTCTGTACTTCCTGCTCCATTTTCTTACAAACCTAAAAATGAAGTATTATTGAAAAGTTTAAAAACGTTTAAATACACATTATTAGTGCCAATTTTTTTTTCAGTTTCTTGATGTTGATATCAATTATTTATTGTGGAAAACAAGATTTAAGAAGACTTGTATCAACTGCAAATCTCATAGATCATCTATAATCACAAATTAATTTTATATTTCCATATTTTATATTACCAATTTAAAACAAAGGTTAAGAGTACAGAAAGAAAATAATAAATTTCTAGTGTTCTATTAACATAATTTGAAGAATTACTTTACATTATTACAATTACTTAAAAATTAACAAGCAAAATCGATCAACAAAAATGTTATTGATTGGAAAATCACATATGAAAACCTAAAATTTTAAGTTGTTTATCAAAATTATGCAAGGTTTGCTGTATAGATTACAATAAATGTGCAACAACAATTTTGCCAATATATTGCTATGTAGCTTTGTTACTCTCACTATTTCTATAACTGAAAACTTAAAGAACTCATCAATGGAAAATATACCCTATCAAACTTAAACTTTTTGTAAATCCTTTTAAATCTAGTCACCCAACATATAGCAATAAGAGTATGTATACACCTAAGAACATAAATTAATTAATATGTTCAACTATATCAAAACAATGTTTGTATTCAAAATATGGAAGGCATCTACAAAATATTGACCCTCTCCTTAGATGTGTATTATCCAAACTGTTATTAACCAGCGACTGAATCCTAGAGACTTTAAGGTTTCAAATATTGTAATTAAAATATCAAATTATTTCGCCTGTATATTTTATATAAAATAATTTTATATTTGTCATGGTTTTATTTTTAAAAGATAAAAGGTATCAGATAAATATCTTACATGAGAATTACATTTTTCTATTTCTAACAAAAATGCCACAGCCTTAATTTTCAATATTTTATTATTAACAAGATTATAAATTACTATAATTATCAAGAAAGTAAATTAGAAAATCCTTATGTAAATATTGGAGATGAAGAAAATTATTTAAAAAAATAAGAGAAGCAAATATAAAGATAGGTGACTATTGCAGTACTAGACAGAGAAAATACATATTAAACTATGCATCGTTTCATGTGACCATCGTGCATAGTTTTATTTAACTGACTTTTAGAAAACGTGTACGGAAGTAAAATTTACATTACATTAAATTCACACATTTTAAGTGTTCAATTATTTTAGTTAATATCAGCACAATCTAAACTTAGAATATTTGTTACACACCCAAAATTTTCTCTTGTGTACATTCCCGATTAAACTAACTCTTATTTTTTATCGATACATAATAGTTATACATATTTGGGAGTCACATGTCTTATTTTGACACATGCATACAAGGTGTAATGATCCAGGACAACTGAGACATACATCAAGCCAAATATTTACCCCTTCTTTAGGTTGGGAACATTTCAATTCATTTTCTTCAGCTATTTTGAACTATACATAAATTATTGCAAACTATAGTTACCCTACTATACTATTGAACACTCAATCTTATTTCTTCTAATTATATTTTGTAACTACTAACCAACCTTTCTTTTTTTCGAGACGGAGCCGCACTTTGTCGGCCTGGCTGGAGTGCAGTGGCGCGTTCTCGGTTCACTGCAAGCTCCGCCTCCCTGGTTCACGCCATTCTCTTGCCTCAGCCTCCAAGTAGCTGGGACTACAGGTGCACACCACCACACCTGGCTAATTTTTTGTATTTTTAGTAGAGATAGAGTTTCACCATGTTAGGCAGGATGGTCTCGATCTCCTGACCTCGTGATCCGCCCGCCTCGGCCCCAACCTTTCTTTATGTCTTTCACTCTTCCTGCTTTTCCAAGCCTTTGATAACTATCAGGCAACTCTATCTCCATAAGATCAACTTTCTTAGCTTCCACATATGAATGAGAATATGTGATATTTGTCTTTCTGTGCCTGGTTTATTTCACTTAATGACCTCCAGTTCCATCTATCTTGCCACAAATGACAGCACTTTATTCTTTTTTTATGTCTGAATAATATTCCATTGTATAAATATACCATTTTCTTTATCCATTCATCTGTTGATGAACATAGGTTTATTCTATATCCTGGCTACTGTTAATAGTGCTACAATAAATATGGGAGGGCAGATATATTTTTGTTATACTGATTTTCTTTCTTTTGGATATATACCCAGCAGTAGGATTGCTGAATTATGTGGTGGATCTATCCTCTCAAGCAAGTAGCCATGATTTGCTTTCTGCTTCTATGAATTTGCCTTTCCTGGACTTTTCATATGTATAAATCGTATCCTGTGTGGTTTTTTGTTTTTGGTTCCTCTCTTTTTTATTGATACATAATAGTTGTACATATTTATGGCATACATATAATATTTTGATACATGCATACATGGGTAATGACCTAACCAGGACAATAGGGATTCCCATCACCTCAAACGTGTATCATTTCTTTGTCTTGGGAACATTTCAAAATTTTCCCTTTTTGAAATATCACCCTACTGTGCTATCAAACATTAGAACTTATTCTTTCCATCTAATCATATTTTTGTATACATTAACCAACCTCTCTTCAGCCCTTATTTTTTCCTATTAGTCCCAAGGTTTAGTAGCCACCATTCTATTCTCTACCTCAATGAGATCAACTTTTTTAGCTCCCACATATAAGTTAGAACATGTGATATTTGTCTTTTCATGTCTAACTTATTTCACTTAAAATAATGTCTTCCAGGCTCATCCATCTCTTTCACTTATAATGCTTTTTAGGTTTCATATTTGTGGTAACGTGTTAGTATTTTGTGTCTTTTCATGGCTGAATAATACTTAATTGTAAGGATGTTTCATATTTTGTCTACCCATTTGCCAGGTGATGGACATCAAGATTATTTGAAGTTTTGTGTTATTTGAATAATGTGGCTGTGAACATTTGTGTGCATGTATTTGCGAGCACACATATTCTTATTCCTAAAATAATCATCATTTCAAGGGTTCCTAGAATTGTTGCATCATATGATAAGTAGACGTGTAACTTTTTAAGAAACTGGCAAAAATTTTCCAGAGAAAGTGTATCATTTTAGAATCTCAAAAGCAATGCAGGAGGGTTCCAGTTTCTCCTCATAAACACTAGGCATTGTCTTTTTTTTTTTTTTTTTTTTTTAGTAATAGCTATTCTTGTGAGTGGAAAGTAATATCCTATTGTGATTAGAATTTCAATTTCCCTAATAACTAATAGGTTGAATATCTTTTCCCATGCTTATTAGTCATTTGTATATATTTGGGGAAGTACCATTTAATTGGTCATTTTATTCTGTTTATTGTTACGTTGTAAGTTATTAATATATTCTGGATATAAGCCCTTTACTAGATATACAGTCTGAAAAATTTCCTTCCAGTCTATGGCTTATCTTTTTATTTCCTTAATAATATTTTTCTAAGTTCAAAAGTATTAAATTTTAATCAAATCCAATATATCAGGTTTCCTTTTAATTTATTTTTATGAACCATGCTTTTGGTCTTGTATCTTAAAATACTTTGCTCAATTCAAGGTCAATAAAGGTTTTCCTGTATGTTTTCTGCTAGAAGTTATGTATTTGTAGGCCTTACATTTCGTTCTTTGACTCATTTTGAGTTAATTTTGCTGTATGATGTGTTGTAATAAATGAACTAAGTTCATTTGTTTTCTTTGCATTTAATAACCAGTAGGGAGTATTGCTTTCTCAGGGCTGTCTTCCCTCAACTTCCCACCAGGAAGATAGTCCTTTTGAGCTCCATCACTATGGTCTGAACCTTTCCTTGTCACTGAACTGCTCACATGTTATATTTCACTCTATCTAAATGAATGAAATCAGGGGAAGATGAGACATGTTTGCAAATAATATTATTCTTAATAGAAGTATTTGGTCTAGTTCATTCTATAGCCCTTCAGCACTCAGTCAGGTCCTGGTACAGAGAGAGGGCAGAATATGTGTTTAATAAATGAAGTAATCAACTTATGCAAAATTGGCATTAAAAGAGATCTTTGAGAGGAGGTAGAAACCTAGAGTGGTTCACTGGAGTGGGACAGACTGGGTTCAAATCCTCCTGGTTTCTTCATGTTGTAGCTGTATAAACTTGGGCATGTAACTTACTTGTCAAAGCCTTAGTTTGTTCCAATGTAAAATGAGGCTAAGCTTTCCTCTCCAGATTATTTTTGTTGTGATGAGAAAATATGTGAAAGTGCTCAGCACATATTAAACACTCAAAGTGTAGATATTTAAAATCTTGAAGTCCTCTCTGTTTTTATACAGATGAGGGAACAGATGCCAAGAGAGGGAACCGATTCACCCAGTGAATTATTGTACAGAGGCTAAGGGTCAAGAGAACAGTGTTCAAGCCCTAGGTCTGCCACTTAGCTGTGTGGCTTTGGACAAGTTACTTAGCTTGATTGTGCCTCAGTTTCCTCATTTGTAAAGGAGAATAATAATAGCATGGAATTCATGGGATTATTGGTTAAGAAAAAAATGCACTAATATTTTTGAAACATTTAGAATGGTAAACACTAAATAAGGATTTGTTCAATAATTTAATAAAATTATACATAGTGACAAAAATTAGCCAATTGTTTCAGCACCATTTTTTGCATACACTGTTCTTTTCAATAAGTTGTCTTAGCACCTTTGTCAAAAATTAATTGACAATCAGTAGGATTCACTTCTGGAATCTCAATTCTATTCTATTGACTCGTGTACTTATCTTTGCACTAATACTACAATGATTATTGTGGCCATATAGTACATTTTGAAATTGAGTAGTGGTAGTCCTCCAAATGTGTCTTTCTTTTTCAAAATTGTTTTGACTATATTAGCTTTTTTATATTTTCATGTGTACATTTTAGGATCAGCTACTAATTTTACAAAGTGCCTGTAGAGCTTTTGATAGAAATTATAATGAATCTATAGATTAATTTTGTGGGATTGACCTCTTGGCAATATTGACTGTTTTAATACATGAACACATGCTCTCTCTCCATTTAATTAAAACTTCTTTGATTTCTCAAGCAATATTTGTAGCTGTCAGTGCACAAGTGTTTAACTACTTTGTTAAATTTATTTCTGTGTTATTTTTATATTTATTTTAAAATATAATTGTTTAATTTCTTTTCTTTTTTCTTTTTTAATTTTTTTATTTCAATAGGTTTTTGGGGAACAGGTAGTGTGTGGTTACATAAATAAACTCTTTGGTGGTGATTTTGATCTACCCATCACCCAAGCAGTGTACATGGTACTCAATGTGTAGTCTTTTATCCCTTGCCACCTGCCCCCACCCTTTCTCCCAAGTCCCCAACGTCTAATGTATCATTCTTATACCTTTGTGTCCTCAAAACTTAGCTCCCACATGTAAGTGAGAACATACGATGTTTGGTTTCTCATCCCTGAGTTACTTCACTTAGAATAATAGTCTCTAATTCAATCAGGGTTGGTGCGAATGCCATTATTTTGTTCCTTTTAATGGCTGAGTAATATTTAATGGTGTGTATATGTGTATATATCTATATACTTATGTATCTAATGGCTGAGTAGTATTCAACGGTGTGTATATGTATGTGTATATATATATACTTATATATCTAAATGTGATTTATGTATATATATTTACATATCTAAATATGTGTATTATGTATATATTTACATATCTACATGTGATTATGTGATTACATATATTTATACATAAATTCCATTTATGTATATATGTGATTTGTGTGTGTGTGTGTATATATATATCTTACATTTCCTTATCCACTCGTTGATTGATTGGGATTTGGACTGGTTCCATATTTTTCCTTTGCAAATTGTGCTGCTAGACATATGTGTGTGCAAGTATCTTTTTCAAATAATGACTTCTTTTCCTCTGGGTAGATACCTAGTAGTGGGATTGCGGATCAAGTGGTAGATCTACTTTTAGTTCTTTAAGGAATCTCCCCGCTGTTTTCCATAGTGATTGTACTTGTTTACATTCCTACCAGCAGTGTAAAAGTGTTCCCTTTTCACCACATCCACACAAACCATCTATTCCTTTTTGATTTTGTGGTTATGGGTATTCTTGCAGGAACAAGGCAATATTGCATTGTGGTTTTGATTTGCATTTCTCTGATCATTAGTGATGTTGAGCATTTTTTCATATGTTTGTTGGTCATTTGTATATTCTCTTTTAAGATTTGTCTATTCATGTCTTTTGCCCACTTTTTGATGGGATTTATTTGTCTTGCTGATTTGTTTGAGTTATTTGTAGATTCTATATATTAATCCTTTGTTGGATGTATAGATTATGAAGATTTTCTCCCACTATGTGGGTTGTCTGTTAACTCTGATGATTATTTCTAGAACAAAACAATTCTAAAATTAATATGGAACCAAAAAAACAGCCCACATAGCCAAGGCAAGACTAAGCAAAAAGAACACATCTGGAGGCATCACATTACCTGACTTCAAACTGTACTATAAGACCATGGTCACCAAAACAACCTGGTACTGGCATAAAAATAGGCACGTAGACCAATGAAACAGAATAAAGAACCCAGAAATAAAGCCAAATACTTACAGCCATCTGATATTTGACAAAGCAAACAAAAACATAAAGTTGGGAAAGGATACCCTATTCAACAAATGGTGCTGGGATAATTGGCTAGCCACATGTCAGAGAATGAAACTGGATCCTCATCTCTCACCTTATACAAAAATCAACTCAAGATGAATCAAAGACTTAAATCTAAGACCTGAAACCATGAAGGCTCTAGAAGATAACATCGGAAAAACCCTTTTAGACATTGGCTTAGGCAAAGACTTCATGACCAAGAACCCAAAAGCAAATAGAACAAAAACAAAGATGAATAGATGGGACTGAATTAAACTAAAAAGCTTCTGCACAGCAAAAGAAATCATCATTTTCAGGTTGTTCATTGCTAGTTTTCTTATTTTCTCACGTTCTTTCTAAAGGTATCTTGTGCTGTAATTTTTTCTATTATTTTCTTGTTTGTTACTCTAAACTTTATTACTTTTTATTCAATTATTCAGCTTTTAGGTTTTTTTTTCTAATTTTTAAAGGTACAGGATTAGGTATAGTTTTGGTGTTTTGTGGTATAGGCATTTAAATACATGCATTTTCCTCTAAAACTACTTAAGTTGCATCTCATAATTTGCATAGGTTTTACTTCTGTTTTTATTTCTTTCAAATGCATTCTATTTTCCCTTGAGGTTTCTTCTGTTACTTAAGGGTTATTTAGACATGCATTGTTTAAGTTCCAGGTATTTGAGGATGGGAATTTTCCAGATTTATTTCTGTTTTTGATTTCTAATTTAATTCTGCTGTAGTCAGAGAACAAAGTTTATATGATTTCAATACTTTTTACTTTGATAAATAATGTTTCATGGCCTTTTGTAAGTTGCCATGTATTCTTTCCTGGAGAATGCTTACGTGCATTTGAAAAAATGTGTTTTCTGCAGTCTTAGATTGGGAATGTTCTGTATATGTCAAGTCTGATATACCCTGCTACTTTTCTGTCTATTGATCTATCAGTTATTGAGAATGAAGTACTACATTACCAAATTATTATTGTTTTCTTGTTTATTTCTTTCGTCATTTCTGTTAAGGTTTTGTGTCATGCATTTTTGGACTCTGTTGTTAGGTATATACACATTTACAATTGTTACACCATTCTGGTTTCCTAACCCTTTTATTATTATGAAGTATACCTGTTTATCTTAGAAAAATGTATTGTTCCAATATATATTTTGCCAGATATTAATATAAGCACTCCAGTTTCATTAAGGTGTTTGTTTGTATGATATATATACATATCTAATATATGTTTTGCCTGATATTAATATAAGCACTCTAGTTTCAATGTTATAATAATACACACACACACATAGACCATACAAACATTTTGTTTATATGATGTGTATATATATATATGGTAAGATATTATTATACAATAATATATATGCTATATATAGTGGGTTTTATGCCTACTATTCTAAATGTTATTCATATGTATAGAGTAATCACAAAACACACATTTGTTCAATAATTCAATAAAATTATATACATATTTGGAAAACATATAGTTGAAATTTTACTTTTATATACAGTCTATAATCTCTGGTTTTAGGCTATTTATATTTAATTTAATGCTTATGTAATTATATTTTTATTTAACATTTTATTATTTGTTTTCTGTATATATCCTGTCTTTTGTTCCTCTATTTCTCTCTCACTAGTTTCTTTAGTGCTAAATAAATATCTTTGTGTATCATTTTAATTCTTCCTTTGGTTTTTTTCATATATATATTTTTTCTTAGTAGTTGCTCTGGGGATTACAATATACATTCTAATTTATACATTCTACTTCAGATTAATACTAGCATAATTCTAGTAAATTATACACAATTTGCCACAGTGTGGATCCATCCCCTTATTCGCACCATTATTGTCAAGTATTAGATCTATATATGTTGTAAACAAAATAAAGAGCTATTAGTATTGCTTTATATAATATGATGTCCTTTTAAAATTAAGAAAACACTGATAAACATGTATTTATAAGATATTTTATATTAGTTAACAGTTACCATTAACAGTCTCTATTTCGTCCTGTGGATTCTACTTACCCTTAGGTGTCATTTCTTTTCAGCCTGAAGAACTTCCTTCAGAATTTACTGTAAAGCGGCATGTTAGCAACAAATTCCCTGTTTTTACTTTACTGGAATATCTTTATGCTGCCACATCTGAAAGAATAATGCTGCTAGATATAGAATTCTTAATTAACAGTTTGTATTTGGTTTATATTTTATTTCCTGTTTTAGCACTTTTAATATTCCATTCCACTGCCTTCTAAACTTTATTGGATTAGTCATTTTTGTCTTGTTGCTTTCAATACTTCCTCTTTGTATTTGGCCTTTAACAGATAGATCATAATGTGCCTAAGTATGCCTATTTTAATATTTGTCCTATTTATATTTGTTTATTAATATTTTCCATCATGTTTGAGAAGTCTTGGCTGTACTTTTTTCACTGATTCTTTTTTCTGTCATCTGGAATACACTGTTGAGTAGCTACACTGCCATTTTAACTTCAGTGGTTATACTCTTCAATTCCAGAATTGTTATTTGATCATTTTTTGTAACTCCTATATTATATTGATAATTTTATTTGTTGATTCTTTGTCATCATACTTTCCTTTCATTTTTAACCTGATTCCCATATTTCTTTTAACATATTTTAAAAAGCACACTTGAGTCTTTTTTTCTGCTAAATCCAAAGTTGGTGGATACCTAAGGACAGTTTCTATCTATTGACTGTGTTTTTTTCTAGCAATGTATTAAAACTTCCAGTCTCTTTTTATCTTTCAGACATTTTATTGAAAAACTGGACATTTTTGATAATATTTGGTATCAACTCTTTATCTTGATATTTTGATCCTGATGATGCTTGTCAGGTGTTTGTTTCTTTCTTTATTCTTGGTTTTGTAAGTTGCCTGGATATAACTTGTGACATCAGTCTCCACTGTGGCTCATGACCAGTCATGTCTGTGCTCAGATTGTTAAAATTCTTTATTTTTTATTTATTTTTAGCTTGGTTTCCTAGGAAATACTCCTGCATCTGCGTAACTTAGTGTCCATCCAGTGATTACACATGGGTTGTGCTCAAAACTTTAAGCCAGTCAGATTTCTGTCTTCTGCAGAAATGTTGTGTGTGTGTGTGTGCGCGCACCCGCGTATACTGGGCGAGAAGGAAAACACATTCAACGCATTCAATGTTCAGGTCCTTTCCAAGATGCACCAAATTAACTTTCCTATGCTCTCTTTTAAGTTTCCTATGAATATACATTTAGTCAGGGTCAACCAGGAATGTTTGAATATCTTTGGCCTTCGTTAGTGTCTCTTGGATGCAAGCACAACCTCAGCCAGAAATGTTTGTCCTAATCACATCCACTACCTAAGGCTCATAGAGCTAAGCAGCCAGGTCTAACCTGTTTGCCTGACTTCAGGAAGCCATTTCCACCAGTAATACTGATGGCTGTGGATATTACCCAACACTCCACATACAAAGGTTACTGATTCTCCATCTTTTGAGTTCTGACATTAGTATCACACTGACCTGGGGAAGAATAGGAGCGCCCCAGTCAGAATGATGAAGACTCACGCTGCTTTTTTCTGAAGTTCAGGATTTTTTCAGGTATAAAGACTTTTCCAGTTTTTCTATGCCTAGCTTAAATTGCAGAGCAATGCAGTGGTATTTTCAGTCAGTTTTTCTTCAGTGTATAATTGCTTTTTAGGGAGAGTATTTGTCAGTCTCCCCAGTCATAGCAAGAGGTCTTATGTGACTTTAAATATGTATATATGTTCCAACAAAATGGACAAAAGCAACAAATAATCTAAATATCTCTTCATGGAGGAAATTTGTAGCTGTGAAGAAATGTGGAATTATTCTTACAGAGTAGTACATATTTTTTTGTTCCAACATGTCCAATGCAGAGATGTACTTTAAATTTTAGATGTCCACCTCATAAAATTAATGTGCATGTAAACTTTGCTGAAAATGTATGACATAATGGAAAGCAACATCTTGTTGTATAAAAGGAATATCATGGAAGAGACAGAAAACTTGAGAGTAAAACCTAAAGGTTAAAGGATTGAATCCAGATAACTTACGTGCAAGAAAATATTGAAGATTGCAAGTACTCATAAAAATCGAAATTTATTCGTTAGAACACAAGGGTATTATAAAGATCAGTAAGAGATTATAGGAAATGGGAACTAAAGGGCAAAGAAAGATGAAATGTGGAAATTATACTCAATATGCCACTAGTAATGATGTGTATATATGTTTTGAAAAGCAATGACAGAATCTTTCCAAGACAAAAAATATTGTTTATTGTATTTCTTGGAAGTTACCTGAGATAAATTTACTGTTTGACTTTTTTAGTTTCTCAAGGGAAATACATGTTAATATGCATAAAAATTTAGAATTGTTTAATAAAATATTTGAGATCTTATGTAGAGGTTTTGGAAATGATACATTCCGAAGTGAAGAGAACATTCTTGTTTAGTTATACTTGAATTTGCATGTAGAAAAATCTAAAAATATGACTTTGGAGGATTTCCTTTCCCATTATGATTCTGTAATATAATGCATAGAGGTAATTAGAAAACTTAGGTGTTATATTACCTTTCACACCAAATATGACAGACATTTGTATAGAATATTTGATATTATTTGAATCATGCTAACTATCCACTGAAGAGTGTGAGGGTGATAGTTTGACAGGCTTACAAAAGATTATTGAGAGATCTAAGAAAAAAAAAACATACACAATTGCTTAGAGCTATAGTTACATCAGGACTGATTTCTACATAATATCCACTAAATAATATTTTCTACTATAGTATAGATATTACATAAATATATTTAAAACTCTAAATTAACTAAACAAATATCAGAGGGATGAAAAGTGGTTTTTCCTAAACTATATATGTAGTCATTAGTACTCTTATTATCTCCTGTAAATGGCCGCAGGCGATTATAAAATTCTCTCTATCCAGTCCGAACTAAAAGACTATTCACTGGATATGGAATTCCCAAAGAACTGCTAAGTGATAATGGAGCCCAATTTACATCACGGAAGCTCCAAACCTTTCTTGGCTTAAATGCAGTGAAATACATTCATTTCATACTACACAAGCTAGCCGCTAATGGCCTCATCCAGCACTTTGGACAGTTGTTCATGTAAGCATTTTTGCTTGAAAGTGAGGAGGCTGCACAGTGCAATAGCAGCTGCCTAATGCTCAGTTGTCCTTCTGCTGTGCTGAGATACTCACTTATCATTAGATGAACTCCCCACTCCGCGACTTCTGGGCAAAGAAAAGCACTCCCTTTTTTGATCTCAGAGAATCAGAAATATCAACAAGATATTTCAGAGCAAGGTGAGTTAGAGGAAAAGGCATTAGGAAATGGGCCATGAGAACACATTTTCCAGCTGTTTCTTAGGTATTTGTTACTCTCAATGCCTATGGGAATATATGACTATATCCTATTATAATGAAAATGAAGAAATAAATGAAGAGGTGCCAAAGAGAGGCAAACAAAGGAAAAATATATTTTCATAATAATGGATATTCACTTTCTTATCTGCTATTTCCGATATCAGTAAACTGTATGAGTAGTTTATACTTGAAATGTCTTATATCAACATGAGAGAGAGGACAAGACTGCAAATGACATTGAAGGAGATTACCTAGAAGGAAGAGTTTATGACCCACTGATATATATTTTTAAAAATTTGAAAGTTTTTTTTTTTTTACTTTTATCTTATACTTCGCATTTATTTTATTTTTAAACAAAATGCATATACTGACTTAACGTAAGTAATTGTGCCTGCATATAAGTTTTAAATAAGTAAATACACATATGTTAAGGATAAAGACCGAATTAGATTTTTAGTTCTTACGGCATGAATACCTATGTTCTAATAGCAGTACTTTCTTTAATTATTCAGTAATCTTGGCCTTGTTATTAAATTTGTTGTGCCTCAAATACTTTATTTCCAAAGGAAGAGCAATACATATTTTTCTTTGCCTGCTTTCTTATGTTGTTATCGTTGTTATAAGAGAATAATAATATAGATCATTGAAAGGGTTTTATCTGAGAAAGAAATAAAGGGTATTCAAATAGGAAGAATAGGAAGAGAGGAAGTCAAATTGTCTGTTTGCAGATGACATGATTGTATATTTAGAAAATCCCATCGTCCCAGCCCAAAAACTCCTTAAGCTGATAAAAAAAAACTTCAGCAAAATCTCAGGATACAAAATCAATGTGCAAAAATCACACGCATTCCTATACACCAATAATAGAGAGCCAAATCATGAGTGAATCCCTATTCACAATTGCTATAAAGAGAATAAAATACCTAGGAATACAACTTACAAGGGATGTGAAGGACCTCTTCAAGGAGAACTACAAACCACTGCTCAAGGAAATAAGAGAGGACACAAACAAATGGTAAAACATTCCATGCTCATGACTAGGAAGAATCAATATTGTGAAAATGCCCATACTGCCCAAAGATAGATTCACTGCTATTCCCATCAAGCTATGATTGACTTTTTCACAGAATTAGAAAAAAACTACTTTAAATTTCATATGGAACCAAAAAAGAGCCTATATAGCAAAGACAATCCTAAGCAAAAAGGACAAAGCTGGAGGCATCATGCTACCTGACTTCAAACTATGCTACAAGGCTACAGTAACCAAAACAGCATGGTACTGGGCACAAAACAGAGGCCTCAGAAATATCACCACACATCTACAACCATCTGATCTTTGATAAACCTGACAAAAACAAGAAATGGGGAAAGGATTCCCTATTTAATAAATGCTTTTGGGAAAACTTGCTAGCCATATGCAGAAAACAGAAACTGGGCCCCTTCCTGACACCTTATACAAAAATCTCAGAATAGATTAAAGACTTAAATGTAAGACCTGAAACCATAAAAATCCTAGAAGAAACCCTAGACAATACCATTCAGGACATAGGCATGGGCAAATACTTCATGACTAAAACACCAAAAGTGATGGCAACAAAAGTCAAAATAGACAAATGGGATCTAATTAAACTAAAGAGCTTCTGCACAGCAAAAGAAACTAGCACCAGAGTGAACAGGCAACCTACAGAATGGGAGAAAATTTTTGCAATCTGTATTTGACAAAGGGCTAATATGGAGAATCTATAAGGAACTTAAACAACTTTACAAGAAAAAAACAAAGAACCCCATCAAAAAGTGGGCAAAGGATATGAACAGACACTTCTCAAAAGAAGATATTTATGTGGCCAACAAACATATAAAGCAAAGCTCATCACAGTAGTCATTAGCAAAATGCAAATCAAAACCACAATGAGATACCATCTCATGCCAGTTAGAATGGTGATCATTAAAAAGTTAGGAAACAAAAGATGCTAGATAGGATGTGGAGAGACAGGAATGCTTTTACACTGTTGGTAGGAGTGTAAATTAGTTCAACCACTGTTGAAGACAGTGTGGTGATTCCTCAAGGATCTAGAATTAGAAATACTATTTGACCGAGCAGTCCCATTACTTTGTATGCCCAAAGGATTATAAATCATTCTACTATAAAGACATACACATGTATATGTTTATTGTGACACTATTCACAATAGCAAAGACTTGGAACCAACCCCAATGCCCATCAATGATTGACTGGATAAAGAATATGTGGCACATATACACCATGGAATACTACGCAGCCATAAAAAAGGATGAGTTCATGTGCTTTACAGGGACATAGATTACACTGGAAACCATCATTCTCAGCAAACTAACACAGGAACAGAAAACCAGACACTGCATATTCTCACTTATAAGTGGGAGTTGAACAAAGAGAACCTATGGGCACAGGGAGGGGAATATCACACATTGGGGCCTGTCAGGGGGTGGGGCACAAGGGAAGGGATAGCATTAGGAGAAATACCTAACGCAGATGACGGGTTGATGGGTGCAGCAAACCACCATGGCACATGTATACTTGTGTAACAAACCTGCACATTCTGTACATGTATCCCAGACATTAAAGTATAATAAAAAAAGAAGTTATAAGAAATATAAAATAAATATACATTAATTTTAAATGGATTTTCTTCTCATAAAATGTTGTATTAAGTTTGGGTGAGTTAATAATTAATTCATTTTATTTCTTTAAAAAGAAATTATAAGTCCTCGAATAAACTATAAAAGAAGTAACATTAGCTGAGGAATACTAACATGATTTCAGATGAAGAACACCCTGAGTCAAAGTAAGACAAATGGGAGATTTACTCTAACTTATAAGAGAATATTAATTCTCATGATTACCAGACAGAAGACTCTAATCCCCAAATTAAGCTCAAAGAAGGTAGACTGAAAAATATCTAATAACTAAAAGAAGTATTTGTTTCAGAGACATGGCCTACTCAGTTGGTTTTTGATAAAGTAGACAGAATGTTCTGCTAATCAGGATAAGGTAGATCAGGGTTAGATTAGAACATTGTGACTCTTAGCAGAGTAGTGAGTAGAAGCCAGGTTTAAGCGCAGATGTTTCAATGGGACATTGACTGTATAAGAATATAAACTTATTAGAAATCTTATAAGTAGGAACAATCTACTTCTTCTATAGATTTTATCTTGTGTTTTGTTTTAATATTAGTTAATTATAAGTTTGTCATTGATAAAATGATAAACATCTTTATCTCCTTGGAAATTAATTTTGACTGTATAAAGCCTAAACAGTAATTTTTGGACTGTAAATAGTTGTTTGATTCTGAATCACTAGGTTGGGGTTGTTTCTCAGTAAATAAGAGGGTATAGTTACATAGAAGAAATATGTCCTAGCATTTGATAGCACTGTAGAGCAACTACTGTTAATTATTATGCATTGTATATTTCAAAATAATTATCAGAGAGACTTTGGAATGTTCCTAGCACAAATAAATGATAAATGTTTCAGGTGATACATATCTGAATTTCCCTGATTTAATCATTACACATTGTATGAGTATATCAAAATATCACATATGCCCTATAAGTATGTATAACTATTATTTATCAATAAAATAAACATGTGGATAGAAAAAATGTAGCAGCCCTCTCCATTTTGATTTTGAAAATAATTTTTAAAGTATGAACAAAAAAGTTATTAACATGATCAATGGCATTCAGATCATTGAAGGTTTTTTTTTAATTTTTATTTATTTATTTATTATTATTATTATACTTTAAGTTCTAGGGTACATGTGCATAACGTGCAGGTTTGTTACATATGTATACTTGTGCCATGTTGGTGTGACTTATGAAGTTTTTCTATCAACTATATTTAAGACAAGAAGGATAGGAGTATACAAAAGGAACAAGACATGTGTGAGGAACTTGTTTTGTAAAACAAATCTGGCATCTATTTGAGATTTTCTTCTTTTTGTATACTTTGCAATAGTTTATACAGTATCAGTATTGTTCAGTGTTTGAGCATTTTTTATTATAAACTGGCAAATTATAGTTGTATATATATGGGGTACGTGGTGATGTTATGATACATGTATACAGTGTGGAAGGAATAAATCAAGCCAATTAACATATTCATCACTTCAAATAGTTGTCATTTTTGTGGTGAGAAAATTTTAAACTTATCTTTTAGCCATTTGAAGTATACTATACATTATTATTAACTGTGATCACCAAGCTGTGGAATAGATGTCAAAAAACTTATCCCTCCTAACTGAAACTTTATACCAACATCTTGCCATTTCCCCACCTCCTAGCCTCTGGTAACCATCAGTCTACTCTCTGCTTCTGACTTCGATAGTTTTAGATTCCACTTAATCATATGGTATTTGTTCTTCTGTTCCTGGATTATTTCACTTAGCATCATGAAATTTTCAAAGAACTAGTACTCAAAAACCTGTCTGGTTTTACAAGTACATTTGATGAGATGTAATTATTTTCTCTATTATTATTATTGAACATATAGTTGGTTATAATAAATTCCCCAATATTTGTTCCTTAAATTGGTTTCAAATTCTTAGTATTATAAAAATAATGAAGTTAATATAATTGATTACAAATAAATTATAAATTGAAAAACCATAAATTTATAAAATAAATTAGAATAATGCAGTTATTGAAAGAAAACCTTAGAGATGCTGTGTCTGCTTAATATTTGTATACTTTCAATCTGTGTACACTTTTGTGGCAGAGATTGCTAATTGCCTTAACAATATTCATTACCCATTTCTTCTATTAAAAAATAGGCATTATAATTGAATGTATGGCAACAAATCATGAAATTTCCAGTCACTATTCTTGCCAGGTAGGGTCACATGACCAATTCTGGCCAATGGTATATGAGAAAAGTTGAAGTGTGCAACCTCCGAATCTTGCCCTCAAAAGAAAAGGAGCATACAAAGTATTTTCTTCTTGTTTTACCCTTCCCACAGGCTGTAAGGTAGATACTAACTAATTTCAAGCAAGCTGATGAGGTAAGAGCCTAGAGATGGCAGAACAAAAGGAATGAAAGTGTTTTGTGTCCCTGACCCCTCTAGGGCAACTTACCAACCCTAAACCACCTGCCAGAAGTGTTTCATCACAAAGAAATTAATGTTAATCTTGTTTCAGTCAATATACTTTAGGATACCTTGTTACTGTGGCTTACACTACATCCTAATGTAACTTTTGATGAAGATACTCTGGAAAAGATAAGAACTCCTTAATTTTAATACTGTGAAGAATGTGATTTCTCATAAAGTTTTTAGGATGTTTGAGCATGGTCATTCTTGTGTTTTTTCCTCAGTAGCCTAGTAAGTGTCAGTAGCATTTTAGAACCAGATTTGTCAACAGTTTGTTTCAGGCTAAAGTTCTGGTAACTGAGATATATGCTAAATATAATTATTGCTTTGTAAAATAGAAGTGATATGAAAAAAATAATTTTTATGCTTGTCCAAAAATGTTTGCCACCCATTAATGATATCAGACAGTACTGACTAAAATTTTGTTAATTTGAAGAAACTTTCAGGCATTTCTTCACCCCATCCTCTCTTATATCCCTCTCAACAGCTTGTTGAGAATTTGTACCATGTATTTGTACATTTACAAAGTAAGAACTTTTGACAGCACAGGAGTTGCAGACAATGAAGGGTGTATTCTAAAGGCCTTTTCAGGATGCATAAGTTTCTTAATGGAAGAGCAAGTTTTATTCACTGTCATTATACATCAGATGTAGAAACATAGTTGGTATGAAATAGTGTAATATGATTTATTACTATAAAATAAATTATAGCATAAATATAAGGGGTATTGTTAAAGTATTTAGATATAAAACTAGTTATTTTGCTTCTGTTTTGACTTTCTGATTTCTTATAATGGTGCAGTCTACAATTCCTTTCACTACTCTCTTTCCCTTTTAGTGCATTATTCCAGCAAACTTTTAAGTTATCTATTGCTAAATGAGAAATATTTAGTAGCATGTGAGACAGTCACTGTTCTTTTTGTGACAACTAACCTTCAGGTAAAAAGTCTCCTTTTCCAGGTTTTTGTTTATTTCCATTGTAACTTGCCTTTGAAGCTCTTCACTTGCTTAGCAATGTTAGTTCTTTTTGAGAAATAAAACAAACAGAAAATATCTAGCAAAAGAGTCTACTTCTTTGGTTTGTGTTTTAAATAACTAAGCATTTGGTTGGCCTTTTAAAAACACTATGTTTCTTAATAATAAAATTCTTCTAAGATTCCCATTTACTTTCCTTTTAGATTTTCCACTGGTACATGTGATGCTGCATAATACAAGAATTGGAGGCAGGATTTCTGATGGGTTAGATTGGATTGAAGCATGACAGGGACAGGGGTTGTCTCTCAGAACACTTCTGACAGGCTGCAGGCTCTGAGGCCAATACTGGGAGCGTATCAGGAGGGGTCTGCCCCCTAGTGGATTCCAGCAGAGAATTTCTGATTATGTCTATTATTTCAAAAATAGATCTTCTCTTCCACTGCCTGATGTTTGTCAAATTTGAATTCTTGTGTGTTTCTGAGGCTGATAATATTAATTTTAATCTATAATACTGATTCTGGTCCAGACAACTAAGAATTAATTTGGAAGTCCCCACCCAAAGAGGACACAGGATTTGGCTGGAAAAAAATTTTTCCTTCCCTCAGGCAGAAGAAAACACAGGAAAACAAATATGATCTAGCCAAAGCTATCCCTGCCTAGACATAGGTGTGTCTGAGCCAAGCAAGCATGTGGTCTCATAAAAGGTTTCCGAATGGAAGTGCTGTGAATTGCATCATACATAAGCGAGTCAGCTAATTCCCCACGGCTCAAGACATCCTCTCATTGATTTATGATGATTCTGCAGCATAGCCCACTAAATTGCTGAGGATGTGCAGTGAACTCGGAGAGCTTAAAGAAATCTGCCTCATGGACAAACCTTAATTTTTTTATATAAAAATGTTTTCCATGCTCAAGATTCTACCTTTTTTTCCTGCCTGATTTTAAAACATGTACCTGAGTTTCAAGTACAGTTTGAATCATTCATTATGCACTTTTCTTTTTATAAACATCAATATTTAAAGAAACTACTGATCTTCAGGATGATTTCTTTGGAAAGAGTTATTTTTCCATTCCATCCCCTTCCCCTTCCTCTTTGACATTTTCTTTTCCATACTTCCCCCAACATTTCTCCTTTCTAACTTCAATTTCTTTTTCTCTTTAGAGATCTAGCCTAATTGCCCTCTGGTTTTGTAATAAAACAACTTCTTGCCTGGAATGGTTTTCCTAATGCCTATAAATGTAAATAGCTTTTAGTGCCAGTATACTAAGACTGTGACTGAATGTTATATAGCATATAAGTCTCATACCTCATACCTGCTTCCCAAATCTGTAGGAAATATGCTATTTCGCTATTTGAAACAGTTCTACTAAATCAGTTTTTCAGTTATGATATATTTGTATACATTCAAGGCCTAGGAAACCTTAACATTTAACTTAAGGAAATAGAATGAACCATTAAAGCCATAGCAAAATTTACTAGTTTAATGATGGCATTTCAAAAATTCGGTAATATGAAATGAAAACATGGACTGAAGAAAGAAAGTTTGATGATGAAAAAATCAATGGATTTCCTATTCCCTAAATAGGCACAAGTTAATATTTTAGCTTTATAGAATTATTCACATTTTTGCAGCTTTCTTCTGTCTCAGCTATTAATTAGTAGGAATAAAAATCACATCTACTTTTTTTACTCTTTTATATGGTATATTTTATTAGTTTGAATGACTATTAACTAGGTAATGAAAATGCAAATTTCATCCTATATAGCATCTTTCAGCCCAGAATCTACAAGTCCTGGCTGCTTTCTTTTTTCTTCCTCACTTAGCTTTGTGCCTTGAATGACATCTATGTGGATTTGAAAGCATTATTTTTGCCTTTACAAAACCCTGGAATCATCCCTTGCAATCACAGGATGCATGCACTCTCTAAATAAGTCCCTGTTTTCTAAAGGAGATATTGCTTCAGGCTGTAGGATCTTCACATTGAACAAGGCACAAAGAGAAATGGACCCTATGTCTAGGCCATTCTATTCAATCATTCATTTTCAAGAAGGACAAACAAGTCAGGCAAGGGAAGAATGAACACATAAGCAAGCAGAGTACACTTGCTTCAGTTTCTATTTAGGAGAGTACACACAGGATTACTTTCATAACACACATCTTTATCTGGGGCATAGCATTTGAAAACATTGATAACAAAAGAATAAAGCTTTTATTGTAAGCTTTTATTTTGTCAACATACCACAGTTAACCTGGCCTCCAGAAATATAAACATATATAATCCAACAGGAAAATTTTTTTAACATTTGATATCATTTGTGTGAATAAGATTTGTTTGTCCAATTTCAAGTATAATATATACACTAAAGCAAGACGCCAAAACTTTTCATATTACGTAAAAGAAGCATTGTTATAAAATAGTAGCCTAAACCAGGTGCAGTGGCATGGTGATGTAGTCTAAGTTAAACTGAAGGCAGACATGGGAGCATCACTTGAACCTAGGAGTTTGAGGCCAGCTGGGCAACAAAGCAAGCGCTCATCTCTAGAAAACGAAATGAAAACAAAACAAAATTCCAAAGACTTCAGAAATTCTATTAATAGGGCAGAATACAAAAAAATCAATGATGGAGCAAAATTGTATAAAGTCCAATAGTGTTTATTTTAATCACTCAAATATTGATATATATCAAAACTCTCCTATTAACACAATAAAGATTAAATATATAAAGTAAATTCAAATATATTTTATAAGTATCTATCAATTATATATTAATAACTCTATATCTTATAACTCAACTAATTCTGCTCTTTAATAGCTGTATATTTTAGAAATCAATTAATTCTGTATCTGATGAGTGGGATGAAAAATTCCCCCAAATAAAATAAAATGTTATTCCCACATTTCATCTATTTGGGCTATCAAGTTGGTAGCTTTGTGTGTTTACACGATTTACATGTGACATGCTCTCAGAAATTATTATCATGTGGTTGAACAAGATGGAGTTCTCATTCAATATGACATGACTCAATTAAAAAGTAAAACAAAATCCAGTCTAGAATGTTAGTTATAATTCAAATAATTGTTCCCATTAGAATGTTTATAGATTATATCAGATAGAGAGGTAAGCAGTTTCACCTAGATGAATCTAACTTTATTATAAAAATTACTATAAAAAATATAGTACACATTTTGGGTTGGGGGAGGGGCAGACAGACAAGAAACACTAAAATACACAAAGGTAATTTTCTTCAAAGTGAGGTCAGATACATTCACTATACATAATCAAATGTTGAAATGATATTTAAAAATAATAAGCTAATATATTAAAAATATAATTCAATTTTTTAAAAAGATTTACATGTCATTCTTTAGGACTGTGTCTGTGAAATTCATTCTTCAACCATGTTAAGAATATCCTCACCAAATTTCTGTGATGGCACTCAACAAGTATTGTATTCACAAGTTGGTGTCTAGTACATATCAAAGAGATACTTAAATTCATTTTAGCACATTAACAACAGGAAGATGATGATATGGAGTATCATTAAATAGCCATTAGCATAATACTGGATGCCCTGCCCATTATGAATGGTGTTTGCACTACAAAGAAGAGGGAGAAGATGAGGATGGCACAGTAATCAGACCAACCTGTGCTCTGATAGGGAAGGGAAGAAAAAGGTAGGAAAAGAAAGAAGGGTTCCTCCTTGGAGGGCGAGTTCTAGAGCAGAATGGGATTCCCAATGTCCTAGAAGTCTCACTGTTCACCATCAATACCAGCAAGGTAAGTCTCACTGTTCACCAGCAATAATAGCAAGGTAGCCCTTTGCTTCATTCTCCGCTTCCTGAGAGAAGAGATCGTGAAAGTCTGTCTTCCTAACTAGTTCCACTCTTAGTCACACTAATTGCATAACATCACATTTATCCTGTGGGTTTGTCTTAAACATGTTTAAATTTTAGGACTTCACTACACACTTAACTCTTCTACATTCCATTCTAAATAGATGTGGAAAACAATGTTTTAATATTAAAATACCTAGGTTGACATTTATTTCAGATCATGATCTAATGAAAGGAAATAAATTTACGTGTCTGAAACAGCCAAAACCCGTGCAAAATATATAATTCATAGTTTTCAATGCATTGGACATCAGAAAATGAAAGATGGTGATTCCTGAGGTATTAGAAACAAATTATCTGAGACATACAAGTGTGTCAGCTTAATGTCTTAGAGAGTTTCCAGACCATGGCACATGGGGGAGGAATTGAGGTGAAGTCCAGAGCACACCTTGAGTTGAGGAGACAGACTTAAGATTTCAAAAGAGCAAAGCGCTTAGAGTTTGTAGGATGCAATCCTGGAAAGCAAACAAACAAACAAAACAAAAACAAAAACAAAAAACAAAAACAAAAACAAAAAACTGCAAACAGAAAGAAATCCAGAGATCTGTAGAGGGGCCCATTGACTAGTCAGCAGTATACTGATCAGCACATACATTTAAGGACACTACCTCAGTTTAGGGAAAGAACCACCAGAGATTATCAAATGTAACAGTGCCCAACTCACACACAGAGAGGGGAATAGTGCCTGCTGCCATTGGTCTGATTGGAAAATTTTAAAATAGATGAGGCAAGATACAGAGGATCTTGTCTCAGAAGTGGAGAATAGAACCAGTCTGAGCTCTGCTCCACTCTCATCTACCAAAGCAAAAAACCAAGACTCAAAAAATGATTGCATTGTTTCTAAGTAATTTGAATGCATTCTAGAACAAAGGTCAAGAATATTTATAAAAATAAAACTTACCCAGTATCTTACAAGAAAAATCGACAATGTCTGCTGTTCAATCAAGGATTATTGTGCATACAAAGAAAAAGGAAAATAAGAGCCATGATAAGAAGAAAAATCAATCAATTGAAACTGTCCTAGAACTAACACAGATATGAAAAGTATCATACAAAGACATAAAAACTTATTATAACTCTATCCCATATGTTCAAAAATTGAAGTAGAGACATTGACATTGAAGATACAACAAAAAAAACCAAATAGAAATTTAAGAGCTGTCTACAATGTCTGGAATGAGAAATACACTTGATGTGATGCCAGATTTTGAAGACTTAAATTAGATTTTCTGCTCTAATATTCATAAGCTATAACAACTTTTTTCAACCTTAGTTTGCTTCTCTGTAAAAGAGGACTAATAAGTCATAGTTAAATATATTGCTGCAAAGATTAAAATGATATGATGATAGAATTAGATGTTGAGGTATAACATTTGGCATGGTTTCTGGCACACTGTATGAATACAATAATTTTGAATGTATTATGTTGCTCCTCTTCTCAAATTCATTTCTGGTTTCCTAATACTTGAGAAATAAAATCCAAACTCTCCATTTTGACATTCAAGATCTATACAATCTGGCTTCAGTCTTTTGTCCAGGCTGTTTTCTATGTTAATGTAGCTAAATTCTAGTCAAACTAAAATTTACAATTCTTTTTATATATCTATTAAAATTCTCTGCCTCTGTCTCACTGTCTGTTATGTGCTGACTTGTGGTCCACTCACTCTTATGTTGACATGCTAACCCCTTGTATCCCACAATGTGAACATATTTGGAGACAAATATAATTAAGTTAAAACAAGGCCATGTGAGTTTGCTCTAATCCAAGATGATTTCTGTTCCTATTAGAAGAGTAAAAATGTGGACACAGGCATATACAAAGGGAAGACAATGTGAAGACAATCTTTTACAAGCCAAAGAGACAGGCCTGGAATAGATTTGTACCTCATGGCTTTCAGAAGGAACCAATCCAGCCAACACCTTGATATCAAAATTCTAACCCCCAGAACTGTGAGAAAGTAAACTTCTATTGGGTAAGCCCCTCAATCTGTAGAGTTTTATTATGGCAGTGCCAGCAATATAATACACTGCCTATTCACCCCTTGCCTTTTATATGCATGCCATTCTGCATATATCCAAACTATGAACTTCCATTCAAAATTTCAATAGTTTGTCAATTTCTTCATCAGGGTGGATAACTCCTTTCACCAAAATGTAATCTGTTTATCTTCAGGAATCTTACTGCAGAATAATCTACATACTTATGGCGCTTAACATATATACATGTGAATTATTATTTCTTAGTTAGACGCCCTATTGTTCTTATTGAACCAACGTATCTTAGGGAGTGGAATCTATTTCTAATTTATTTTTTATATTCTCCACAGAATATAGTTGTTCTATGCACATGATAATGTCTCCATTAAGATATTCTTTGAGTTTAAGCATAAGTCATATGTCAACAGACAACTCATATAGACATATCTGTGTGAGTATACGTTTGTATAATTTTTAATTGTGTCTCCTTTACTGTGGAGTTCATAGTAAACTCTGAACAAAAGGGACTTTATCAGTCTGATGAAAATGTTGGTTCAGTTTTTTAAAAAGTCCATACTCTTCTTAGGCCATAATGGGTTGTTTTCCTATATGTATTATAGACAGTAATATATTTTGAACAACTTTGAAAAGAAAACTAATTAGCAGTTTTGTATTTTGGTCCTAATTGCACTGCTATTATCAAGACTAACAACTTTAGGAATATCTTCTTCTAGTCAGCGACCCTGCCATCTTGCTGAGGGGGAGCATTCTAGTGCCTTCCCTGATATACAATTTATGGAGATGATACCTCATCTCCTCTCAAAAACTCTACATTTTGTTTCACCTCCTGAAACACTGCCACCACCCTATATTTATCCATTGTTATGCCTTGTCTTTTACTTTTTTTGTTTTAACTCTAGTGAGGACTTACTTGTATTTCTTCTCTCAGGGGTCAACAGAGAAAGCTAACTGTAGCAATCATTAATTACTTTACATAATCAAAATCTGAGTGAACAGGAAGAAAGAAATTCAAGATTCACCTTGAAATACCTGTTCAATGAAAACTTTCCCTACCTTGAAACATGTAGAATTCTTGTCTTCATGCTTTCACTCTATTCTGCTATGGGGGGCTAAAATATAACACATGTAACCCTTTATAACAGGATAACAGGTAATTTTTCATATGTTTCACCTCCTCATATTAACTCAAAGCCCAATAGTAGCAGGAAAAATGTCTCATTAATTTTTTCTATGTGTGATTCCAGTATATAGAACATTAGTTAACACACAGTAGGCTCTTTTCACATAGGAGTGCACTGGCACTCCCAGGTTAAATTCATAGGTTAAAAGATTCCAACAGATGACAGGAAGTTGTGCTATCTACTGTTTATTTTCCTCTCCTACTCTTTTTCTTCCTCATCTCTTCTTTCTCCTTCTTCTCCTCCTGATTTATTTGTATTATTGTCGTTATTCATTTATTTATTTTGGTCATCTATTTCAAGAAAATTTTATCTGGTGGTGATGGCAGCAGCAGTAGTTTCTTCTTTTCCTTCACTTTCTCCTCCTCCATCTTGTTCTTCACCATATTATTATTATTACAATTAGATTTTGTTGCTACTGTTATTGTCTCATTGCTGTTGTTATTACTATTCTCTGTCAGAAAATCCAAATGCAAGTTTACATCGAAATTTTTCAAATATAAGTAACACCAGTGTCTTCAGTACAGTATATTAGAAAGTAAAAGATTTATTTTTATGAAACCCATGATCCCTTTCAACAAATCAAAATAATGCTCACCAGAGTTCCCTGCCCTTTAACCAAGATTAATTGGCCTCCAGGCAAAAGTCATTTCCTTGTGGTTCATCCAAACCTCAGCTATCTTCGGAGGTGGTTTCTCACTTTCTAATTTACAGATTGTGATTTTATTGACATTTAGGAGGGTTGCAATGGGCAGGAAAAACATCCCTAAGGGGTTTACAATTTTAGAATTAACCTTCTTTGTATAATTACATACTTTCCATTGCAGAATATTTTATGATTATTTGAAAAATGTAAATTAGTATCTTTTCCATAAGAAAGCCACTGTGATCAGGATTCTGGAAAGAAATATGTTGGCATCACTGGGAGCTACTGGCCACAGGACTTAGGGAGCTTGCACTTAAAGTCAGGCTGATCTGAAGAATTGGGTGATGTCTCTGAGACTAGAGGCGATACATTATCATGGTCAGGGAGAGAAGCATTCCAAACAGAGGAAATAGTTCAAAGTTGTAAGCACAACTGGGTAAGTTCCACAGTGTAGACATTCAGTAAAAGTTCTAAACAAAAAGATACAGGTGGACATTCATAGAGCAGACTTGAATTGGAGAACCAACAAGTCCAAAACATGAGATAATTCTGGATATCAGTTACTGTATAATAATAGGAGAGGGGCTTAAGTCCACTGACTGGTGACTATGATATATGTTCAAAGTAGGACCAATAATAAAATATTACTGTTGCTGACAAAGTGGCTACTGTCACAGTGTTTCCTTAATTTCCCTTCACTTCTCTTATTTAATTTACCACTGCTCAAAATGAAAATCTGATACATAAGTTTACTTTAGGATAATAAGGACACAAGGATGTAAGCTGCTAGACTAAAATGAATGTATGGTAGCCAGGAGGAAAATCACGATTTGACTCAGGTTTACTAGTTCCCTTTTGATAGTGGCTGTTGGTGCTTTGCCTGGATTCCCTTTATGAAGCCAATGCACCTATCACCTATTGGTTATGAGTATCAGTTATAAATAGGTACAATTACACCCCTCTGTGGAAAATTGCCCTTGGCTTACAGAAGTTATCTCACCAGAAGATGCATGAGAATTTAAACACTCTCTGGAGAAGGCAAAATCTAGCATCAATGACTGATTCAGGATAAGATATCCCAGCCCCCAAGCCTCTCACTTCAAGCCAGGTCAACGCTGTGGTGCCATTCACACTCCAGAGCTCTTCATGGGATCACACTTCTCTAGATTCAGTGAAACCATATTTTTGCTTAGCTCCTTGGCCTGCCTCATCTCACTTCGATTTACTTCCTTAAAGGTTTTCACTGAGAGCACTCCAGGAGTGCTTGTACAAAATCACGTATCTCAGGCTCCACCTCTCAGGCAGCTGACCTAAGGCCCTTCTCTACAGATGTTTATTTACCAAATTTAGAAATATAGGTATGCATTGGTGTCTGAACTAAGCAAGGGATGAAATGAGTCAGTATTCTACCAGTTCTTGCCATGTGACCTCTCTGAGCCTCAGTTTCCTTATTACTAACATGAGAATAATAAGGTTTTGGGGAGGATTGTTAATTATTTTCATGCTAACAATAATATCCCGAATTTGTGTATTAAAACTACATTCATATATTTTATTCATTCATTTACAACTCTTTACGAAGTTCTTTCTATTTGTTAGGCATTGTCCTAGATTCTGGAGTATAGAGGATAAACAAACAAAAATAACTATTCTGATGAAATATTAACTGTGGATAGTACTCAAATGAGAAAAACATACAGTAATTTAGATAAATACTTTGGAAAAAGTAATGTAGAAAATGGGTGTAGTAATGGGTTTTCAGTTCTCACGACAACCGTGTACATTTTTTGCATGAGAAAACTAAGGGTTAGAGAGACTTGCTAAGTTATTCAATATCACACAATGAGTAATAAAATGGAACACAAATCCATACTTACTTAACTTAATGGTTAAGCTATATTACCTCACAGAATATGATAAATAAAATCTATAGTGATAATAATATTGGATAATTGAACAACCAACCATTTTTCCTATTGAGTCCTCAGGTCATCTGATGTTAGAAAACGTATCCAGTATATTTTTAGAATTTCTTATTCTTCATTGCATCAAAAATCTTGGCTATTATGTTAACCTGAAAGCTGCCCACAAGAGAAAGTAGAAGAGACATTAAGATCTAAGAATTAATGTGTATAACTTCTGAGATTAAATGGGATTAAAAGGAGGATTCAAGAAAGAGAAATGAAGGAAAGAAAATATGACCAACATTCATAGGAGGAATAACAATATTGCTGGTTAAGATATTTGAACAGTCATTACAGGTTTGTTTCATTGAGAAAATGGTTAAAAGGAATTGTATCTGACTAAGTATGAATGGCAGCACTCTAGATGGAACACCTGTCTGTACCACAGGAGGTGGAATTGGAGGAAGGAAGGCACAATTACATCATCAGGCTGCTTATCTCTTCATAAACTTTAAGCTCAACTAATTCAAATGGAGCATATACTTCATCTATAGGTGAACTGAGTTATGTAACACCAGCTATAAAATGATAAGTATAGAGAACACTATGTTACTTTCTTTGAGAGCTTAGAAAATTTTGGTATATACAAGTAGTACTTATACTCAAGTTTTGACATGAATGGAAGCCTGGTATACCCACTATCTGTCAGCCCCTACCTTTTTTTTTTTTTTTTTGTATCTCTCTTACACACACACACACATAAATTTAAAATAAAAATTTAAGACAAAAAAAAAAACTAAGACAAAAAACTTGAGGTTTTGGAAAATCAAAACCTCAAGAAGATAAAGTGACTGACTTATGTTTTAGTTTTTAGCTGGTAGAGTTAGTGTTTGCAGTCTGATTTCTATTAGAAAAAAAACAAAACTTTTTACCCTGTGTTACTTGCTTTTTATTAACAAAATTTTATTTTTAAAAGATTATATATGACCAGCCTTTAGCATAGTATCGGGCATAAACTATGTATAAAATAAGTGGGCATTTTCCCTTTAATTTCTAAATCAGATATAAAAATATGAATGAAACTGAACTTTCTATCTTGAGGTCAGAGAAATAAAAAGACCTATGGACAGAATACTCAGTGCTGGAAGGTTGCCCAGGGAGGTTTAGGGCCAAGGGCCAAATCTGGTGTATGTGCTACTCATGTCCTATACCAACTATGCAAATTCTCCCATAGATAAATCCAGCAGTGCTGCTTCCTCAAGAGTAACAATTCACCATTGTTATATGACAATATTATTGTGTTCTCGGATAAATCAAACAAAACAAAAACACACATTAGGGTAAAACATTTATGCACATTTTATTATTTCAAGACTTCTTTGAGAGTTCAATATATATTAGGAATCTCCAAAGGTAGGAAAGGAAAAAAGCAGGTATTACCCCAAATATTTTGAACAAGAAATTTATCTCCCTTAGAGCATGTTGTGGGATAAGAGTTCTAAATAATAGATTTGGGGAAAATTTAGTATACTAATTTTTTTGCTTCAGGTTGACACAGAGCGGTCACTTCCCTTTCAAGAAACAACTTTATACCACATATTTAAAGATTGGGCAGGATTTTGCGAACAATCACAATGCTGGACCACTTGTCTGTATGCAAGTAAGTTGAAGACCCATCATCTGATGATTTTTGATTAAGGCAGAAAACTTGGCCAAAGGGGTTCAAATTTAGAGCAAAAGCATAACAAGATTGGCTGGATAATTCAGCATCTATCTGCTGATATAAGCACCCTTAAATTACATTTCTCCCTTCTCATAACCTGGGGTCAAGGCTGGTCCCTGGGTCTTTATTAAGCTCCCTGTAGGTATGGATTAGGTCAGTCCAGCTGCCAGAGACAGAGGTATACAGAGGCTGAAGTGGGCAAGGCTATTAGACTTCCAAATCATAATAAGGAACCATTAATCCACCCTTTTATATGTGGGAAGATTGACGACAAAATACATTGAACAAAGTTGGTAGAAAGAGGGTAGTGATCAATTAGAGTAGCATTTTCTTGATTGTCAGGGTTACATTGTGTTACTTAATCATTTTCCTAGAAGTATTATAATCATATACTACCAGATCTATTTTAAAAATCTCTGGAAACCAGTCTCAAAGAAGGACCAGCAATTAGCAGAAATTAAAATGTGGATTGGCATTACAAATAAATGGAACAAGATACAGGGGAAGTTTTGTACTGGGAAAAACACAGAGTTTCTAATCAAAACTCAAGTGCTGGAATGATCACTAAGTGTGGGACTTTGGACATATTTTCCCCTTTGTGCACTAAGAGAATTGAACTAAATAATATAAAAGGATCATTTTATCTTTACTTTTAAACATTCTACATTATTTGATTTGCGGTACAGGTGCAAAAAAGGTCTTTCTGCAAGAAAAGAAAGAAACTTCTTATAGGTTGCCTAATTAGACAGCCATTCTTAGATTGCACATTGTATCCTCAGTATTCTCTGCTTAAATGCCAATATTCTCAGGAGAATAATACACTTCTCAATTAATCAGGGGTTGCATATTAATATCGAACCAAAAGTTTGTCTCTCAGATCATGTTGCAGTTGCAGAAATTGTCCAGAGAACACTATTGCATGGAAGAGTATGGGAAAGGTTGAGAGGAAGAGGTAATTTTCAAGGAAGACTAGGCTGGATAAGGCACCACAAGGAGACCTGGTAATTAGCTGGCTATCTTAGGAGACCAAGTGTCTGGAGGGCAAAGATGTAGGGATGATAGTACAACTATGTAAAATTCAGAGTATCAATTTTCATTTATCATATTATTCAATTAAGGACCATGGTTATTCAGAAAAAAAATTATTTCATGAGCTGAGAAGTCTCTAGTTTAATTATACAGCTGTTTTAAATATCTGGTAAAATATTGTGGAAAAACTCAGATAATTTGGTAATGTTACTATTTTTTCCTAGACCTTACTAAACTCCATATTTCTATCCCTTAGCAAAATAGTTTTAGAGCAAAAATAATATCTCTTTTACTAAAAAGACCCTGATAATATTGGTTGAAAGATTTTTAGAGTAAATGTTTAAAGTACACACAAGGCAAAATATGAAATATTGTATTCTGGAAAGAATATAGGATTTAGATTTCACCAAACAATCTAGATTTAGATTTTGCCAAATCCACCAGAATTGAATACTGACTCTTATATTTTATAAACTGTGTAGTATTGACAAAGCGCTTTACCTGTCAAAGCCTCCGAATGTTGTAGGACTGAATGGCTTAATACATTGTGTCTGTCTGTAGCTGCTCAATAAATCCGAGTTACTTAGATTGTAGTTAAAACTGCCATTTATTGTCTAATTCAGTAATATATTTTCCTTCCTGTATTATGGAACATTTTGTTTTGTTAACATAGGAATGATTTTCAATTTAAAAAGATTAAGGAAAAGCCATAGGATGAGGAAACTAAAAATAATAGAGAGGTGACATACAGCCATTATATAGTTGGATGCCAAATTCTGACGTAACGTGCCTCTATCCTCCCCTCTGGGGTACCCTGTAGTTAGAGGATTATGCCATGAGCCAGTTTGTCTGCTGATAAAATATTTTCTCATCTGAGCAGATTTGCCACCATAATGAATAATTATCCTCTTCCATTGAAAAGATTTTTACATCTACACAATTGAAAAGAAGTTAGAAAATAATCCTCATTTTCTATCACACTAATCAATGTTTTCTGTCACCAGGAAATTCGGCTTAAGTATCTAAGGAATATCTCTTTCTGAGATAAATAGTAATATCCCAAATAAGTAACAAATAATATCATAGATTTAAAAAATAAAGAAGGAAGAACTATATTTGCTGAGGCATATTCTATTCAAAAATATTCTAATATCTTTACCTGAGATCATTTCATCACATTTTGTATCACATTTCCTACTTTAATGGAAAAATATTTTCATCATAAACTCCCATTGCTAATAAAGAAATCAGATTTCAACTTTAAAAAAAACACAAATATATGTTACTTGACAGTTGAATTCAATGACTTCCCTGGATTGCTCGATTAGGTAGATTTAAAAGGAAGAAAATGGGACCCAGAAATCATAAACAAATACTTGTTTTCATAGAGTTCTTTAACAGAAAGTTTTAAAAAAGTGCCTAAGAAATGAATGAGTTACTGTTTCAAGTAAGCAATAATTCATAAAGAACATTTACGTAAGATAATAATTATCTTACATAATTGTGGGTTAATGGAGGTAGATACCACATTTTATCAAATAAGAGTAGGATGGGAAATTCTATATGGAGAATCTGAAAAGACATTAAAGTTATTATGCATTGCTGTGTAAAAAATTACCTGAAAACAAGCAGCTACAAATTCTGTGAGTCAAGAATCCAGGTGTGGCTTAGATGAGTGTTTTCTTCTTAGAGTCTCTTACGAGACTTTGATCATGGTGTTACCTGTGACTGCAGTCATCTTAATTCTCAACTGGAGGGGAATCCACTTTGAAGTTCACTCAGGTGGCTGTTCGCAGGTCTCAGGTACTCACTAGCTGATGGCTGGGGATTTCAGCTCGTTGCATTGAGGCCTTCTTCATAGGGCTACTCGCCTCATGGTAGTTGGCTTCCTCCACAGAGTGAATTTGGAGAGAAAAAAACCAACACAGAAGCACAATCTATTGCAGGACATGGTCATTGAATTGACATCCCATCACCTCTGCTGTGTTCAATGCACTAGAAGTAAGTCACCAAATCCTGCCACCTCAAGGCAAATGATTACACAAAGGCGTGAATCAAAGGAAGCAAGATACTGGGAGCCATCTTTGAGTGTGCCCAGTTAGACACTAAGTGCTAACATGTATGTTTCCCTTTCCCCTTAAACATCTGAAAGCAGCTAATTTTCTTCTCCAGTGTCTGGGCATAATGAGTGGGTAAAAACCACCGGGTTCCGAGGATAGAAGATAGGTAACTCTCACATTGTGGCTGGATTTCACACCTCAGAGCATACTGAATAGGCATATCCATGTCATCTCAGAATGCATTAATTTCTTAATATATGGTAGCAATATGAATGTGTTTATCTCATTTTTCCAGGTATTTATGAGACTTTGTGTTTTCTATTCCTTGCCCTCCTTGTTTTCCCTCCATCATAGCTTAATCTTGATTCTTTGCTCTTTGAACTTCATTGGAGGTCATTTAACATAAATCATTACTACCTTGGCAAATTAAGCAGATGGAAAGCCTTACAAAACATCTTCTTATTTTCTGGTAGATATGATATTTAATAAAGGAATTAGGGGGAAGATTCATTTTTTGGCTGATTTTTTTTTCAACCTAGCTAAATATAGCCATCACAATTTTTGTTTTTGTTTTTTAATCTGAGGTGACTAAAATATTCTACAGATTGAATTTTTCTACCCACAATCTAGGTACACATACTGTAGAAATACATTTAGCCACAGTAGAAATTATTGTTATTAAAAGACTAAAATACATATCATAATTTAGTCCACAGAAAAAGTAAAAACGAAATGAAATCCTAAAATATACATTTAGTATTTTATTCAGGAGGTTTGGCTGTTCCTATGAACTAATTGTAGGTTAATACTAGGGCCAGATTCTTGTCTTTTCTGCTGCTTTAAAATCCAAATCCTAGTGACTACAGAGTATAAAATTACAAATATAAGCTTTTAAAGGTTAGAATAAGGTTGAAGATGAAAAGTCTATATTAAGCTGTGTAGTTAAATACAATTATATTACAGAACTCAGTCTGCTTCTTATATATCATTTGACAAAGTTTATAATTATGCTGAGGAAAATAGAAATTTAAAATGTAGAATTTTAATAGTATATTTTATTTTTTAATTCTTCTCATTTTTACTCCAAAACCTAAAGTTCTACTTTGCTGCTACAGTTTCTTGTTTTCATGACCTTCATTAAACTCTGAAATTCTCACCCCTACTTGTGAAAATGTAATGATAAACCGGTAGCAAATTTGAGTGGAATCGAGTTTAAAATCCCTTGCCTCACTTAGCTGCTTCTTAGATACCTGAAATGTGCTGCTTAATTTAGAAAGAAAATTTGCAATGAGGCTGCAATCCTGCATTTCAGAGAAAAAGGAGCGTGAGATGATTTGTAGGTGATTGAAAGGTGATGTTTACACTTAGGATTTCTTGAGCTTACCAATTTTAACCTTGCAGCTTAACTATCTTTGAATTTAAGAAGAATTAGACTCAACTCATATTCTGGATATTTTTCTACTTTAGTGGTGAATCTTGGCTGTGAATGAGAAAAATGCAGACCACATGTTCAGTCCTAAAAGAGGGAAAAGCAAAACAGTCTGTGAAAGAAATGTATGGAGGGTATAGGTTTAGCATTATTCTAAACCAACGGCAAGGAGCTAATTTTTTAAATTTAACCTTTGGAATGTATTTACATGCAGAAAGAAATAAGAGGCTCTAAAGATTTTATTGCATTTGCCACTTTCAAGCAGAAAAATAAAATGACAAATTGCTACATGAGAAAACGTATTTTTAAAATTCTCATTGTAAAACATTTTAAATAAATATGGTAAAATTGAATACAACATATTTATGCATATATGCTTATTACTTGTATGTGTAAGTGTACATAAAGTTTGAAATAAAGTGTAAAACTCATTATTTTACTAAAATGTAGAATAATGGATTTGTTTTCCAGGTTAACATGCTTTGTTTTCTAAACATGAACTTTATGATTCTTTATAACAAGGAACAGTCTGGGAAAATTGGGTCTTTTCCAATGGGCTACTATTAAGAGATCTTAGGTGCGGTGGCTCACATCTGTAATCTCAGCACTTCGGGAGGCCGAGGTGAGTGGATCACCTGAGGTGGAGACTAGCCTGACCAACATGGAGAAACCCTGTCTCTACTAAAAATACAAAATTAGCCAGGTGTGGTCACACATGCCTATAATCCCGGCTACTGTGGAGGCTGAGGCAGGAGAATCACTTGAACCCAGGAGGCGGAGGTTGTAGTGAGCCAAGATCATGCCGTTGGACTCCAGCCTGGGCAACAAGAGTGAAACTGCCTCTCAAGAAAAAAAAAAGAGAGAGAGAGAGATTTTATTGAAGGCTTTCTGTATCTAAGACTAGAATAACTAGTATAGTATCCCTATCAGCCTTTCAATAAATATTGGTTAAATGACTGAATGAAACAAGGAAAACAACAAGAAAGGAAGGGAGAGAGAGAGTCAGGAAGGGAAGGAGGGCAGCAAGAAGGAAGAGAGGAAAGAAAGGAAGGAAAGAAGGAATGGCGGATGAAATGACATGACATAAATGACACATGAATGCACTGGATATCACATCTTGAAAAGCTGTCTTCACTTGACTTCTAAAAACTACTCTTTTCTTTTCCCTCTTACTTCATGGTTGTGCCTTTTTAGTTTATGTAATAGTTTCTCTCTCTCTCTCTCTCTCTCTCTCTCTCTCTCTCTCTCTCTCTCTCCAATTTCTAAATATTGGAATGCATTAGGGCTTAGTCTTCAGATACTGCTTCTTCTCTATAGTCAGTTCCCAAGTAATCTCTCCAAATTCTATAACTTTACTACCAATAATCCTACCCACCCATCCAATACGTCTCTAAATGAAGTGCTCCCCTAAACTCTGCATTTGTATACTTAACTTTCCTGTATCTTCTACCAATGGTATTGCCATTAATCTAATTTTTTAAACTAAATCTTAAAAACTTTTCATTTATTTTCTTCTATCACAACACTCATCAAATCCTTTAATATGCCCTGTTGGTTTTTCATCCAGGAGACCCCAAGTGGTATCGCTTTTTACCTTGCCCATTGCTGTTATGGTAACTTGTCCAATTACCCTCTTCTGTCGTTTAGATTACTGCCATGGACCCATAACAATATCCCTGCTTCTGCTTTTGACCCCTGTTTTGGTCAGGCTCCAACTAGACCAACAGAAATCACTCTAGAGAATTCCTCACTCATAAACTGGAAGTTTAAAGACAGGAAACAACCAGAGCCCAGAACTGTACTTGATGCTGATGTCCAGTGAAAGCAGAGCCACAGTTTAAGTCTCTCAGGCTCAGAATCAATGAAAAGACAGAAATAAATAAGATAAAACATGGCCTGGCTTCTCTCTTCCATCCACCTGTCAGTTTTCTGCCAGTATATCACGCAGCTATTTCATAAGGGAGGCTGGGAAATGCAGTACTCAAGGTTCATCTTCCTCTAATGATAGACAATAGAACTTGGGAAAGGAGAGAAATGTACATGAGAGCAATAGGGCCAAGGCCAATGAGCTCCACTCCCTTACTCTATTCCTGCCATAGCTTATTGTCCCCAAAGACAAAACAGTAGGTATTGTGAAATATGCTACACACCATGCCAAGCACCTAGTTTCAACTTTCCAGCGGCTTTACAGCATACTCTAAATAAAATACAAAGTCCTTACCATGAACTATAATCTTTGTGTGATCTAGCCACTGCCTACTATAATGTTTTCTTTTATTTTCCTTATTTAATTACACCACATTGTCTTTCTTGCTTTCTTTGAACATACCTAGTAAAGCTTCTTTCTCAAGAGATTTTTCATCTGTCTAGTAAACCATCTCTCCTGTTGTTTATATGGCATTTAATGTCAACACAGAGAATTTCCCCCAGAGCATTTCCCTAATTACAAACCTAGGAGATTAATCTATCTCTCTTTACCCTGCTTTATTTTTCTGTTTAGCACCATCACTCTCTTATATTACATGGCATTAATATTTGTTGATTGTTTTCCTCCTCTTTGGAAGATAAGCTTTCACTTGTTTACTTAAACATCTTTGGTACTTAGAACAGGACCTAACAAATAGAAAATCAGTAGATACTTTTTCAATAAAATAAAAATAATAAATTTATCTTATTATCCTTATCTGTTCATGAAGTGTAATTGCCATAGGTTTCTAAATCGATTATTTCAGAAGTTTCTTTTAAAGTAAAGTTTTTGGAACACAACACATTTTCTCAAAGAGCTATATTGCTGGTAAGACAGTGGATAGCTTTTCAAGCTATTTTACTCAGAGTGTGGGCAATGTCATCAATTCAAATCAAATAAATAAAAGACCAAACAATTATATACTTGATATTTAAGTAATATACATTTTTTGAATACTGATAATTATGAAAGGTATATTTAATTTAAAAAGGCTAAGATAAATTCTCATCAAACATAAGATTTTGAAGTTAGAAGCCATCTTGTATGTCACCTAGTCAAAACTCTAAACCAAATTAGAAATTTCCTTTCAAAACAGCCCTGTCGAAAGGTCATCCCTTCTATGTGTGAACATTTCCAGTGGCAAAAAACTGACTGCATTGTAAAGCACGATCCTTGATATATAAATTTGAGCTAGTTCTGCAATTTATGTAGTTCTATTTCAATATCTCCCATCATCTAATATCTACTAGTGTTTACGATTTTGCCTTCTGAATTTATGCTGGGTGAATATAGCCCCGTTTTACTGACAGCTCATCAATTATGTTGAGAAAGCCAGTATGTCCTTCCTAAAATTCCCTCTTTCTATGACAAATGTACTTATTCTTTCAATCTATTCTATACAGCTTGATTTCTGGACCTCTTTCCAGGTCAATCACCCTCCTCTGTATACACTCCTCCTTAACACTGTCCATTGCTGGATTTCTTACCAGTTAGCTATTGGGATGAATAAACCACTTCAACACTGAGTGACTTAAAAGAACAACCAGTTTTTAGCACTCAGAAGTCTATGTATCAGGTGGCTCTTTTGAGTTCTGTTGAGTTTATTCTTATATCTACGGCCAGCAATGCATCAGGTAGGCAGCTCTGGTAATGTTGGTTGGACTCTTTAATACTTTTGAATGTCCACATCTATGTGAGGGACACTTTAAATGTTGAAAAAGGTTAAGTACTGTCAACATGCTTTATGCTATACTTATTGCAGGAGTACAGGATTTTAAAAAAGAAATTGGTGACTCATGCATGCATAGTCATATTAAAATGAGGAAGAAATACTCATAGGAACTAAGGCATAGCCAATGTGTATAATTTGACACTTCCATATTTTCTTTATTCTCAGCCAGCTCCTTAGTAGGTCATGGTTTCTTGCCTAGGAGGATGACACAAATCTTCATTTTTGAAAGGTCTGGTCTTTAGCAGTCCTGCTTTAATTGAGTTGTATTTATCCATTCGCTGTATAGAGAACATGAGAACATCCAGGGTATCTACTTCATTCCAGGCATATGTCTCCTTATTCTATAGTAGCAACTTAATTTCTCCTTAAGAGTCAGGGTCGATTTTCCAAGAGAGTACAGTAACCCTCTTCGTCAGTGGATTTACTGTCATGAGAATCTTAAAGTGGCCAAATGGCAATCTCAACTTCAAGTTTAACGAAACAATTATCGTGCTCCCTGGTGGAAGTAGTCATCCCTTGGGAGGGAACTAAGACTCATCAAGCAGCAGAGCCCAAAGACATGAGGACAGAAAGTGCAAGTTTCAATGATATTCATTTACTAGGGATAAGAGTGAGTGAATAGCCCTCAACTTTAGCCCCTTTTTCCTGAGTTATGAGTATTTGCTATTGGAGAAACAAAGCCAAATATAGTTAACTGATTTACAACATGTACTGCATCCTAGAGAACATTGTTCCAGCCCCACCAGGTGATGCAGGCAGCTGGCCCAATAATTCAGTCTTCTAAAGGCCTTTTTGCTGTTGTGTCATGCTGTCTCTATAGGGTGATGCAGAGCATGAGAAATCAATAAATTCCATAAGTATCAACCCATTTCCAGCTACATCAACTATATCTGGAAGTCATATCTCAACATGCCCCAGATACTTGGATTACAGAAATTTCACTGTAGCGGCAGACCACAATTTCTGTGTCATTCATCTCCTTCCCTATGGCACACATGTATATTATTAGTGTGTCTAGAAAAGATGCTCTTTCCTTCTCATCATGTCCAATGGAAGTATATCTTAATTGAATGGTTTAATGCTGTTCTGAAAGAAAGAGGCCATCAAAGTATGTATGGGACAAGTCTGCTGGGGAACCTAAGATGATAGGAAAGCTGGTTGAACCCCTCAAACTCACTTTTTCCAGCATAGAAACCATGAGTTGGAAAAATGTTCCACAAGCTTGTTGCGTGAAATTGTGGATGTGAAGCCAGATTCTCCTAACTTCTCCGTGGTGTTTTTTTTTTTTTTTTTTTTTTCTTTTACTTCTCTGTGGCCCTGGCCCCATTCTCATATTTGAGTTATAGGTTGTTTCTAATAAAATCTCAGTGCTATATATTTGTTTTGGTTTTCTGTGGGGTGTAGAGACAACAGCTTGCTTGGACACCTTCATTTTAGAGCCGAAAGTAGCTGCAAAAAAATAATTCTTCCTAAAAAATACAAGGAAAACTTTGGATTAGAAAATAATCATTTGTAGACCCCAATGAAATGATTGTTTTTAAAATGTCTGAAGTTAAAAATCATTAGGGTGAAATACTGATGAGGGCATTTACAATGGAAGATTAGAACAATTTCTAAGTTTGATGTATGTGTCTTATAAATTCAGGTAGTAGGAAATACTCATAACCACCTTTAGAACATATTCATCCCCCAAATTTATCTTAAATCTAATAAAGTCTCTGGATATCACTACCTACCAGTTTAAAGAAACTATGGGCTAAAATTAGAAGTCAGATAAATATAAAATGAAGAATATTATAGAGAACAAAAACAGATCAGTGCAGAAAATCAAAGTAGGAGGATTCTATCAAATAAAAAATCTTAAAAAACACAACAGAAAAAGTGTGGTAATCTTATTATAGGAGAGTAAGTTGGGTATACCTGATAAATGATTTCATCCAGGGGTTATATGAATGAGTTATTTGCATAATTCAGTTAGTGGCATATTTTTATAACAAGTAGATTAACTGACTAAACATGACTGCAGATTATTTTTGTAAATTAAATTACAGTAGCTAATGTTGACTTATTTTATGCATGAAATCTTATGAGTATTTCTGATTGATTTTAAAACATCAGTTACCCCTAAAATTTTAGTTTCAGATTTATCTGCCCCATTATGTCTCCATCCTGGTACTTTCATAGAAATATAAATTACTTTTAAACAATGCTTATGTACAGCAAGTGCTGATATTAAAAGAATAATAATTTATATTTGTTAAATCAAACACTCCCTGTCAGTTAATATAAATAAGTATTATATTCCTGACTTGTGAGTTTATATAGAAGGCAGCCTCTAAAGCAAGGCCCAACTGAAAATTTTTAAGTTCTTTTTATCCTCAATGGAAATATACTGATGTTCACACTTCAAAAGTAAAAATGTTCAATGGAGAGAATTTTATATTGCTATATACTGAATAAAAGACCAAAAAAAATATTCTGACGGCATCTCTAAAATCACTTGAGATTTCCTTGAAATTTTATTTCACTCAGATGATAGGAAAATGTTTAGTTACTTCTATGTGATATGTACACATGCATTCACTTCATTTCTATCAGTAATCCTTTAAAAGCCCTTAGTTATTTCTGTCGATAACCATTCATTATAAGAAATAGCTGCTTTTAGATACCCATTCCAAGGCAAGACAATACACTAGTCATGACAGAAATACTGGACTTTTGTGGCCTAAAATAAATAATGTGCTCTAAATTTAGAAAATAAGGAGATGAAACTAAAATACATATTACACATTGTTTTTATCTTTATGTATTTACCTATGAATGAAAATGTTCCCGGTAAAGTATTTGTCAAATAACTGTTATCAGGGTAGAGGATTTTTACTTATGTATTTGTTTAATTGTCTGCCTAAAGGTAATGCAAAATGAAAGAAATGTGGGTGGATGAATATAAAAAGGGAAGAGATGGCTTTTCCAAATTTGCACTAATTTTTAAGTAACAGCTCACTATTTTTTTTAAAGCAATCAAAGAAGGAGAAAACAAAATTACTTATTCTTAATGGAAAAAATAAAAGCGCTGTAAATTATAGAAGGGAAAATTGGAAAGTAGAGTCAATTTTGCTGAAAAATCATTTTCCTAGTCTAAACATGAGAAAAATCAATTCAGAGCTCATACATGCCAACCTCCTGTGTTCAAGTGAACTTTGAACATGTAAGATTTGGGGAACGATTAGTGCATGACTCATCATCATTGCTGAGGGGCACCAGGGCAAAATATTAACTTCACACCTTCAGGTAACTGACTGCATCAGGAGGCACAACAGCAACCCTCAGATCCTCTGCACTGGGAGAACCAGTGCAAAAGCTTATCTGAATACTGTTTGCTGTTGCTTAGAACCTTGTGATTTGCATCTTAGAATGTGTTTTTTACCACAGGCACTGCCTCATGATCACAGAGGTTACACAAGGAAAATGACTTTTGACATGCTAAAGGCTTGGCACCCAACTACAGAGTGCAGGAAAACAAGACATTAAAATCCTGTTATTTTCCTTAACAAGTCTTTATTTTGAGGCTCCAGGAAACAATTTATGGTTTTTCTGGAAAATAAATATTTCTGTGTTCTCTTTCAAAAGAGACTTAAGACATACTCAACCAATATTTATGAAATTAATATTTATAATAGATGATTATTTGGGATAGTGTTTATTATCCTGATTTTTTACAAAGGAGCAATTTCAGACTTAGAGAAGTTATGGACTTAACCAGAATCAAACAGCTGGCCTGATCTTAGTTGCAGTTCTCAAGACAAAACAGTTTATAATCTAGAACAAGCAGGTGGGGAATAGTGAGACAAAATGACTACCTGCCTACTAACAGACTTTTGTCTTCCCCACTTTTATTTTGTTTTCACCATTTATCAAGCGCTGACTTGAAGAGAATATAATAAGAAAACAAGAACAAATTAATAACTGATAGTATTGTTTATTATGTACCAAGCACTATGCTAACCACTTTGCATGTCTCATTTCACCTAACACTTCCAGCAACTGCACGGGAGATGATGCTATTATTATCACTATTTTAGAAATAAGAAAAGTAAGTTCAAACTTCAAAACCTCTGTGGTGAAATAAGGACAGTGATGACTCAGTAAACAAGGAAATTCACAAAGCCCAGTCTCTTAATGGAAAGAAATTATAAATACCTTAACCAAATTATTTTGTTTATATTTTCCATATATATATATATATATATCTCTACACACACACACACACACACACACACACACAGAGCTGTTACTTTTGTAAAAATGTTTAATCCTAAAATTACTATTTCAATAAATACAAAAATGCAAGTTTTAGGTAATACGAAAGCACTGTGTTAAACATTACTGTCAACATCATTTCTTTCTTAGGGATACGTAAATTCTGGTACAACTTATAATCTATGAATTTTGTATTAGACAAAATCTGATACTTGTAATCTACTAAACTGTTAGTACTTTAACATCAGCACAGAGGAAAATGAATCCAGAAGAAAAAAAATAGACTATTATCTGTTATTCTATTTTTTATTATCGCTAAGTGTAATTGGGAGGTTGGCCAAGTTGAATTTTATAAGTCTATAAATTCTAATATTTGAATCCACAAAAAATGCTGGTCTATAAATAAAGAATTTGGTGAGAGACAGAAAAATGAGCATTTGGTTGACAAAGGTAATCACATGACTGTTTCCTACAACAAGAGAATGTGAAACACTATGAATGCATGGAGTAAGTACAGTGTAAGCTCAATGTGCTGGAATTGCATGGTCAATACACATGGTTTGACTAACCGAATATGAAATCCTGAAGAGTTAACAGAGACACACCATTCTGCTCCAATATTCTTACTCTGTAACTTGTAAATACTTATATTTTACTTGTAAAACATTATTGAATGTATGTGTTTATGGTGTCTAATGCTCCTATCAAACTATAAATGTATCTGGAAGCAGAACATTTTTATCTTCACATTTTTAAGCCCTAGAATAATGCTGAACATACAATAATGGTTTAGTAAATATTTGTGTAATTAAACAAAATGCTACTTTTTTCTTGTTTATCTGGTTACAGCACACCCTTCAGAGATTTAGATTTGCCAGTAGTAAACCAGAGCACAATCTCGAAAGTCTCATATATTGAGCAGCATTGCAGAGGGGTTAAAAGTACAAACTTCAGAGTCAGACATTTTAGGTTGAGTCCTGATATTCCCTAATTAGCTGGAGAGAACTTGGGCAATGATGCCCTTTCTGAACCTCAATTTAATCTCTATAAAATAGAGATAATGATATCCATCGCCTAAGAATTTTCAAACTAGCACATATAAAACATTTAGCACAGCGTCTAATATGTTGTATGCATTTTATAAACTCTGCCTATTAGTGTTAATATTATTGTTATTATCATTAGTCAGGGACCTAACAGAAAACGAATTCAAATCAGGTGATTCAAATTAAGAGACATTCACAAAGGGCAATTTACAGAGGTTTTGGCAGAATTCAGGAAGTCAACAGGAGCTACTGTAGCAAGCAGAGATCAGCAAGCATAGAGAAACGCTTCTTCTAGTTTTGAATGGGAAAGAGGAGAAAATGGCGTTCCTGAAACCCAGTAAGGGCTGCAACCTGGGAGAGGGGCTGGCTGGCAAGACCTGCAGTCGTGAAAGAATGCAGATACTGCCAGAAGCAAGTCTCCAAAGTCAACAACAACAACAACAAAAGTGGATAAGAAATCTCCAAATCTCTTTCTCTTCCCACCTTCCAATCTCTTGCTAGTGATCCCCATTAGCTGAAGTCAACTGGTGATATGATTCAAAGAGTCAGCATGGCAGGAAAAAAAGATTTATTTGAAAGAACGAGATTTCCAAGTGAGTACACTCTCCTCCACACCCATGTTAGAATATAATAAAAAATTTCTTAATTTGCAAAACATTTCCCCCTAAAGCCACCAGCTCCCATGTAAATTTGCATGGTTTCTATGCGAATATATTTTAACATGTCTCATTACTACAAAACAAGACATTTGATTTAATCTGAAATACTTGAATATATTATGAGGATGCATTTTGAACATAAAAATGGGAACTAGGCCGGGCGCGGTGAATCATGCCTGTAATCCCAGCACTTTGGGAGGCCAAGGCGGGCGGATCACGAGGTTAGGAGATTTAGACCATCCTGGCTAACACGGTGAAACCCCGTCTCTACTAAAAATACAAAAAATTAGCCAGGCGTGGTGGTGGGCGCCTGTAGCCCCAGCTACTGGGAGGCTGAGGCAGAAGAATGGGGTAAACCCGGGAGGCGGAGCTTGCAGTGAGTGGAGATTGGGCCACTGCACTCCACCCTGGGCGACAGAGCGAGACTCCGTCTCAAAAACAAAAACAAAAGAAAAGGAAATAAAGCCATTGACAACTAGCTTCCAATATAGCCTCCCTTATGATCTAACAGCAAAGATGTTGATGATCTTCTAAAGAAAAATGAAATGAAAAAAATCCATTGGAGGCTGACTCGAGTAAAGAGCTCAGTTTATGCTCAGAAATCATGTAATACCTCTAACCACAGTAGAGCAACCCATGCGGAGCTGATCATGAAAGGTATTTAAGATACTTTGACTTTAGTTAATACCAGATATAAGAGAAACGTCGTTTAGAACAGGATTTAAGGAAGCTTGAAAATAATTTCTTCATCTGTTTCTCTGTAGTTCTCTGAGTTGTTTCTCTCTCTCTCTCTGTCTCTGTCTCTCTCTGTCTCTCTTTTTCTCTTTCCCCCACCTCCCTCCTATAACTAGAGTTCTTAGAATATTGTCTCTAATATAGGGGATAATCCTTGATTTTGGAAAAAGTATTTAAAAATTATTACCTATACAAATTTATGAGAAAAATCAGGTTTACTGGTACACAAGAATACAATAGTTTTGAGCTGCAAAAACTATAATTTAAAAAACCTTCTTGTAAATTCTTCAAATCAATTATCCGACTTCCTCTAGAAATTGATCTTTTTTTCAAAGAGAAATGAACTATCAAGCAAACTGACAAACCAGTGAATAGATATGGAGAAAACTACACAAAGATCCTGACCACATTTCCGCTGGAATCTTCATACTATGAAACCATCAGAGGTTCTGCCCACAGCAACACAGCCTCAGAAAAGCATGATTGGCAGTTTTAGCTGGTGCAAAGCTGTCATTGGAAATCAGGCAAACTAATCTCCTTCAGCATCTGAGACTGGGCACATACCTAGATATCTCATTAGGATGTTAAATTCTAGGGGCTCTCAAGAAAAGGGAAACATCTAATTAGAATATATAAATATCTTTATGTTAAAATTATTAATCACATGTGTCCTCAAAAATCTAGATCATAGTGGATTTTGCCTAAAAGAGGGGAATAGAACAAAGTTGCCCAATTTTTTTCTGCTTATTTATTATTCCTGCATCAACAATGTATTTATTCCAACAGTTGTCAATCTGAACTCCTTCTAGGTCACAATATATTTCCCGTTTGGAATTCCATTAGGGTTTACAAAAGAGACAATCCAAAATCATTGACAATATTCTATGAGACAAAGAACTTCCTGATTAGTTATCTGAGCACACCCATGTCACTTTTTACAGGTAAATCAGCATTTAATTATATACAATTTTCTGTCATTCGTGATTTTCCAACATACATTATTTCTCATTTTCACTTATGAAGAGCAAGGCATAAAACAATGTCAGTCTTTTAGGGAGTTAAGAATTCATTGAAATGTTAATAGTTAAGTAATTGGCCTAGTAATCTCTTCTTTCTATAGCTCTGTATATCATATAATGCATCAGATAGTGGTCAACCAAGATTATGTCCAAACATGGATATAATTGATTGATTTGTGAGCTACTATTCTGGGATTCTGAGTAATACTCTATGTGTAATACATCCATATGCAGTAGAAGTAACTCCTGATTAATATTTTTTACAATAAGAGATTTTTTATTGAATGTTTTAAGTCTACATTAATATAAAACTTAAATTCTTTTTGTGTTATTTTATGGAACAGAAGAGGAAGAACTCTTGAAACTCCATTTATTTAAATCAACACTCTCAGTAACTTACATTAGTATGAATGAATAATCTCAATCTTTTTCAAGTGACAACCATACTCCATTCTCTATAATATTTATCTTCTACAAGCCCCAAATATAAACCTATGAGTAACAAAGGAAACTAAAATCTATTGCATGCATATCTACTATTGAGCCAGTTCCTGGTGTATGTGCTTTTATCTGGCTTACTAAATTGACTTAGGCCCTACAGCTACATTGAAAGATGTGTGAGAGTCGATTTTTCACTGCTCTGTGAAGTCTCCTTAATAAATAAGAAAACAACAAAACAAATAAAAATGTTATTTAAAGTTTCCCAATAAACTGTCCATGTAAAGTACAGTTGATGGACACAAGTTTCATTTTAGCAGATGTCTCTTGGGCTTGTAGACTGCCATGCTCATTGAAGTCATTTCAAACAGATGCATAAATGTCTACATAGCCCCACCCAATGCATATTATGAACATGTTTTTAACCTGTTGATTGGTTTTCTACAAAATGTGCCATTCTGTCTTTTGTCATACAGCTAAAAAAAACTGTTTGTAACTCTCCGATGACAATAACGTTAAGCAAAATTCAGAGAGCCAGAGAATAAGTGTGTACATATATGCAAACACACACATGCATACACACAGAATGTGAACGTCAAGTCCACGAATTGTTACTGAATGCGTAATTAGTACAATGCTGCTACACTACCATTCCCTTCATCTGTTCTACTTGTATTTACCTGATTTTTTAAATCTGCATAAATTTAAAGAGTACAAGGGCAGTTTGTTACATGGATATATTGCCTAGTGGCGATGTCTGTGCTTTTTGTGTAACCATCACCCAAAAAATGTACCCATAAGGTAATTTCTCATCGCTCACCCCCTCCCACACGCCCATCTCCCTGAATCTCCAGTATCTGTTATTTCACACTCTATATGTCCATGTGTATACATTATTTAGCTATTTTTATTGAAAGGTTTCTCAGGTGAGAAATTAACTTGATAAAACCTCAACCTGGAAATAGTATTGATATTTAATTTTATGTGTGTTACTATGGTCGCGAAAGTGTTCATATGTTTTCTAGATATTTAGTAGTGTTTCTTAGAACTCTAATAAAATATTGTTGGAACTTGATCATTGAAAAGAAGATATACTTAGTAATTTGTGGGGTGTCAGAAGGCCAAGGTTGGTTGTTGTGATAGCTGCTTTTGGAAAATGACAACAATAAGTAAGTAGTAACTCCTTTCCTGAGCTTATTAGTCTTAATTTGGAAGTCTTTTGAATTCAAGCATCTCTTTCTGACTGCCCTCCTGCTCACTACTACTGAAACCACGCAGGAGCCTTTCCTTTAATTAATTAGGGTATAATTAAACAGCAGGTACCCAAGCAGAAGCTGGAGAGTTGGTTCCATCTGTTCTCCAGGGTCTCACAGTGGCAACAAGAGAGTTCCCTCACATATTTTACCTTAAGCAGTTTTTGTAGTTTAATTTCAAGCTATCTCTTTTATAAATTGCTCTTATGATTTCACTTGATAATTTAACACTTCCAAATTGCAGCCCCTCCAGCATTTACCCTGAAAACATACAAAAAAGAATTATGAAGGGAAGAGAGAGCATTCCATAAAATTCAGATCAGCAAACTCAATTAAAACAATATATCATGCACGTATTATGTGAAGCAGTGGGCAGACTCCATTCCATGAAAGCAATCAATTTTATTTTAAAGATAGAGAAATGTAAAGACATGGAGAAGACTGACAATATTCCAGAATGTAAAAGATGGGACAGAATTTATGGGAGCCCTACATTAGATCTGATTTCTAGTCTGGAGGAGCCCCTGAACATTCAACCCAAGAATGTAATTTTTGCTAAAAGAATATTTTTGAAAACACTGAATAAAACTGGCAATATTGTGTACTCAAATACTAGAGCACTTATATCACTTGCTACTCCATATTTTAACTTTTATGAATCATTCTTGTTTCTTCTGTAAAATTTTTAAGTTTATTGAGAAGATAACTGTTAGATTCATTTCGTCATCCCCACAAGAGATACTGGAGTGTTTAATCACTCTTTGATGAATGGCAATCATTCAACCAGCTATCCTTTTTTTGCCCACTGTATAAATAAACCCCACCATCTCATTGATGGCAGCATGCTCAAATCTAGAAAAGGCTAAGGCTTTGAAAGACTTTCAGGATCACAGTTTGATGCTCTTTCAAATTAAACTTGATCTATTCAAGTTATGTTTTCAGGATGCTTAGCACTTAAACACAAAGACTGGTTTTAACGAATATCACACAGTGTGGGATATTCATGGTGATGACAAAAATAAAGGAAATTCACAGATTAGATTGTGATATATACTTATTTTGTCCAGATATTAGGAAAACAAGTAAACTTATTTGCCGACAACAATAAGTTGAAACACTACCCACTTTAATTTTCACTTTGTCATAAGAAGATTAAGAACCAACATACATATTCACCATACCATCCGTTGATTGATTCAATGAATATACATTAACTTTATATGGTGAGTAAACACTAATCCCTACATACATAGTTAAAAGACTGTTAATCAAATTATAACAAAATATTTTAGGAACAAGTATATTGCAAAAAAAGGTAGAGAGTACTACAAGAACATACAGTAGAGGCATTTCACCAGTTCAAGGAGACAGGAAATGATCCTTTTGTTGAGATGACAGCAGTGAGTTGAACTTGATTAGGTGGAAAAAAAAAAAATGAGTTTCTGACCGCAGGAAACAGGATGTGTGAAAGCTGTTTCTAAGTGCTGGTAGAACTATTGCAGTAGTCCAAATAAGGGATGATGGCTGGATGGTGGTTGTAGGATGGAGTAAAAGGAACAGATTTCAGAGATATATGTAACTATTTTCACAGGACATTGTGATGTTTCGTACACTACTATGGGTTTTAATATATACACAAACCATGACTTGTGAAGGGCAAATGAAGTTTAGTATAATTAAGATTTTAGATAGCACACATAAAAGAATATATCCTGTCACATATAGTTTACTTGTCAGTAGAAGTCAACGCTATAGATTTAATGCAAAGGAAAAGCTAGAAATCTCTAGGTTGCTAGCAGGTGAACATGATAAGCTTTGTGACAATTGAAGAGATGCCAAAGATGTTATTGAAGTCAAGAGATAATATGTGTGTGTGAGCAGTAATAATATAACAATCTATTTAAATGGATATATTCAATATGAAAGATCTTAACACAAACCTTATAGCAATGACATGCTTATATACCTAAATTTGCAAATAAAATATCATTTGTCTGATTTGATGTGAATTGTTTGTCCAATGTAATGTAAATAATGTAAATGATCAACTTTGATATATCATGATTGTCAGTTCAAAGACTAACAACTACAGGATGTGACATTGTATGTTGAGGATAGACACAGGTCATTAGAGATGATTACCACTACTCATTTGAGATATGAACAGAATAGCAAAATTAATCAGGAAGCTTAAAATTAATATAATACAAAATTCGGACTAAAATATTATTTGAATTATTTTAACCATATCTTACCCATTACATAGGATAAAATGACATTCTAACTTATTCTGAAGTCAACCATTTTATAGATGCAGAAAAGAAGTAACAAAGGATACAATAAATCATATACACACATATATAGTACAATGGTATTATAATATCCATATAGTACTGAATAATGCAGATATAATACTAAAATTTTGCAGAAAAATAAGACTTCATATATTATCTATATATCTATTTGCCCGTTATTCAAGAGTATCTACACAGAATAGGAGAATTACGGAAATTCACCTGCTAAACTGCATTTGAATGTATTTTGGAAAAAAGCTATATTAAAAAACAAATACCTTGAGAAACTCATCAGTTACTACATGGTATGTAATTTAAATACATTAGAGGATATTGACAATTTTAATACCAATCATCTCTATCCCTATTTCTGCATTTCAGAGGCCAACACTTTCAGTTCTTTTAGTTTTTCACTCTAGTATGTCTATCCCTTTTTAGAACAGCACATTTGTAGTGTTATTTATTGATTTACCATAATAATATCAGTTGGCTTCCTGTTTAGAGAAGAATTTAGTTTGTTTACATTAAGCCCCCCCTCACTTTCCCTCTATACTGTTGCCCAACAATGTTTAATGAACTCAATATCCAGATTTTATATTGTTATGACTATGTAAATGTTGTTCACCATTAAATCAAGTAGTATTTTATGTTATTTTCATTTGAGAACTTTTTTTTTCCCAGGGAGCTACTAAATGCTTATGTTTCATCCACTTATTCATTCATGATCCAATTGATATTTTCTTCCTACTCCAGCAGACTTTTCAAATACCTGTTGAACACACTTCATATTTTCAAATGCCTTGACTGTTTTGTCAGTTCTACAGGCTTTGTCATCTGGTGTGTCAGAAACAATGTCCCTATACATGGCAGTTTTTTAATGAGAACATTATTATTTTGCATAGATCAGTTTTATTTGCCCCACTAAACATCTTTTTTTCTGCAACCTTTTTTATTCCTGTTTCAGTCTAGGTTATCTGCTGCCTCAAAGCCATCAACCTGGTGTTTCTTGTCACCACTTTCGTAGCTTAGGTATCTATTTCCTAGGTTCCTAAGTTTTAGTGTGTTCTTGTATCACAGGTGAGTATGTTTTAACACCTTTATATATTTTTTTAATTTCTTTGACCAAACTCACAAATGATAAAGAGTTTGGGTGTAGAATTCTAGATTTTAAAATATTTTGACTGCCAAATATGTAGGCATTGCTCTAATATTTTCTAGCAAAGTTAAGAATTTTTTTTTCTTTTAGATACTTAAATTTTGTCTCACACAAGTCTTTTATTTGGAGGTCCTTTATTTTATCTCTGATGTTGACAAAATTCACAGTAATATAATTTAACATTGGTGATATATCTTTTATAATTTGGGACACTATCTGAAGTTTCATGGTTTTAGTTCTGGAAATGATGTTGTGTTATTTCTTTGATAATTTTCTATCTTTCAGATCTTAGAAAATATGTGATACTTCCTACCCTGGATTGTCATTTTAATTTCCTGTATATTTTAGATTTTTTTCTACTCTTATTTTGTTCTATTTTACTTTCAGAGTTGTTTGTTCCATTAAATCTTGGAACTTTTCTACTGATTTGTTTTTAATTTGAGATATCATCTTTTTAATTTCTAAAACATATATTCTAAGTTAGATCTACCTCAGCGTCCTGGATTTTTATTTGATAAACCTAGAAACCTCAATAATAAGTATATTTTTTATCTTATTCTTACACACACATCACATATACACAAGGACACATATAACTGTACTAAAAAAAAAAAAACTTTCATAAAACAACATCTGGCTGGGCGCAGTGGCTCACACCTGTAATTCAAGCACTTTGGGAGGCTGAGGTGGGCAGATCATGAGGTCAAGAGATGGAGTTCATCCTGGCCAACAAGGTGAAACCTCATCTCTACTAAAAATACAAAACTTAGCTAGGTATGGTGGCACGTTCCTGTAGTCCCAGCTACTTGGGAGGCTGAGACAGAAGAATCACTTGAACCTGGGAGGCAAAGGTTTCAGTGAGATGAGATCACACCACTGTACTCCAGCCTGGCAACAGAGTGAGACTCTCTCAAAAAAAAAAAAAAAAAAAAATTCTAACCTTACACTTACCATGCATTTTGATATTTTGTAACCTTGTTATTTTTCTTTCTAATTTAAGTTATTTCTTTCTTTATTATTGATTTGACCACATGTTGGCGTTTGTGGAGGGAGCAGGAAATGCCCTGCTATAACATGATAAAGCTGTGAGCAGGTCTTTGCATTAAAGCAATTTTTAATATCAGTATCCATAGGCCTTTCTTTCAGGCTGGTCAGTTACTGCAGAGAATTCTTCATAATCTTCACTGGCAAATACACATTTGTATGTTTCAGTTTTTCTATTGCTGGGTAGTGGCAGAAGGCATCTTGATTCAGTGTAGTATATTTCATATAAGTCCTTCATTTCAGTCTTTTAACTTATTACTAACTCTCTGCAGATTTGATAACTCCAAAGCTAGAACCTTTTAAGTTCAGTTTCTCCAGAGATAAACCTGGAGTTGGGGGTCATTTCCTATTGTGCAAAGTGAGAGACATTTATTCGTTTTGCACTTAGATTGTGTCAGTCAAGCTTGAATAAGTTTTGCTGTGGTGAAAAAGAACCCAAAATCTTCAACCTTCAGAAAAAATAATAATTTCTTAATCATACCATATGCCTATTACATGTTGAGTTTCATTTCTCTTCATGTCATTCAAGGACTCATGAAGATGGAACATCAATCATCTTAAATTTGGCTAGGAACCATTCTGTAGAGAAGGGAGGTCTCTGGAGGGCCTCACATTGGCTGGTGTTTCCTCTAACTTGAAGTGACCTAAGTAAGTTACTTCATCCCACATCTAATTAGCCAGGATGAATCTTCTGGTCCCACCCACCCACAGGAGATTTCAGGAAGTACAAGCCTACCTGTGCCCAGATAAAAAAGAGAGGGAACTATTTGACCAAACCATATGGTTTGTTTGTTTGTTTGTTTGTTTGTTTTGAGATGGAGTCTCACTCTGTCACCCAGGCTGGAGTGCAGTGATACGATCTCAGCTCACTGCAACTTCCACCTCCCTGGTTCAAGCGATTCTCCTGCCTCAGCCTCCTGAATAGCTGGGATTACAAATTACAGGCACGTGTCACCACATCCGGCTAATTTTTGTATTTTTAGTTGAGACGGGGTTTCATCATGTTGGTCAGGCTGACCTCGAACTCCTGACCTCGTGATCCTCCCGCCTTGGCCTCCCAAAGTGCTGGGATTACAGGCGTGAGCCGCCGCGCCCGGCAAACCATAATGTTAACTACATAAACCTTTAATTATATCCTCATCCCTTCCACTTGAGTTCCTTAAGCCTTAGACTACCCATGGATCTGTGAAGCAGATTGGACACTTCTTGTTGATAAGCTTCCATGTAAGCACAAATACTCTGTGCCATGTAAGCACAAACTTCTGCCTCTTGGATGGGTCTGTATCACTGCTTTCCTCTCTTCCAACCTACTGTTTCACTTGTGCCAGTGTTTGTCATAGTAGCCTGGCACAATTTGATTGTCTTATTGTCGTTTTAGTAATGTTTTAGAAGAAAATAGATATGTCTTTGCTATGCAACTGCCATGTTTACACAGATTTTTGACACACCTATGTTTGTAGGTGAATCTTGACATATCACTAAAAAGAAAGTAGAAGTAGTTGCCGATGTCCTTCTTTTAAGAAACATCAGATTCATCTTGATCTTTTCTCATTTTACCTTTACCTAAATCCAGATGAATTATTTCACTTCTGTCTTAGCCTTGTCTCTTTCTCTCTCCATTTGCCCTAGTGAAGGTACTATTTCTTTGAAGCTGTATTATTCTAAGAGTTTCCTTCCAGATTCTTCTAACTATACTTTCTCTCATGTATTATAATCTACCAAAATGTTATGGCCTCCATTGCTTAAAATTCCTTACTGGCTCTCTGTGGCTTAAGTCTAGATTTCTAAAGATGATACTAATGACTCAATTTGATTTGGCCCTAGTCTGATTCATTAATCAATTATAGCTTTCTCTAATTCCCTAACTCACCTCCTTGTTACTTGTCAACCTTTCTCTCTGCTTGGTATTTCTTCAACCCTAATTTCATTTTCTTAAAGGCATGCCCATATTTGAGACTTAACACATGTGCTAACCTAACCCCCACATGGAAGTAGTTTTCCCATTTCAACATTCTAACAACAAAAATACCAATATCATTTAGAGATATTTGCAGTGAAAATCTTATTTCATGTGTTATTTCACATGCAATAGCGGGCAAGGATTATGTTATCATTGCATGTCTCAAAATGCCTAGAAAAACACCTTTAAGAAAGATGACCTTTATTTAATTCATTTACATTTTTATTCAACTTACTGACTTGCAGAGATGTTCCCATGAGTATCTGCAGGTTCCCCAAGTTCTCAACATTAAATCAATTAATTCAATCTTTTGGTAATATTCTCTTCTGTTGTAACCTATAACAGATTTGGTAGTTGCTCCATGTAATTGGATGTGCCAAAATGTTCAGTTGTTCTGATTCTCCATGGACAACCTAGACAGATGGTCAACTGGCAGGCACCCAGAAATGCTAGTTCTATTTATTAAGTACTATCCAAACAACTAAATCTTACAGATGCTGACAAAACTATTAGATTTTTATTATGCTGATTTGCTGATTGTTACAATTATATGAAAATAACTATTTCTTAAGGACATGTTTTTGGATCAATGACAAAATTTTAGAACTTGAATGTTAAGAATAGAGTTGCTATCATTTCTTTTTAAACTGCATTTCCTAGTTTTGATTCATAAATTTTACACTGAAATTTTGAGTTAAGTACTTCACTAAGTGGGAGGGGTGCACCATATCTTGACTTATATCAGCTTAGTCATGATTTGAAAAGTACTGAAGTCAAACCTGCAATAAAGGACAATTATATCATACTAAAGTTAAAGTAAGTCAGCCGGTTGGCAAATAAGGATCCAACTACCAGAGGCAGGTAATACAAAAATCCAAAATAAATTTTATTCTCAGAGGTGACAGAGCACTGATTCTCCAGCATGCTTGGAGGAGGCTCTGAGGTTATATCAACCCAGATGGAATTTCATGTTTTGCTGCATGAAATTTCCATGATGGGAATGGAAGATGGGAGAGAAGAGAGGGGAAAAAGAATAAAAGCAAACAAAAACTAAATGGCTTCAATTTCCAGATATAAAGAATAGAAATAAGTGAAACTCCATTAACTTTGGATATGTGTCTCAATTTGGATTTTATTTTCACTGTAGTGAGCATGTTTACAGGTGCATAGAGAAAGAAAAAATTGAAGCCAACAATCTGATTCAAACAGACTAAAATGACCATTTATTTCTAAAGGGCAAAATGTTTGAGATCAAAGACATTTACTAAAATACCTAGATTCTGAAATGTGGCTAGTCTGATAATACCACTTCAATTTATCATGTAAAAACAATAATGCTAGTGTTTCTGGGTCTCTATTTAGAAAGAATTATAAGAAAAGCTATACCGTATAGAGAGTTAAAATATTTTTATATTTTGACATAGGCCTTCTGTTCACTTGTCTTGTGAAGATAGGCCCTTCTTTGTATCATTCGATCTGAAAGTTTCTTTAAACTACACTTTGAATGAGACTGCCTATTTCTTTAGTTCAGCAACTAAGCAGTAAGTCCACAAATTTATAATTCATAGGAAAATATATTTATACATAAGTCTGCTGTAGGAGTTTACAGTTCAATTATCTACTCTATTATTTTCAAGTTCATTTAAGAAACACTTAAAATAATGCAATTATTTTCCAATGGCAATTGTGTATGTGTTTTAATATATTAAAATTTAACAAAGAAAGAATAATATAAGAAATCACATTCTTCAATGCCTATACTATTTTTTAAGAAATAATATAGAATAGTGGGAGAAACAATATCAAAAAGAAAAAAAGAAGCATACCACAATTTCTAATAGCAAATTAAAAACCACAGGATGAAAAACTCATGGCTCTTATTCCTAGAAGATATAAACTAGTGTTACTACAGCATTAAACAGAATTTTAAAGGAGGTACTAGACGGTTAGTAACTTGCAATACTTAATATCTAGAACTTGAAAACAAATTCACTTTACACTTTTTCACCATTGGCTATATTCCTGGAGTTAGAAAAATATATATTATTTTCTTGTTTGCATTATTCTCTCTGGGTCAACACTTAATAAGTAGTAAAATAATTCACCATTCTCACGCTGGGACTTCATCTAGTAAATGCTTGTGAGCTCTCCACCTGCATTTCAGGTACAAATTTTTTATCAAACCTTATCTGTTCCCATACTTATATTCCTTACATCATAATATACTCACATACTTAATTTTTTAAGGTAATGTGGCACTGTTTGTGTTTTATGTCACTTCAAATGTTTCTGAGAATCACGTCAAAAACACCTAGATAGAGAAAAATTTCCAACATGAAAGAGTTTTCAGTAATATTTAGGAAGGACAGTGGAAAGGTAAAAAGTCACCAGACCTTCACAATCTAGCACTATCAGGTGAAACCTTTTCTTGTGTGGCTGAAACTGCTCAATTAAAGCAGAGTATAACTATTTTGGTTTACCGTGGCCTGTCATATCAATAGAGTTGCATATGCAACAGTCAAATCAACCATCTAGTGGCCTGTATTGATCATCAAGACAGCTGAGGTAAACGGTTCTGCTGTGCCATAGGGGTCTGTTTGCTTGGCCATATATAGTCTCAGCAAGATATGCAGCGGAATATTAATTATGAAGACAAGCAAGAAACGAGAGAATGTGTGCTGAAAACCCCCACAGAAAGCAGCAGTCTCATTTCCCACAGAGTTCCACAGCATACACAGACGTTCTCTGCTCAATGAGCACAGGCAGAGTTGTTGTCCTGCTGCTTTATGTTAATTAGAGAATAAATAAGTGGCCAACTGTAGTCTGTGGGCATATGTTGGTCAACTGTCTCTGTCTAATTAGGTTGTAAGCCCTCTGGGCAGGGACCTCATTTAAATCTATGTTCTGGAAAGCACTTAGTGCCTTTGTTGAGGCCTAGTGAATGTGAAAGACTAGGGCAAATGGCCGAGGTTTAATAAGGAAGAAAAAACTTTCAAGAATTTGTGTCGGCGTGTATGTGTATGTGTGTATGTGTGTTTGGTATCTTGAGAAATGCTAACTAAATATTTTGGGCAAAGAATGTAATATCACTTTTGATAGACTAACACCCCATATGTTGCTTTTTGTAGCATAATACATATATGTAATTAACATGAAATTTATATGTAATTTAATGAAATAAATTCTGTATAAATTTATGTGTATATCTTCTAAATTATACAGAGTATTTGCAGACATAATAAGCATAAACATCAAATGAATATATACTAGTTTAATTTGACTGTCTGAGCACTTACACCATGTATTGCATAGTTTGCATGTGTGTGTGAATGTGTTGTGGGAAGAAATGAAAACCAACGAAATGAGAAAAGGAAAGGCTATTTATTCTTTCCTTGCTATAGCAAGGGAGTCTGCCACTGTCACTCTCATTTTGGCAGGCACTCAAAGGCAGACAGAGGAGTGGGAAAGCTTTATAGTGGAAAGGAAAAAAGTCTTTGGGTATATCCTGATTGTAGGCTGTTGATCTTGGGAAATTGTAGGCAGGATAACTAGAACCAGGGAATCCTATGTGATTGGTTAGGAGTACATATTTGTCTTTCTCTGACTGGCCCCAAGTTCAAGTTGGGGACAAAAATAAGGGAAGCTGTCAGTTATTAATCAAGCCTTGGACATTTTGAGCTGATTGTTACAGAAGTTATTGTTTAGCTTTTTGGATTGTCACCAGAGAGATTCCTGCAAGTCTGACCTAGAACAGGTTGGTTTCCTGGTTTGTTTATTGTGAATGAAAGGTTAGTTTCCTAGGCAGGTTGTTGCAGGTTGTTGGTCTCAATTTCATTTTTATTTTTTTAGCGAGGGGGGTCTTGCTATGTTGCCCAAGCCTGACTCAAACTCCGAGGCTCACTTAATCCTCCTGTCACAGCCTCCAGACTAGCTGGGACAGCAGGTGTCCACCTCCAGAGTACCTGGGACAGCTGTACTCACGGTGCCCAGCTACTCAAACTTCCACTTTTATATATGATTTGGCCTTTGTCTGTTTATATATTCAGTTTCTCAGTGTGTTGTATATATGATTGGGTGTGTGCATGTGTGTTTTGTGTTTATTTTTGCAATAATGTAAGAGTGCTTTTAGTTGCACACATATTTAAGTATTCTGGTATCTATTAACCATTTCTATTTAGTGGGTATTCTTTATTTTGTTTGTGTGCATGTATGTGAGCTTGTGTCTATGTGTGGGTATGGTTCCTGGCTTTCTCTTCTTGTCACTCCCTGTATCCTCTGATGCCTGGCACTCCATGTCTGTTGCTCTTAATTTCAGAATAGTGAGGTGAAGTTCCAGAAGCAAAAGGCAACAAAATAGAAATTAAGATATACACATTTATATATGTGTGTTTATAAATTTTTGTGTTTAAAGAATACTTCTTTTCTGTGAAGTTAGTCATTCATTTTTTTGGATCCCTATAACATTAAATTACATATTGTTTTTCATTTACATGTGTGTATGTGTACATACATGTATCTGTGATATATCTTTTTCCTCAAGAGGCTTCAAGATTCCCAAGGGCAAAAACCAAACCTTATTGTACTTTATGCTTTTTTGTGTTTCCCCCTAATGCTAGCCAAAGTAGTTTTCAACAAATACCTGATAGTGGATTCAAACTATGTCTATTTATGGTGTATTTAAAAATCCCTACATTAAGAAAATTTCAAATTACTTAAACACTAAAATTGCTTTATTCCTTAATTAATTATCAAAGATGAATGTATATATCATTGACAAGGGATAAGACAGTGGCTGTGGCCACAAGCATCTAACAGTATTTCTCATATTCATTTATCATAGAATGTAGATAATTAATGCCATGAAATACCCTAAAAAACATATTGTCTAAAATAGTTAACTTTTATATCCTCTTCCTAGATTGAAAAGAAACTGTTGACATTTTAGAATATAATAAATTATTATATTCTAATATTTTAAGACAGAATTTGTTTTTTATTCCATGGATCTCTGATGCCACTCAATGGATGTCCTCTAAAGATGAAAAGCAGACATTTGTGAATATGGAAGAGCAATGACAAAAATGTCTTATGGTTTGCCTGTTGTCCTCTTTTATATTTATAGAGAATAAAGTCAAGATTTAAAAATTATTAGGCCAGCTTATTCATTTAGGGAATATATTCTTTGAATTAGTTACCCTTACATATTCAATTAGCCTGAGAATGTATGCTTTCACTGCATGTTCTTTCTGCTGTCCAAAAGCATTTTGTTATTCCAATATTTTCTCTGCCTCTTCTTCCCTCCTTTTCACAGAATTACTGGCTCTCAACCTAATGATTTAACTCCTCAGAAATAATTGTAGAAAAACAGATCAAATCCCCCTTAAATAATTCTCAGAAACAGCTGGGTGTGGTGGCTCATGCCTGTAATCCCAGCACTTTGGGAGGCCGAGGCAGGCGGATCACCCAAGGTCAGGAGTTTGAGACCAGCCTGGCCAACATGGTGAAACCCTGTCTCTACTAAAATATACAAAAAAATTAGCCAGGCGTGCTGGTGGGCGCCTGTAATACCAGCTACTCGGGAGGCTGAGGCAGGAGAATCGCTTGAACCTTGGAGGCGGAGGTTGCAGTGAGCTGAGATCACGCTGCTATACTCTAACCTGGGCGACAGAGCAAGACTCTGTCTTAAATAAATAAATAAAATAAAAATGATCCTCATAAACTTTGAAGTAAATCAAGTCTTCAATTATGAAAAATAAACTAGCCTTATTTCTGAATTCCCACCTTTGCCTCATTCTCATTCTGCTCCTCCATTCTTTACCTTGCATTCTCTGTACTATTCTTCTTAATACTGAACTTTATTACACAACGTTTTTATTTACTGTTTAAGCAGACTCCCTGTTTTTGTGACTTTCTGAATACAGTAGTCACCTTCCACTACTGAAGGTCAGTATTGCCCTTGTTGAACTGCTGTCAGGTATTCGAGAAGAGTCTCTGTCCATGTCCTGATTAACTGGAGTAGAGATATCCGAGGTCTACTGGGATTTGTGAACTCAACCTTCTCTGGTAACCCTAACACTGATTCTTCTTCCCATATACAGAGAGATGTATATCCTCACTCTATCATAGATTTTGTCTTTCAGGTTATTTTTCTAATTAGGATATCTCTGTTACCAATTTCTATTTTAACATCTTTGGGGGTAAAACACTTATTTAGTGAAAGTGCCTTTTTCTCTCAGCAAAAAATATCAAGAATCTGTCTAGGGCTTAGTACTGAATGTTGCCTAACTGTTCTTTCCCATGGTGCCTATTTCATAAAGGTTTTTAATTTTTTTAAGAAAATCTTTGCTCACACCACCTTTTCATGTATATAATTCCCCTTCACCCATGATTTCTCTAAAAAACAAGTCATTCCCCCAAATTGTGTAAAATCCAGTTTAAAACTGATAACATCCATGAATCCATCTAAATGACATTATTCCTGACTTCTTTTTCTCCTTTAACACTCCCTATCTATCCATCTCTATCAATCATTGTTTGAAAATTCATATTGTTGCTCCCCAATTAAATGAAAGTTTTTAGATACTGCTAATTAAAATGACTTATTATGACTTTAATCGAGATGTAACTATATACCAAGCGCTTAGTCAAGCGGTTGATATTTACTATCTCATTTACTTTTTATGACATCCATTTGTAGCAAGCATTAGGCCCATTTTAAAGGCAGAAAATTGGACATTAGAGAAAGTTTCTTGACCAAAGTCACCTAGCTGGTAAACAACAGAGCCAGGATGTATTCCTTTTTTCCCTTTCTTGTTTACCATTTTGTGACATAATATATATTTAATTACATATGTTGTTATTTGCCACTAAAAGGTAAATTTTTAAGGGCAGAGATTTTAATCTGTTTTTGTTCATCGTTTTGTCTCAAATAATGCTTACCTCTAATAATATCTCTGTCCCTGAGTCAACCAACCAATCAATAAGAAAAGGGTACAACACGAAATTTACAATCAAAATATCCTTTTATATATAAAAAAGAAATGATTCAAATCATGATTTTATCATTACTTAGCAGAGTTCAAATTCCAGGTGTTGCTTACCGCATGCTTTTTTGAATTATTTTAAAAACCAGAATTAGATAAAATAATGATACATTGTGAAGAATCTAAATCAATTTCTTTGTTGATAGTAAGGAATGTAGCATAAATACGTTAATTCTCCAAAATATAAGCAAAATCCTGAAAGCAACGATTATCTTTACATTAAGAATATAAAAGTGTTAACATTTTTCTGTTTACCGATACTAATATCCAAAGCCTCTTGGGCACATTTGAGAAACTTCCTAAAATCATTTTAAAAATAAATAAGCTTGTGCAGACATCTTTTATTTTTTACACACTGAAAGTATTGGATAAGGGAGATAGAACTCTGAAGTTGAGTCATAAGTTTCATGTCATTCTTAAAAATCAACTTTACAACACCAAACATCCTTCCAGAACCTTCTGAGATTGTCTCCCATCCCCTGCTTATTTTTTTATTTCCTTTTATTTGTAGTTGACAGGTAATAATTGTACATATTTAAGGGGTATGGAGTGACATTTCCGTCCAAGTATACAAAGTGTATTGGTCAAATCAGGGTAATTAGCATATCTACCACCATGAATGTTTATCATTTCTTTGTGTTGTAAAGATTCAAAATCCTTCCTTCTAGCTTTTTGAAAGTCCACACTAAATTAGTGTGAACCATATCCATCCTACAGTGCTGCAGAACAATAGAACTTACTCCGTCCATCTAACTCTAACTTTGTATTGGCTAACCAACCCCTCTTTCCCACCCTGCCCAGCCTCTAATAACCACAACTTTCTCTATTTCTATGAGCTCATTTTTTTTTTTTTTTTTTTTTTTTTAGCCTCCACATATGAGTGAGAACATGTGGTATTTATCTTTCTATGCTGGGCATATGTCATTTTTAAATGTCCTCCAGGCTCATCCATGTTGTTGTGAATGACAGTATGGCTTTCCTTTTTATTGCTACATAGTATTCCATTGTGTATATATACTACATTTTTATTATTGATATATCCACTGATGGATATTTAGTTGATGCCATATTTAGGCTATCGTGAATTTTCTAGGATTTTGAACTCTATTGAAAGATCTAGGTTTTTAAATTTATGTTTAAACATTATTATGTTTAACTATAAATATATATATTTATGTCAGTAAATCAGTTGTGGTATGTATTTAGTGAGGATATGCTCTTTTCCTGTGGGTTTCATTTTTAAAATGTGGATTAAAAATGACACAATCATAAATATTAAATACCACATTCATGTTTAACAAAAAATAATTTTCCAATGATTTGCTTAGCAAAAAACAAAACAATATTGTAAACTGTCAAAGAAGAAAGCAAATCACAGTTCCACTGGGAAACAAAAGTGTCTTTCTTCTCTAAATACTGAAGCAATATCTGTACAATATCAAATGTATTTAAAAGGCTAATCAGACTGATGCCATCATGGGCACAGAACAGCCTACTTTTCTTCTTTCAAAATCCTGGTTAAGCCACAAATGAAAGGAAATGGAGTTTCAGGGATAAAAATGGTTTAAATGCCTTTTTATAGCCTTTCCATTTTCTTTTAAAAAACATTTTAGGGTGTAATATTTAGTATTTCTAAAAGGACTTAATATACATATTAATTACAATAAATAAACCAAGCACCATGAACCCAGTTCCTAATTTTCAAAGTGCACCAGCATAGCATTGTTGATGCTATTTCTGGAATTTCTTTCTATTTTCATTTCATTTTTTTATGATGACATCTTAGGATGGGGGACAGATAATTGATTTCCCTCAAGAAGAATCTTTATTTCCTAGGTAACTTTTGCAACAAGTAATACATCAAAGAGAGGGAGCTCTATGTTTCAAGATACAAGTAGGTATGATGGAGCAAGTTTTCGAGAAATAACTTGCTAGATTATTTTAATTTCTGAACGGCCCAAGATTAAGATACCCAATCATTATGCCAAACTTCATTTTTCTTTCTTAATGGTTTACCTTAGAAAAGGTGCTCAAAATAAAACTGATGCGGTCCATAAATATTAAATGAATTATTTCCATATGCCAGGCACTGTTGCAGGTGGTCAGCATGTAAACAGTAATAAATGAGACAGATGGAGCCCCATTCTTATACTGCTGACATTTAAAAAGGGCACAACAATTGAATATTTAATGCCCCTAAAGAGGTAGACAAGATGCAAAAGAAAGTAAATAATAGAATGATATATTTTTATATTAGTAGAGTTAATAAAGTAGGATATCAAAAAGAGTATACTTAATTAATAATTCCTCCCTCCACCTCTTGCTCTTTCTCCTATTTTTTACACATTATCTCTTTCATGTTCACTCATAAATAAGGAATTTGCTATGTTTAACAGATGATAAAACACTTTTCCCTTACAATTAAGTTATAAATCTGTAAATAACCTCAGAAACATGAGCAAATTTGTTACAGGTAAAACGAGTCTGGACATCACAGTTCTTTTCACTGAATTTCAGAAAAATTTATAAAGTTATCTATATGTGAACAATACTTTAAATGACTTGTAAGGACTGTCTAGAGGAAAATAAAGAGTCTCATTTACTCATAGATGCTGATTAATCAATTTATCTCTGAGGCAATGATATTAGTATGTCACCTCTATAGATTGTCCTACATGATTTGGCATATATTTAAAAAAAAAAACTGTACTCTTTCCTTATTGATTACAATAGGCTATGTTAAAATTAGCATATCTAATCAAGTATTTAATCCAATGAAAAATAATGTGAAATATACTAAAATGTTGTCTCTGCTAAAAAGAAAAAAAAATCAAGAGGAAAGTTATTTCTCATCAATTGCTTTTCTTTATAGAGAATAGATCCAATGCTTAGTGAATGATGGAATAATTAGGCCATCTGCTGGCAAGTGGCAAACAGGCAACCTTTACACATCCAAACTCAACTAAAGCCACCTCAATGGTACTTAAGGGACTCAGGGAGTTGATTAGAAAAGGGAAGCATTATTTTCCCTTGTCCACATTAATTGGTAATCTTTCACATTTAATATTTTCAATCGCAGTAATTTAACTTCATAACTTTAAACACGTTTAATAGTGGTAAGGGGCTACAACAGTAGGTAGCTATAACTCTATTGCATGCATCATTTATTTATTCACCAATATTGATTGATGGTCTGCTATGTCTAAAGCAAGGTTGTAAACATTACGGACATGACACCTTTCTTACTCTTACAGAACTAATATTTTAGATAGTCAGGTGTTTAACATGCTAAATTTTATTTTTTTAAGAGTGGAGTAAACTGAGCTAAAAAGTTTCATATGTTATAGTAGATTCTACTTTTTTTCGATTTGGTTTCTAGAGAGAAAACAATAATTCTTGAATCTCTATTATGGAAAATACTAGCTCATTGTTTTGTCAGCCGATGTCCACCAAATTGAATAAATAGTGCTAAAATGTACTTCTGAGGATTCTTGGCCCATAAGGGCCAAGATTTGACTGGCTCTAATTCCAGTGATCTTCTCAAATTGTAGTATTCCATGGAAATGATAAATCTCCGTTACCAGGGATATTTTTGTTTTTGTTTTTGTTTTTGTTTTTGTTTTTGTTTTTGTTTTGAGTAGGCTTTCCTTGAAGCAGTAATGAATGACTCTTCCTTCAATATGAAGGACAGAACAAGCATTCCAGCCTTGAAGATGTTTGCCTTAGTCATCCTAAATATAATTCATTGATGTTGCTGCTGAAGCTTCTGCTAATACTACTGAACCTGTTCTCCAGGAAAATTGAGGACTTCAATTTTCCAAGAACTTCAATTTGGCACCATTCCCAGGATTTTACTTGCGCGCGCGCGCACACACACACACACACACACACACACACACACACAACCATCCTTGCAGGTTCATTTCTAGTTCATAGGACTCTGCAAAAGAAACAGATTATCTAATTAAAATACAAATTGCCTAATTAATACCCAAATCACCCAGTTAATATCAATTCTGAAACAGTTTTATTTCGTTGCTGTCAACATTTTTCTTCATGTAATTCTTTACTGTCTACTCTCTATTCCCATTCTTCTCTATAGATTTCATTCACAACTTATGTTTCAACCATATAGGTTAAAAAATCTCTTTTATTCATTCATCTAAATGGCACTAAACTTACTTCAAATCTTTAATGTTTGATTGCAATGGGCTTCTGAAGCCACCACAACATGCACACCAAGAGGAGAAAAAGAAGGGAGGTAGGATCCCCCAGGAGAATTTGTCTCTCAGGTTACATTTACATATTTAAAGGAGAAATATTTTCTAAGATTTGCCACCTTCAAATATGTCCTGGACCATGTCTGAAATCAAGAAATTAAACCTATGAGATTTTTCTTTTTGGTGAGTGAGATTCTGAGGCAGAAAAGATAACAATCACCAGAGTATCTTCCTAAAACAGAAATGCAGGGCTTTCAATATCCTTACATTGCTTATAAGGATGCAGACAACCATCCTTGCAGTCTACATGCAGCCCGCCTGTTCTCCTAGCTTGTCCAAGGCACAGGAATAAGGAAAGAAGGACTTCACAGAAAATATACACCTTGGAGTCAAAAAGAGTCTTAAAACACCACATATACACACACACACGCACACACACACACACCCCTTATTCCAAAGCAAGAACATCTTGCCCAGTGATTAAGGCAGTGGTGGGTGCTGGACATTGGAGGAGGAATTGCCTCATGGGAGGGGCAGAACTGCACTTCAACACAACTAGGGCTGCATCTCAAGATGGTGGTGCTCAGATCTCTCTAGAGTAGTGCAGTGTAGCACACTAGGGCATGCGTGAGGATGGTGCTGCTCTGCGTTGATAATTGAAAAGTGCCTATGGTTAAGATGTGACTTTTATGGGCCTTGAAGATAAAGATTATTTTTTTTCCTTTTTTCTTTTTTTCTTTTTTTTTTATATAAAAAAATAAAAAAAGAAGATTATTTTAACTATGGAGACAGTGGGCAGGTTGGCTGAGAGCAATGGGCTATGTCTCTTGGATTTCTCAATGCTCTGTGTTGTTGACACACATGCATTCTGCTATTAAAACATTGTATGATTTTGGGTAAGGCAATTCACTTCTCTGAGTCTCACTTTTTCTGTTAGATGAAGACGATTGTAATACCTATTTCTTGGAATGGTTATGAGAAAGAGGTGAAGTAATGCACGAGGATCCTCATTGTATTTCAAAGCACTATACAAAGGTAAAATATAGCACTGGAAAGCTGTTTGGTACTGCTAAGTCACAAATGTCCTCACATATTAATCTTTTAGTGACTGAAATCGAACTCTAATTATCTTACTGGTATTCTTTTATCCAGTAAAATAAATAACATAGCTTGCAAGGATACACACACACACACACACACGCACGCACACACACATAGTACGTGTAGTCACTCTCCTATAGGACTCAAAGCTTTGTTCTGTTTGAATCTTAAAAATGTGACTCATAGATATTTTGCTGTTTTCTGACTTTGCCCACTTGAACAAAAGTTGTCTAACATTAAATCCTAAAAATAAGTCCAAAGCTATTATTGATTCATCAAAAATAATTAAAAATCAATCTACTTTCCCGGTTTCATCTTGCCAAATTACCTTCCTGATTTCTTACTATATGCCCATGTATTGCAGACTCCTAATATTTAACCAATCTATGTTCTATTATTCTTCTGTGCCTTTGATCATGTGAATCCTTAATTTAATTATTTTATCCTCATTATTTTAACTATTTGATAAAAAATTCTTGTTTTTTAAGGCTCTATTTACACTACTTCCTTAGTGAAGCTATCTCGAAATTCCTTGTCAGTATTGGGACATCCTCTTTATGTAGCTCTTCCTACTTCTGCTAAACATGAGCCATTATTTTATAAATATTATTAATATGGATGTTCCTATTTAAACTCTTAAAGGTAGTAATATTGTGATGTATATTCTCATATTTCTATGCCTAGCCTAGTGTCTAGCACATAGCAGATCCTATAGTAATTGAAAATTTCTTTTAAATATGTACTTAAATGTAAGTTAAATTTTCTAGCAGTTCATCAGTTTGAATGAGACTCAAGTTTACATTTTCTCTTCTTTTTGTACAGTTGTGGGAAAGCAGAGATTAAAAAAGACTATGGGGAAAAATGTTTTTGGCTGCCAAGTACATAGTCTCCCCTTCAAAACTCTTTTGATAAAAGAATAAGTAGTGCTTCCTGTTATGCATAGAGGGATTATTTAAGCCTAAGGGACAAGGGAGATGGATGATTTGTCATGGTTAGGGTGGTTAACATTGGCCTCCGGCTATTGGTTAATCTAAAAGAAATGGTCAACAAGACTAGAAAGGATCAGTGAAGCTACCGATATGGTAATTGTGTTTCTAAGGTAGAGTCCATTAAGAAACAAGGATGCCACAGTCAGGTGGTCTGCTAGGGTACGGTTTTGAGAAGCAAACACTGGGGCACAGCTTAATAAGGAAGTACAAAAGACTAAGCCACCATTTATTTCTGCAAACAGAATCAGATAAGTATTTTCAGTGCAGTAAGAGCAGAATGCACAGAAATACCAGGTTGCACAAAGAGGGAAAGAGATGCAACAAAGCAATGTCTGAAATTTACTAAAGTAAACAGACTTCTTAGAATAACAATAACAAAAATTAGAATTTTAGAATATTTAGCACATTTGAATCTGAATCTGAAACTGAAAAATTACTTTTGTATTTAGATTTATTATAAGGATCATCAGGGGAAAATGATGACTACTTAGGCTAAGACTAAGCTTCTAAATATCCACAGCTAAAATATTTCATCAGATCTGGATGAAAGGATATTTGTAGTCAAACAGTGCTCATCTGGGTATGCATGTAGCAATTTTGGATAGATAGTGCTAGTTAAGAGTTTGGCAAAATCATGTGTCATTTACTCATAACGTATATAGGTTCTTTAAAAAAAAATAATGGCCATTCAGATTGAAGGGCGAAATTTTCATTTTATTAGCAAAGAAATACTTGATATAGGAGAGCGTGATGTGATTTTACAGTTAGTTGTGATTTTGATGACTATGCATAAACTACCCTAGATTTTTTTTCTTACATTCTTTCTTAGATGGTACCATTACACAGCAGTCAGTATATACCTGATACCAAGTCTGATGAAATTTTCCTGCTTTCAGTCCACCTGGACTGCAAAAATATGGTGACTGAAGCACTGGCTTTGGAGCTTTTGGATTTCAGCGAAATTCTCAACATAAAAACACATAATAGTAGCGTATTATCCAAAAGAGTCCTCAAACAGGTTCTTTAGAGGCAGAGCCTAAGACAGAGACTCAGGTGCGTTATAGCTTATAGAAGGACTCTGGAGGGAAAACCTATGAAGAATTACAGAGGATAGGGAAAGGGCTGAGCAATGATGTAGTCCCACATAAAGTTTAGACTTGTCCTGATCCATTTCAGGGATAGAGAGCCCTGAACACATTGTGATTTGCCCAGCAATGATACCCTGCTTTGGGAGAAAGAAGCGGGGCTTTTCTGCTACCTGTGGCCCATGTGTCACTCATTGTTGTTATGGGTAGAGAGATGTAATCTCCCAAGCATATTCAGCCCAATGTCATTTCTCTGGAGACATAATCCCTTTGAAGCATATTCAAAGTACCTGTGGGATGAAGGCAGTGGCCCAGTGAAAAGAATCTGGCTCGAGCTCTCTAAATCACCTACTAGCACCAACGAATGTATGCACACATACTTTATAGAATTATATATTTTGAATATATTAACATTAAACTCTATGTAGTTAACCTTATAATTTTATTTTAATTTATTCACAATATATACACAGCAAATGCCTCATGTGTATATAAGCGGTCTAGCGGGAATTTCCACTCTTTAAATTATGTTGTAACATTAGATTGGTGCAAATGTAATTGCGGTTTTTGTCTTTAAAATTAATTTTATCACCTGGCTCTCACCTTAACAAAATTATTAATCCTTATTAAATTAGGATTGTTGTATTTGTTGGCTAGATTTATACATTTCTTTTCATTCTGTTCTGTGGGGATACTTGTGAGAAAGAGAAAACAAGACAGGATAAAAACCTTAGAACATGATTCAATTTTGCTACTGTTCTGTTTATTTATTTTTATTTCAATAAGTGTTGGAGGAATAGGTGGTGTCTAGTTACATGAATAAGTCCCTTTAGTGGTGATTTCTGAGATTGTGGTGCACCCATCACCCAAGAAGTGTACACCACCCAATATACAGTCTTTTATCTCTCATACCTCTTCCACCCCCAAAGTCTATTGTATCATTCTCCTGCCTTTGCATCCTCATAGCTTAGCTCCCACTTACAAGTGAGAACACATGATGTTTGGTTTTCCATTCCAGAGTTATTTCACTTAGAATGATGGTCTCCAATTCTATCCAGATTGCTAACAATGCCATGATTTTGTTCCTTTTTATGGCTGAGTAATATTCCCTGGTATGTATATGTGTGTATTGCCTGGTGTGTGTGTGTGTATGTGTGTGTATACACTCATACAAAACACGTTTTCTTTTTCCACTAGTTGATTTATGGGCATTTGGACTGGTTCCATGTTTTTGCAATTGTTAATTGTGCTGCTATAAACATGCGTTTGTAAACAAGTTTCTTTTTTGTATAATGGCTTCTTTTCCATATGATGACTTCTTTTCCTCTGGGTAGATACCCAGTAGTGGGATTGCTGGATCAAAAGTGTATCTACTTTTAGTTATTTAAGAAAACTCCACACTGTTTTCCACAGTGGTTGTACTAGTTTACATTCCCAAAAGTGGTGTAAAATGTGTTCCCTTTTCACCACATCCATGCCAACATCTATTATTGTTTTTTTACTTATGGCAATTCTTTTAGGAGTAAGGTGGTACCACATTGTGGTTTTGATTTGCATTCTCCTGATCATTAGTGATGTTGAGCATTTTTTCATTTGGTTTTTGGTCATTTGTATATCTTCTTTTGAGAATTTTCTATTCATGCTATTAGTCCACTTTTTGGTGGGACTGTTGGCCGTTTCTTATTGATTTGAGTTCCTTGTAGATTATGGATATTAATCCTTTATTATATAGAGAGATTGTGAAGATTTTCTCCCATTATGTGGGTGATCTGTTTACCCTGCTGATTGTTTCTTTTGCTGTGCAGAAGCTTTTAAGTTTAATTAATTCCTATTTATCTTTGCTTTTGTTGCATTTGCTTTTGGGTTCTTGGTTTGTCATGGAGTCTTTGCCTAAGCCAATGTCTAGAAGAGTTTTCTGATGTTATCTTCTAGAATTTTTATGGTTTCAGGTCTTAGATTTAAGACTTTGATCCATCTTGAGTTGATTTTTGTACAAGGTAAGAGATGAAGATCTGGTTTCATTCTTCTACATGTGGCTTGCCAGTTACCCCAGCAGCATTTGTTGAATACAGTGTCCTTTCCCCACTTCATATTTTTGTCTGGTTTGTTGAAGAGCGGTTGACTGAAATTATTTGGCTTTATTTCTGAGTTCTCTATTCTGTTCCATTGGTCAATGTGCCTATTTTCATATCAGTACCATGCTGTTTTGGTGACTATGGTCTTATAGTATAATTTGGAATTTTGTAGTGTAATACCTCCAGATTTGTTCTTTTTGCTTAGTCTTTCTTTGGTTATTTGGGCTCTTTCTTGGTAGCATATGAATTTTAGGACTCTTTTTTGTTACGTGAAGAATGATGGTGGTATTTTGATGGGAATTGCATTGAAATTGTAGATTGCTTTTGGCTGTATGGTCATTTTCACAATATTGATTCTACCCATCCATCAGCATGGGGTATGTTTCCATTTGTATGTGTTGTCTATGATTTATTTCAGCAATTTTTTGTAGTTTTCCTTGTAGTGGTCATTTACCTCCTTCGTTAGGCACATTCCTAAATATTTTATTTATTTACTTATTTATTTATTTTTACAGCTATTGTAAAAGGGGTTGAGTTCTTGATTTGATTCTCAACTTGGTTGCTGTTGGTATATACCACTGCTACTGATTTGTGTACATTAATTTTGTATTCTGAAACTTTGCTGAATTCGTTTATCAGTTCCAGGAGCTTTTTTGTATGAGTCTTTATGGTTTTCTAGGTATGTGATCATATCATCAGCAAACAGCAAGAGTTTGTCTTCCTCTTTACCAATCTGGATGCCCTTTGTTTCTTTCTCTTGCCTGATTGCTCTGACTAGGACTCCCAGTACTATGTTGAATAGAAGTGGTGAAAGTGGGAATCCTTGCCTTGTTCTAGTTCTCATGGGGAATGCTTTCATCATTTCCCTGTTCAGTATAATGTTGGCGGCAGGTTTGTCATAAATGGCTTTTGACATTTATGTTGAAAAGCCATTTTTCAACTTCTATGTTGTTCCTTCTATGCCAATTGTGCGAGGATTTTAATCATAAGGAGATGTTCAATCTTGTTAAATGCTTTTTCTGCTTCTATTGAGATGATCATGTGTTTTTTTGTTTTTAATTCTGTCTATATGGTGTATCACGTGTATTGACTTGTTTGTGTTAAACCAGCCCTGCATCCCTGGTATGAAACCCACTTGATCACAGTGGATTATTTTTTTTGATATGCTATTGGATTCAGTTAGCTAGTAGTTTGTGAGAATTTTTTCATCTACGTTCATCAGGGATATTGGTCCATAGTTATTTGTTGTTGTTGTTGTTGTTGTTGTTATGCCCTTTTCAGGTTTTGGTATTAGGGTGATAGTGGCTTCATGGAATGATTTAGGGAGAGGTCCATCTTCCTCTGTCCTTTGGGATTCAATGAATAGGATTGGGACCAATTCTTGAATGTCTGATAGAATTCATCTGTGAATCCATCTGGTCCTGGACTTTTTTGATTGGCAATATTTTTATTATCATTTCAATCTCATTGCTTTTTATTGGTCTGTTCAGAGTCTCTATTTCCTTCTGGTTTAATCTAAATTTAATCTAAATTTCCAAGAACTTATCCATCTCCTCCAGGTTTTCTAGATGATGTCTGTAAAGGTGATTATAGTAGCCTTGAATGATCTTTTGTATTCTTGTGGTATCAGTTGTAATATTACCTGTTTCATTTCTAATTGAGCTTATTTGAATTGTCCCTCTTCTTTTCTTGGTAAATCTCACTCATGATCTATCAATTGTATTTATATTTAAAAAAAAAAAAAAAAAAAAAAACAGCTTCTAGTTGTATTTATTTTTGTATTTTTTTTACTTGTGTATGTTAAACCATCCCTTTATTCCTGGTATGAAACCCACTTCATCATGGTTGATTATTTTTTGATATGCTGTTTGATTCAGTTGGCTAGTGTTTTGTTCATCTATGTTCATTTAGTTCTGCTGTGATCTTTGTTATTTCTTTTACTCTGCTGGGTTTGGTTTGGTTTACTATACTTGTAACTAAATTTTAAATTGCATAATTAGAAGCCACAAATATATCTTTTGTTTCACTCCAGACCTCATTATTAAAAGACACTTTGGCAATGATCTCTGAAGAATTGAGGCCCTTTTATGGTTTGTATGTGGTTTTCCCTGCTAAACCTCTCGTGGAAATTTGATTCCCAATGTGGTAGCTTTGAAAGCTAGCACCTACTAGGAGGTGTTTGAGTTATAGTGTTTGGATTATTTATGAATAGATTAATGCCCTCCCATCAGGTGAGTGAGTTCTGCATGGATTATGTTCCAGGAAAGTGCATTGTAGAAAACAGTCACACCTCAGTTTTTCTCCCTTGCATCCTCTCTCACTATGTGATGTCTTTAAATATGCTCACACTCTTCCTTCTTTCTGTCATGAGTTGAAGCACCATGAGAGCCTCACCAGATAAAGCTGCCCAAACTTCAACTTTCCAGTCACCAGAATTGTAAGCCAAATAAACCTCCTTTCTTTATAAATTACCTAGCCTCAGGTGTTCTGTTAAGGCAACATTAAATGGACTACAGCAGGGCCAAACATTCATAAGTTAATTCAAAGCTATATACTTTTTTGATTAAATTAAATTTTATAAATCATCATATTTCCATTTTTTGTTCTGTAAGAAGTTTGAAGTTAAATCATTAGAAAAACTATTTCCCCATTTCTAGCAGTTTGTGATTTTACTTTCAGGTTTAATTCAGTTCTCTTGGATGTGCTTTTATTTTAAGGGAAACTCAACATTCATTTTCTGGAAGTAGACAGAGTATATGTTATAAAGAAGTTATCACCAGATGGAATGAGGCCAACTGAAGGCTCATACCTTTGACTCTTTGGCATCTGTAGAACTCGGAAAAATAGTAGCTACCCACATGGGAAGCTAAATAATTTAAGCATCTTCCACTCTTTCCTGAGCCAGTGCTTATTTATTTTTCAGATGTTATGACTGTGTTTATTCAGATAATACATGCAACTTTGTGAAAGCCAAATGAAATATTGTCTATAACGGTGATAAAACTATGATATGTTTACTTCAGATTAATTTCTGATTTCAGTTGAAGGAATAGTCTGAGAAAATAGCCACCTGGCACTGAAGATACACTATTCACATATTCATTCCACACAAAAAATACAGAATCCTTGTGTGTTTTCCTATATACACAGCTCAACGACATTTAGGGAAGATACAAAAATTACAAGAATCCACTAACTACCCTAAAAGAAACTCGTCATCCAGCAAGAGTCATATGCTCAACTAGCCACAATTAAATATCATAGGAACTACAAAGGAAATATATTTTTAAATGACACAAGGGCAGAGATTTAGGAAGTAATATATCCTTCTGGATAAAACCAGAGTTGAGAAGTTTTCTTACAATTCATCTTTTGCACTAAGCTTTAAAGTATGAGATAAAGAAGAAAAGGAATAATAAGTAGAATGGGTGAAAAATTTATAGTGATTGGAAAATATTTCTCGATAATTTTATTTATGACTGATATGGGGGAGGCATAGAAGTTGAGACATCAAGTTTCTGAAAGGACATGGGCCAGAGCATTTCCTAACACATAAATACAAGGAAATTACAAATAGGCTATTTTCTCATTAAAATAAATTACCTTTGGTTATTTTCAAACCTTGAATCACTTTCAGAAATCACACATTGTTAGACTAGTTTGGGTCAGGTGCCCACTCTTTCCTCAGGGGGAAAAAAAAAAGTTCTTGGTTGAATGTCTCATTAAGATTACATCCAACAGAGAATAGAACGATCTCCACAGAAAAGTAGGCACGTTATATTTAGAAGAGGTAACCGCCGGGCGTGGTGGCTCACACCTATAATCCCAGCACTGTGTGAGCAGAGGCTAGTGGATCACTTGAGGCCAGGAGTTCGAGACCAGTTTGGCCAACATGATGAAACCCCATCTCTACTAAAAATATGAAAATTAGCCAGGCATGGTGGCCCACACATGTAGGTCCCAGCTACATGGGAGGCTGAGACACGAGAATTGCTTGAATGCTATAGGCAGAGGTTGCAGTGAGCCAAGATCATGCCACTGCACTCCAGCCTGGGTGACAGAGCGAGATATTTAAAAAAGCATATCTATTATAGATATATAGCTAACATATATATATGTTATATATATGAAGAGGTAATCAATATTTTGATAAAAACAAGTATTGCTTCTCTGCAAGGAAAAGCCAAATTAGTACAACTATTACCTTGTCCTATATCTTAGGAATGTTGAAGAATGCTGAGACAGGAAAGGTAAATATTTCCTCTTCATTTTCAATAATTTCCCTACCCTGAGACATATGGATAGAAAGTATATGCCTTCTAGAATAAGAGAGATTCAGGAAATAGTAAGAGCTATGGAAATGTTAAGGGTTCCTCGATCATAGAAATTGTGTAGAAATATTGGGAAGAGAACCTCTTCTCACTAAAAGTATAAGCAGTATGATTACATAAATCTGGAGCTTCTGGGAGTTGCCACTAAGAGCCTTGGAATATTTACCAACAGTAAAAAGCAGAGCTGGGAGAGAGATCAAGAACAGTTACCACTTGCATCATTTGAGCTTCTGGTTTCAGTCATTCTTGTCCCTGCCATATAAATAATCTAATTATATTCTCCTTTGCTTTAGCTATTTTGAGTTGGGTGTCTACTACTTGTGGCCAAAGGATTCCTGACAAAGACCAACCTCTTGAGGTTGTTTAAGGGGTAGAATGGGCTAGAGAGGAAGAAATATGAAAAGTGCAGTGGCTCACACCTATAATCCCATTATTTTGAAAAGCCTAGGTGAGATAATAGCTTGAGCCCAGGAGTTCGAGAAAAGCCTCAGCAACATAGACAGACCTCACCTCTACAGAAAAAAAATTAAAAATAAGCCAGGTATGCTGGTGTTTAACTGTGCTCTCAGCTACTTGGGAGGCTGAGATGGGAGGATCACCTGAGCCATCAAGGTTGAGGCTACAGTGAGCCATGATTGTGCCACTGAACTCCAGCCTGGGCAACAGAGTAAGACCCCATCTCAAAAAGCAAAAGAAAAAAATATGTATATAGGCAGAGAGAGAGAAAGAGAAGTGAAGCTACTCACATTATTTTCAACCCCTAAACAACACAAAATTTGAATTCTAGAAACCATGTATTGGCCAAAACAAGGTAAAATATTTTATCTGTTGGTTCAGAGTGCTACCTAGGTAGCAGCATTCAATCATTACAGGCACAAAATACTTGATACAAGGTGATTGAGTAACGATAGCTTCAGCTAAAATCTAGAAATCTGGATACTACTTCTAATGCTACCACTGCCATTTAGGTTACTATGGGCCAACCTCTTGAATTTGCACTGCTTGACATTTCAAATCTGTAATAACGAAAATGAAAGGCACAGTATTGCTGAGAAGTCATGCCTTCTGTCTGTTCTTAAACGATTCTTTGATGGATGTCCATTTTCAGAAAATGTTTCTTCTTTCATATGGTTGTAAAATTCATGTGAGTAAAATTCATGCAAGGCTTAAAAAGATAATTTGTAAAATAGAGATATATAGTGATGATTAAATTATCTTTGTGTGATTACTAAGAAAAATGAGTCTTGTTATAAATTTTAATTAAGCCCTGGCCTGCTGTGAAATCAGATGCAAGCTTCCTATAGCAGTTATTTACTAATCCATGTATACTAAAATTAACTGAATTACTTCATACTTTATTACTTTTAAAATATGGCTTTCTTTCCATCTATATTTCAGAATTTGTATAGAACATTTTAAAGACTTTCATATCATGAATAAACATTTAAACAAAGCCTTGTTTTTAATGTGTGTTGTACATTTATATTGAATGTAATAAAATTTCTTGCAATTTTGAACAGAAATAATATTTGTCAAAATATCTGTTCAAAGTTGCAAGAATTTTTATTATATTCAATATAAATGTTTTGAATCCTTGTCTTACAACAATCTATTTTGACAATTATTTATTGAATGCCTACCATATGCCATCATTGTAAACACAGGTGCTGGAAGTACAGGAATGGACCAGTCGACCAGGGCCTCTGTCCTCTTGAAGAGGAGGCACAATAAATAAGCAAAATAGAAATACACCAGATAAATTTTAGTGCTGTGAGAAAACTAAAACAGGGTGCTTTGATTTAAAAAAATCACATGAAGATGCCTTTCTGAGGAGGTTACATTTGATCTGAGACCTTAGTCTATGGTTCACTGTGCTATGGGCTGAATTGTAATTCCCAAAATTTATATGTTGAAGTCACAATCTCCACTACCTCAGAATATGTCTGTATTTAGAGATAGGGTTTTTAAACAGGTAATTAAGGTTAAATGAGGTCATCAGGGTTCACCCTAAATTCAGTATAACTGGTTTCCGTATGGGAAGTGGAGATTAAGACACAGACAGGCACAGAGAAAAGACTATGACAGAGGGAAGACAGCCATCTACCAGCCAAAGAAAGAGAGCCGCGCTGACACTTTGACCTTGGCCTTCTACCCTCCAGAATTAGAACACTAATTTCTATTGTTTAAGCCACAAGTCCATAATATTTTATTATGGAAACCCTAGTAAACTAATGCATGCTACTAGGAAGGCATCAAATATCCTGGCAGTTGGAACATCTGCCATTATAAGCCATGTTCCTAAATATCTCCCTAAATAAAATTTTCAGTTATAAACACATACACTGAGAATAGAGATACATAGTGATTCACAAACATTCATTAGATCCAATAACCTCAAGCTCTAAATCTTGTATTTGAGCTTGTAGTAACTGCTTCACTAAAAAAAGAACATAAAGACAATATTTTAATCTTAGCTTTCTCATTTTACAAGTAAAGAACTACAGACTTCTGTTAATGAAATGATAGATTGTCCCAGAATCACCTAAGAGGCCAAATGTAGTGCAGAGACTAGATATTAAAATTTGAACCTGCAAATACATGCTTGGTCCACTTATCATACCATGCCAATATAGATTTTTGAGCTTTGTCTTGTTCAGAGACAAAATAATAAACTTTCCTTATGAAAAGTATATTACTGAAGTACATAAGCATTTACAAGTAGAAGCAAAGGTGTTTTTAACTTCTGTGCTATAATACAACCTTGGCAAAAACCCTGACACTATCCCAGCTTCTTCCCACTCCCCACTTCATACTTTTAGGTAGTTACTTACACTTGTTAGCATAATTAGCTTCTCTTATTCATGCTACCTTCTCACCCTGCTGCTATTGAGTTATTTTCAGGACTTCATTGATTTCTTCTTCTCCAGTCACTTCTACCTCCAATTCATTCTTTTCAGTTTTACAAGAAACAAATTGACCATGCTACTTTCCATCTTAACAACTTTAATGGTTCCCATTTTAATAGAATGAAATTCAGGATCCTTTTTCTGACATATAACAAGTTCCATGATTCTGTCCTCTGCCACTGTCTGAATCTTACCTTGCACTGTTCTCATACTAGCAATCTTCTCATCAACAATATGAAACTGTTAACACTTTCCTAACTGTGTTGTCCTATGTGTGTATGTGTGTGTAATCTCAGAAGTAAGCAGAGTAGAATAAATAGTATTTGAAGAACTAATGGCTGAGAATTTTCCAAATATTTAGAAAAATCAAACTAGACATCTAGTTAATCAGACATCAACTAGACAGTATGTTAAACCCAAACAAACCCAGGTGAAGACAAATGATAGTTAAATTACTACAATCAAAGCAAGAGGAAACAATATTAAAAGAATATGAAGAAAAATGGCACACATATATGAGGGAACAATAATAAAAATAACCACTAACTTTTCATCAGAGAAAATTCAAGTGAGATAAAAATTAAAAGGCATCTATAAACTGTTGAAAGAAAAAAGTCGTTAAAAAATTATATATTCAGTGAAATATTTACAAAGGAATACAAAATATGTACATTCTCAAATAAACAAAGCTGAAAGAATATAAGCCAGAAGATTTGCACTCTAGGAAATGTTAAAGGATGTTCTTCATGCTGGAGAAAGAAATGACCCCATATTAAAAAAACAAAACAAGTAAATAAAATTACCAAAGATAGAACACTAAAAATGAAAATCTATACATAAATATATACAATTTTTCTCTATTTTTAAATTTATAAATATACAATTGGCTGTTTAAAGCAAATATAATAACAACATAACACCCTTCTTCAAAGTACACAAGAAAGAAGAAACTTGGGAAAAAAAAGAAAACGAAAAATAGAACAAAATCATGAAATAATAGGTATCAAATCAATCATATCAAATTTGAATGAACTTATTTTTCCAAATTGAATACAGAGATTATCCCGCTTCATAAAAAAGTAAATCACAACTGTATGTTATACATGAGACTTATATTTATTTATGAAAGTAAAAGTATGGAAAAAATATGTAATGCAAACACTCATCTTAAGAAAACTGAAATAGCTGTATTAGTTTCAGATGAACTATATACTATTGGACAAAGAGCCTCATAATCTTACAGACATGAGAAACATTTCATAATTATGAAAGATCATTTGATCAAGAAGACATAACCCTTCAAAATGTGTATACACGTTTTACATTGCCAGTAACTAGTTACATTATAATACTAACACCACTTACAATCTTGAGAAAAACTTAAAATATTTGGAGATACTTTATCACAATATGTGCGAAGTTCTAGTAGAAAAGTACAGATATTTTCAAGGGAAATTAAAGATATTCTAAGTTATCCATAAACTATGTTTAATGATTAGAAGACACAATATTGTAAAGCTGTCCATTTTCCAAAAACTTATCTATATATAAAAAGAAATCCCAGTCAAAACTCCAACAGGCTTTTGTGTAGAAAATGATGAGTTGATTCTAAAATGTATATGGAAATGCTTAGAATACCTATACAGATCCTGAAAAACAACATGAAAGAGAATGTACACTGCCTGATTTCTAGACTCACTATAAATTTTCAGTCATCATGACATTGTGCAACTGGCTAAAGAAGATATTTAGATGAATACAAATAACAGAATAGAGTGAAAAGAAATTGATCTTCACTTATATGGTCAACAGAATTTCAGCAATGGTTCTTAGGCAATAAAATGGAGGAAAAAAAAAAGTCTTTTCACCAAGCGAAGCCAGAAAACCAGGATAGCAATGTGAAAAAAATATTCCCCAAAATCCATAAACAAGCTATGTGGTACATACAGCCATACCATTGACTATTATTTAGTATTAAAAAGGAACAAACTATTGCTACATGCAACAAAATAGATGAATAACCACTATATTAAAGAAAGAAATTGTTCATAAGGAAATTTTTAAAATATTTAATTATAAAGACAGAAAATAGAACAGTTATTGCAGAAGCTGAGCATAGGGGAAGGTATTATCAGTAAAAAAATATATATATGAAATTCTTTGAGGTTGCTGAAATCTTGCTTGCAGTAATTGTTAAATAACCATATTCTTTATAAAAATGATATTACATACTAAAAAATTTAATTTTACCTTGTACAAGTGGTACCTTAATATATTTGAAAAAAAAAATTTAATTTTGGAAAACTTTAATACATGGCAGAAACACATATTGTTTATTGTGTGGGCCATATTGCCAACTAGACAGTGTGATTCATTGGACTGAGTCTGGGGAAGTTACCATTACCTGGTCTTTCAGATAACCAGAATTTCCAACATATACAAGCAATCCTTTTTCTGGTTAATTATTTTTGAAGTGATTTTTCTCACTCTTCCTACAGTTGCTGAATTCCAAATATTAATCAAATTGCTATAGTTTTTATTTGATTTATTCATTGAGGCAGACATGGTCACTCATTTCTGTTGTCTTAACAATTAAACCATATTGACTGTTCAATGACCCAGTTGATTTTTGAAGATTGGCTGTCATTCCAGTTGGAGAGGAAGTAGGTACCACAAAAGTAAATTGATTTAAAGGTATACACATCTGACATCAGTGTTGTTCAGCAGAAATACCATGGTTTATTTATTGTTAACCAAAATATGTTAACTAATTCATAGATATAAAAAGAAAGTCATAGGGAATGAATCCTGTATCTTCTTCAAGAGAAGAAGAAAACAGAAAAGAACTGCCCATAAAGTATTCACTTGTATTTAATATGGATAATCATCAAATAATATTAAACAATGATAATTTTTGATATTTGCAAAATGATAAACAGTGTTGGGTGACAGTTCGAGAAGACATGAATTTAAATAATAGCCTGTCACTGCCATCCTCACCACCCTCATATGCAACCATGCTTCTCTATTAATTAGACTTCGCTTATCTATTATGAAACTGGTTATGAGAAGTCTGTAGAGGAGGGATACTACATTACAAATTATGTATATGTATCTTCGTTTGATAGGGATATTTGAAAAGGAAAAAAATAACTGCATCAACAAAAATAAAAATAATATCAAACACTATGAACAGAACATCTGGATGTCTATTGATAAAATGGTAGAAAGAGACAATGAGAGATGCAACTATAATTTACCCAATGTTGGGCATTAAATGATAAAACTGTAAAAATTTAAAATGTCATTTCATGAGGAAAATTTAATGGATTTATATGCAAAGGGGTAATCTATTTCAACTATGCTACAAATTAGAAAAGACATTCTCTGAGAAAATAGGTTTTGAAATTCCTGCCATTTTCAGAGTTCATACTGTGTATCACCAGGCCAGAAGGTTCGCCATCACTGCCACCACCACCATCCGTATAAGACAATGGATGTCATATGTCATGTATACTTGGATAGACAGATATAAAATATGGTAAAGCTGTTTATAAAATAAAATCAGTGCTTAAAGAGTTAGGTCCCTAAAGCTAGAGTAGACAAACATACATATATTTGAATGGGCCAAGAATGAAATAAAACATACCAAGAGGGATATAGAATGGAAATCAGTGACCACATCAATGACTATATCTCCAGTGAAACCTAACAACACTTCATTAGCAAGCAGGGACTGGAAGCTGATATTATAAATAAATGCTAACAATGATAATGGGTTTGAGATTTTACTCTACTTGCAAGTTATGTAGAGTAAACTGTGTGGCATTTTCATTATAAAATCTAAGCAGGTCATTTTCTTGTTTTTTTTTTTTTTAACACAATACCATATAATTAATTATAGTTCAAATGTTTTACATTACGTTTCCAGAAATTATTCATCTTATAACTGAAAATGTGTACCCAGTGACCACCGTATCTCCATTTCTCCTACCCACCTCCTATCCTCTGGAAACAACGTTTCTACTTCCATTTCTGTGAATTAATTATTACATTTTATTTTATTTTACTTTTAAGGTCTGGGATACATGTGCTGAACACACAGCTTTGTTACACAGGTATACAAGTGCCATGGTGGTTTTCTGCATCTTTCAACTCGCCGTCTAGGTTTTAAGATCTGCGTTCATTAGATATTTGTCCTCATGCTCTCCCTCTCCTTTACCCCCAACCCCCAACAGGCCCTGGTGTGTGTTGTTCCCCTCCCTGTGTTCATGTGTTCTTATCGTTCAACTCCCACTTAGAAGTGAGAACATGTCGTGTTTGGTTTTCTGTTCCTGTGTTAGTTTGCTGAGCATGATGGCTTCCAGCTTCATCCATGTCCCTCCAAATGATATGATCTCATTCTTTTTTATGGTTACATAGTATTCCATAGTGTGTATTTACCACATTTTCTTTATCCAGTCTATCAATGTTGGGCATTTGGGTTAGTTCTATATCATTTCTATTGTAACTACTGCTGCAATAAACATACATGTGCATGTATGTTTATAGTAGAATAATTCATATTCCTTTGGGTATATACCCAGTAATGAGATTGCTGGGTCAAATGATATTTCTGGTTCTAGATCCCGGTATTTCTGAGGCCTCTGGTCTGTTCCATTGGTCTATATATCTGTTTTGGTACCAGTACCATGCTATTTTGGTTACTGTAGCCTTATAGTATAGTTTGAAGCCAGATAGTGTAATGCCTCCAGCTTTGCTGTTTTTGCTTATGATTGTCATGGCTATATAGGCTCCTTTTTGGTTCCATATGAACTTTAAAGTAGTTTTTTCCAATTATGTGAAGAATGTCAGTGGTGATTTGATGGGAATAGGATTGAATCTATCAATTACTTTGGGCGGTATGGTCATTTTCACAATATTGATTCTTCCTATCCATGAGCATGGACTGTTTTCCATTTGTTTGTGTCCTCTGGTTTCCTTGAGCAGGGGTTTGTAGTTGTCCTTGAAGAGGTCCTTCACGTCTCTTGTAAGTTGTATTCCTAGGTATTTTTCAGCTCCATTTCAGCTTCGGGTCATTTATATTCCTCTCTAAACTGATCATTCTAGTTATCAGTTCATGTAACATTTTATTAAGATTCTTAGCTTCTTTGCCTTGGGTTAGAACATGATCCTTTAGCTCAGAGGAGTTTGTTATTACTCACCTTCTGAAGCCTACTTCTGTCAATTCATCAATCTCAATCTCTGTCCAATTTTGCGCTCTTGCTGGAGACGTGTTGTGTTCATTTGGAGGACATGAGTCATTCTGACTTTTGGAATTTCCTGTGCAAAAAAGGTCATTTTCAAGATACTAGTTTTGTCATCTTCCTAATATACTTCTAGAAAAAGTTTTTGTGACAAGAGAATGTGAAATATTTATTGAGATTTTATTTTATATTTTCCTGAAATTTCTGAGTACTCTGAGAATAGCTGAAGAAGTAGTTTGCCTTTACAATGAATGCTCTACAAGAACAGATTAAGGATAAAGAGCCAATATCATTGCAGATATCCATGTAGATTGGCCTCAGAATTAAGCATGGCAAATGGGATTACAATAATATGGACATCCAAGTAAAGTGCAATAAAAAGTTAAGCCAACTGTCTTAAAGTCTTTAGGAGTGAGAATAGAGGTGCTAAAAGTAAATGAATGTTTTCTATGAATCATTCAGATTCACTAATTTAATAAACATTAACTTGTGATAGACACAGTGAAGTTGCTCGATACAGAATTAAATGAGTTAGCTCTTATTGCTCTTATTCTCTTTTTTTTTTTTTTTTTTTTTTTTTTGAGATAAGAGCCTCGCTCAGTCTGTCACCCAGGCTGGAGTGCAGTGGCACCATCTGGGATCACTTCAAGCCCCACCTCCCGCGTTCACACCATTCTCCTGCCTCAGCCTCCCGAGTAGCAGGGACTACAGACGCCCGGCTAATTTTTGTATTTTTAGTAGAGATAGGGTTTCACCATGTTAGCCAGGATGGTGTCTATCTCCTGACCTCGTGATCCACCCACCTCGGCCTCCCAAAGTGCTGGGATTACAGGCGTGAGACACCACACCCGGCCAAGTTAGCTCCTATTTTTCATGAGTTAAACATTTTTCAGGAAGACAGACAATATACCAATAAATAAATAAACAACAACTTGACAAGTGTCAATTCTTAAAAATTACAGAAAACAATAGGATATCAGGTAACTAGGTGGCTTTTTAAAATTATAGCAATCATAGATGGTAAGGCTTCAAATATGATAGAAATTCACCTATGAGAGGATCTGGGAAAGAGCTTTCTGGTCAAAGCAACAGCAGTCTGAAGGTCTTGACATGGAATAACCTTAGTGTATTCAAAAAACAGCAAGAAGGTTGGAGAGCCATAGAAGAGAAGAAAGGTGGAAAATAATGTTGAGCACTTGGGGGTGGGTTTATGTATGGTTTTTGTAGGCTATAGTAAGAGTCCCAGTTTGATAAACATTATTTTATTCCTATCTGTCCAGAAAACCTTTCTATTCTCTTCTAGTATCAGAATGCTTCTTCCCTATGAAGCTGACTTCTCTCCCCAGGTTAAAAACAATATGCACCTGACTCAGACCTGTGCAAGCCTTGTCTTATTCCCTAGCCATAGCCATTAGTGGAGGATGGATATGTTTTCTAAACCAAGTTAATCTCAGGCATTTTTAAGATTTATATTAAAGAGTTATTATGGGAAAAATACTTCCTTTATTCTACATGAAGAACAAAACCATCAGAAACATTTAAATTTGATAATATTCAAGACTCAGGGTCCAACCACATTGTATATCAGAGAGCCACAGACAGTTACATATATGAATACATTCCATGTTTTGATTAACTTGCTTGATTTAAGTTTGTCAACTTGCAACTGAAAATGTCTTGGATAATATCCCTATGAATACTTATCCAACACAAGGATCTTATTTACTCTTACCTTGATATTTAGGTAAAGTTATCTGGGAACTCCTGAGAAATTTTCCATTTGCCACAGTTGTTAACTTACCGAAATTCAATTTTAACATTGGATTGAGAGCAGCTTCTAATGCTCTGAGATTTAGTTGATGATTTTATGGGCTCCGTAGCATGCAGAGAAGATGCCACCTATTAAATATAATGCACATCCATGTGAAATAAAGGCCAAAATTGGTCTAGGCTTTTGAAATTACAGTTCTTGAGTGACACATGTTTTTCAATTCACTTCCATAGGACTCAGTATAAATCCACTGCAAGCATGGCTACATTAAAGCATATTCTGGTGCATATGCTTCACATTTTACCCTGTGTTGAAATGTTAATCCATTGATCTTGTGTCATTAAACTCTTCAGGTAAATTGTATACCAAAATCCTTATTGTCTTTTCTTACCACATGGCCTTAAACATAATTATTTCATTCAATATTGTCATAAATGCTAGTGACTTAAATTACCACATTACTTTGTCCATTGTCTTTAAAGTTTTTATTCTGAATTCAGTCTTCTCTGCTAATGTATAAGCCAAGATATCCAGTAACTAATTCAACTTCTTTACCTAGATGCTTTACATTTAGCTCAACACTGAACATATACCACATCACAGTTTGTTACATGTCATGATCTCCTTCACTCCACAATGTCTCATAGATTTTATATTTTTCAATAACTTTACTGTTTCAATCTTTGCAACCACTAATCAAGTCCAATCACAGATACTTACCTGGATTTCTGCAATAACCCCAACTGCCCTCCATGAAATTACTTTGTCCCTTTACAATTACCATGCTATAATCCAAAAATAATAATTTAAATTTCAGTGAAATTATTGCAATCCCATGATTAAAATCCCTTGGTAGATTCTCATCAGTCTTTACATAAATATAGAACTCCTAAACATGCTTTATGAGAACCTGCATAATCTATCACCTGCCCTCCAGTCCATCCACATCTCACACTACTCTTGCCTCCCGTTAGCTCTCTGGCATGCTTTCTTTCCATGATAATAATCCAAAAACTTGCTTCACATTTGCTGCTGCAAATGATGACATCTAGTTGCTGTCATTTCTTCTTCTTCTCTGCTTCCAAAATTCATGCCCCTTCCTTTCCACTTCAAGGATTCATACCTAGAACCAGGTAAACATTTTGTCTTTGTATTTTTCTGAGTCATATATGTGAAAGAGTGTGTTTTATAGGTAGAGAGGGGCAGAATTGGAATTGAGGTTTTATAGATTTTTCTTGATAGATACATTAAAATTCTTTAAGTGACAGGAGGGTGCCCATAATTATACTTGCTTATAATATTTATTCAGGATGAGTAAGATAAAGTACATTGTACAATCTCAAAAATAAGTTTTTATAAGAAAGGGGTGCAAATCTTGACAATCATGGATATAAACCACTAAGTCTGTCCTGGGATAGATTTTTATTATAGTGTTTTTTTTTAATTTATTTATTATTATTATACTGTAAGTTGTAGGGTACATGTACATAACGTGCAGGTTTGTTACATATGTATACTTGTGCCTTGTTGGTGTGCTGCACCCATCAACTCATCATTTACATCAGGTATAACTCCCAATGCAATCCCTCCCCCCTCCCCAAATTTTTAGGACCTGAGCTTATAAATCTTTTTAGTCATCTTTCTGACTCCTTCAAGCCATGGGCTAAGATTCAACTAAAATTTCTTCTAATGCTGGAGGTATTTTTAGTGGAAGCTATGATATAATTGAATGCAAGGAGAAGTTGTCTTTCAGGCTTACTAAATTGTAATAAGAAGCCTCTTGCTACCGCTATTTTAAAAAGTTATTTTCCTGGAGTAACCTAGGAGGGAAAATGCAGAATTTTATTATAGACAAGGAAAGGGATTATCATACCCACCTTTCTCCATTCCATAAGGAGTGGTCTCTACATTTCTTTTGGACAGCTCACTTTTACAATAGCTACTAGTTCAATTCTTACTAGTATTCTTTCCACACAGTTTTGAATTTTGAATTGTGTGGAAAAAAGACTAGTAAGTACATTAAATTCCATAGTCATCAGACTAGAAATATTCTCAACAGAATATCTAGTCCCTGCATCCATCTGTGGAGAAAATCTCAGATAATGCTGAAATGCACAATAAAATTCCAGACTACTAAAATTGCCATAGGAATAATGGCCTAAATCAACTTTTTAGTTTCACTTAATTTCTTAATAGATTGGTTCATAATTAATTTCATTCTTTGTGCAGTGGAGAATATATTCATCTCATTGATAATGTTTTATATAATACTGTCCATATATACTTGGCCTTGAACTAACCAATTTTGAAAATAGAAAATATTCTCATTTCCCTGCTTTCCCTCTCCGTGTGTGTGTGTGTGTGTGTGTACAACTTTTCTTTGTTTAAAGTCAATGGATACCTACAATTTGCTAGCTAATTTAGAAAAACAAAAACAATGTGTCTATAAAATTTAATAGCAAAAAAAGAATTCAGAAATGCTTATGGAATGTATATAAGAATGGAAGAAAAGGAGAAAGAAGATAAAAGCAAAAAAGAAAAGGATGATGGGGAAGGGATGAGGGATAAAGAAGGAAGGAAGGGAGGAGGAAAGGAAGAAGAAAAGAAAGAAATATATTTTCAATTTATATATACACACACACACACACACACACACACATATATATATATATGACTTCTGTAGTAGACCCATGATGCCTAATAGTAGAAATTATTTAACATAACACATATGAATAAATTTTATATTTAGGTAGGCCAGTTCTATTTTATTTACCAATAAAGAAAGAGAAAAATGATAAAATAAGAGAAACAAATCAGTCCTATTAGTGAGGAAATGAAGCTGAAATTTTCTGCACTATTTCTATGAACCATTAAACATCTTTTAAAATGTCTCTGATTGCAGGTTTAATAAAAACTTGTCTTCAGAAACTGCTGATTTTAAAATAATTTCTTACTATTGAGAATATAGCACTGC
>NW_012109864.1:811648-814715 GCF_000951045.1 Mandrillus leucophaeus
TTTCATTTATATGAGCAAAGGGAAAAGTGGAAATGAATAACTATCTGATATCTTTGATTGCTATAGGTAACAATTCTGCTGGGCAAGAAATCCCACCCCACCTTAATCTGACAATATTTTCTATTCTGAATTATAAAGGTAATTTTATTTACATAGACAAAGGTAACACTGATTAAATAATCTAAATTCTAACTTCTAACAACAGGTCATGGAAATTCTGGCTTATCCTGTCAGTTAAACATTAAAACAAAGTGTGCCTCCCATGTTAAATGCATGTGTTAAAAAGATATTTTGCTAAAGTTGCAATTCTTGACTCCCACTTGGCAATGTTTTCACAGGATATTCTCATCACGTCAAAACTGGCTGTGATTGGCCACGCACAGTGGTACACACCTGTAATCCGAGCACTTCGGGAGGCCGAGGTGGGCGGATCACGAGGTCAGGAAATCGAGACCATCCTGACTAACACAGTGAAACCCCGTCTCTACTAAAAATACAAAAAAAAATTAGCCTGGCATAGCGGCGGACTCCTGTAGTCCCAGCTACTCAGGAGGCTGAAGCAGGAGAATGGCATGAACCGCGGAGGCGGAGCTTGCAGTGAGTGGGGTTCGCGCCACTGCCCTCCAGCCTGGGCGACAATCAACAAAGCAAGACTCCGTCTCAAAAAAAAGAAAAAGAAAAAGAAAAAAAACTGGCTGTGATTCATGACTGTTGATCGATTGCAAAAAATAATGGTTATTCTAAAAATGATGAGAGAAATGAAAGACCTCCTTATTTTCTTATGAATTATTATCTCACAGGCTATTTTTTTGTTTGTTTGCTTTTTGCTTGTGTGTGTGTAAGTGCCACACTGAGGGGAGTACACTGAGGAATAGAAACTATGGTCTTACAGGGCAAAATAAATGAACAAATCATTAGTCAAAAATAATTATTTTTTCAAGCACCTGATAGGTGTGTGTGTAATGTGGGGAAAAGTCATATTGTAAGTATCTTCCCAATTATATCATACAAATAATTAAAACCGCCTTAAGTTGTTAAGTTTTGCAATCTTATCTTCTTCGTCATCCTTCCTTTTTTCTTTCACAATAATTAGAAAATATTACATTCTTGCTCAGAATATGATACTTGAAATATATTTTCCTATTTTAAGGAATAAAAACATTAAAGAGACAACTTTTCACACTGTGGCTTAGAGAAAGATTATCAAGACTGAGAACAAGATGTGAAAATTGCTTAGAAGTAACGACTATCTGCCATGTTCTGGTGGCAAAGGATAAAGCAGCAAAATGGACATAATTTTATTAAATATTTCTGACTGCAAAGGAAAATTTGTTAGTAAATAACAGGTAAATCAATCCGTTGGAGATAGAATTATTATCAGTTTTATTACAGAACCAGAAGAGGGCACTCATCTCCCGCAAAAGATAGCAAACTTTAACTAGACCAAGCAATTGGATATTTCTTCAAATAAATAAAAACAAAGGATTATAGTGTATCATTCATTATAGAGCCTTCTAGCATACTTCATGATAAATGTATAATTGATGATGTTTTATAATATCAAATAAATACTGAAAATATATACTACTTTTGTACTACTTCAGTGGTAGCTCAAGACATTAAGTTGCTTTATTTTTTTAAAATATTACCATCCTTTTCCATGGTTTCATATTGAAATAAGGATTTGAGAATGATGTAATTTACCTGAATTTATTTGTTTTTCTTATCTGATTAAGAACAAAAGAAAAGCTATGACTAGGTTCCAAAACTAACTAACTACCACAGTAAACAGTTGCCCAAAGAAAGTGTTTAGGATATTTTCCAGGGAATTCTCTGTCTCTGTGTCTCTCTCTTGAGATTAATAGAGATACAGATACAAATCATACAAACAGGTATAGGAATATATAAATATGTCCGTATAAATACACATATATATACACATATGTGATCTGAGCATTAAGTTAATTATCATCTAAAGTTATCCAAAACCTTGAAAAATGAAAGAAAAGTTGTATATTCTTCAGCTGTTTGGTATAGGAATCTATTAATAAAAATTAAGTCAACTTTGGTGATAGTGGTTTTATCTTTTCCTGTTGTCTTGTTATCTAATACAAGGGTGGTGTTGAATTGCCTCTGTTTCCCTTTCTTTCATAATCATATCATGTATTTTGAAGCTCTTATGTTTGGTGCATTAATATTTAATATTATTTTGTCTTCCATTTAAATTGCTTTTTTAATTCTTGTGAAACTTTCTTCATATCCAGAAAATTTTCTGTCTGAATTCTGGGTTCTAAGATTAACTACTACAATACACAGTTTGACTGAGGAAAGTCTTTAGGACATTCTCTAAGGAATTCTCTCTCTCTGCCTCTCTCTTGATAGTGGTTACAGATATAGACAGATACAGAAGATATATAGATATATGCATACATAAATCAAGACCCATATACAAATGCATATATCTATATATGTGTCTTGATATTTTACCCAGTCTGTTAATCTCTGACTTTTATGTTGAATATTTAGTAAATTATATGGTTGTATGCTAAGTATAGCATTTTGCTATTTGTTTTCTATTTGTCTTGTCTGTTTTCTTTTTTTATCTCTTTGACCTTATGTTGGATTAATTAAATAAAAGATTTCTCTGGTATTTTAATTATCCATTTAAATATATATATACACACACTTTTGTGTACATTTTTCTGGTTGTTCTAAGGATTACAATATGCATCCTTAACATATCACAGTATAATAAGAATTAATACACCACATTGACAAAAATATCATAATTCTGCAACAAACAGTATAAGACACTTCTATCATTTTCACTGTTATTTTTGCATAATTTATAATTATATAAGACCTAAGTCCCCTATAAGTCAATAACAGGAGGAACTCTGGAATCTATACAAACACATAGAAATTAAAGAACATGCTCCTGAATAACAAGTGCATCAATAAATTAAGAAGAAAATTGAAAAATTTATTGAAACAAACAAAAAAGTAAAACAATATTCCAAATCCTATGAAAGACAGCAAAAGCAATATTAAGAGGAAAGTTTATAGA
>NW_012109864.1:816020-818732 GCF_000951045.1 Mandrillus leucophaeus
GCTTGAAAAAAATGTCAGAAACATCTTCTGTTGAATTTAAAGGCTGTCTTCATGGTCATGTGAAAGAGGATTAGGAGAGCTGTGGGAACAAGCAGGTCTGGAATGTGCTTCAAAAGCTGCAACTGTAAAAGATGAGTCATGGCTGTGGGGCCAGTCAAGCTGAGACAAGAGGAGTGTTGTGCAGGCAGCACTCAGCCTTGAAGGATTTACACAATAAAAAATAAATAAAATAAGTCTGTTGCTATGAAATGCAGGCTATTGAAGGCTTAAATTTTAAAATGCTTTAATGTCTTTGTGTCTGCTTTGTTAGAAAGAAACAGAAAAATCTGTATTTCTAAATAATTTGGGTTATTGCCAATGGGGAAAGGAAACGTAGTGATTATTTTAATGGCAAATAAATTCATCGAGTTTTCTCTAAGCAGCAAGACCTCAATTATCAGTAGCAGCAAATGAAACAGCAGAAATGCCTGATAAAAGTCAGGGTAAAACACCCTTTATCTATTTTTTATTCAAACTAAATGGGACAGTTAGCGTTGTCCCTTGAGCGGGATCTTTGTAGTAAATTGGCTACACATTCCCCCAACACATTCTGGGATGCCTTTCAGGACAAGTAGACAAAGGAATTAGTATCTGCCCCTTTAACAGGGGTTGCCTCTCCATCCCTCTCCTCCAACTCCCTGGCTATCCCCCCGTCAAATGTTTTATGGGGATTAGATGAGGAAATGGGACTAATGGATTTTCATCTGAGACTTATGATCTTCTGGTGCCATCTATTGCTGCTTTTATTTCTAACTTCCACGGCCAAGTTTTCATTAAAGGTTCAGCAATCAGGACTATTTTTTAAGTCTTAAATGATTGATTAAAGTAAACACAGAGCCAATTAAATTCTCATCTTATATGAAGTGACTTTTAGCAATATTTTTCTGCTAAATAAAATGAAGGAAAATGCACACATATGATCTAAGTTTGTACTGGAACTAAGGCTAAGTCATTCCGGTTCTCTTTTGGTTTGTTTTGTTTTCTTTAAAACCCTCCTTTTAAGTCTGAGTTATCAACATAATTATCTCAATTATTTAATCTGAGTGACTCCATCAATATTTAATGGTCTCATCAACATTAGATCTGCCCAAGCATCTAAGAATATTGGTGGGGAAAAATGTAGAAGTTGTAATTTCTTATTTTTCAGTAAAAATGTAATTTTATCTCATAGTATCTAAACTTCTATTCCAAATTATTCTCTCTCCCTTCTTGTCTGCAAAAAAGTTTGTTAGTACTAATATTTCATTTATATGAGCAAAGGGAAAAGTGGAAATGAATAACTATCTGATATCTTTGATTGCTATAGGTAACAATTCTGCTGGGCAAGAAATCCCACCCCACCTTAATCTGACAATATTTTCTATTCTGAATTATAAAGGTAATTTTATTTACATAGACAAAGGTAACACTGATTAAATAATCTAAATTCTAACTTCTAACAACAGGTCATGGAAATTCTGGCTTATCCTGTCAGTTAAACATTAAAACAAAGTGTGCCTCCCATGTTAAATGCATGTGTTAAAAAGATATTTTGCTAAAGTTGCAATTCTTGACTCCCACTTGGCAATGTTTTCACAGGATATTCTCATCACGTCAAAACTGGCTGTGATTGGCCACGCACAGTGGTACACACCTGTAATCCGAGCACTTCGGGAGGCCGAGGCGGATCACGAGGTCAGGAAATCGAGACCATCCTGACTAACACAGTGAAACCCCGTCTCTACTAAAAATACAAAAAAAAATTAGCCTGGCATAGCGGCGGACTCCTGTAGTCCCAGCTACTCAGGAGGCTGAAGCAGGAGAATGGCATGAACCGCGGAGGCGGAGCTTGCAGTGAGTGGGGTTCGCGCCACTGCCCTCCAGCCTGGGCGACAATCAACAAAGCAAGACTCCGTCTCAAAAAAAAGAAAAAGAAAAAGAAAAAAAACTGGCTGTGATTCATGACTGTTGATCGATTGCAAAAAATAATGGTTATTCTAAAAATGATGAGAGAAATGAAAGACCTCCTTATTTTCTTATGAATTATTATCTCACAGGCTATTTTTTTGTTTGTTTGCTTTTTGCTTGTGTGTGTGTAAGTGCCACACTGAGGGGAGTACACTGAGGAATAGAAACTATGGTCTTACAGGGCAAAATAAATGAACAAATCATTAGTCAAAAATAATTATTTTTTCAAGCACCTGATAGGTGTGTGTGTAATGTGGGGAAAAGTCATATTGTAAGTATCTTCCCAATTATATCATACAAATAATTAAAACCGCCTTAAGTTGTTAAGTTTTGCAATCTTATCTTCTTCGTCATCCTTCCTTTTTTCTTTCACAATAATTAGAAAATATTACATTCTTGCTCAGAATATGATACTTGAAATATATTTTCCTATTTTAAGGAATAAAAACATTAAAGAGACAACTTTTCACACTGTGGCTTAGAGAAAGATTATCAAGACTAAGAACAAGATGTGAAAATTGCTTAGAAGTAACGACTATCTGCCATGTTCTGGTGGCAAAGGATAAAGCAGCAAAATGGACATAATTTTATTAAATATTTCTGACTGCAAAGGAAAATTTGTTAGTAAATAACAGGTAAATCAATCCGTTGGAGATAGAATTATTATCAGTTTTATTACAGAACCAGAAGAGGGCACTCATCTCCCGCAAAAGATAGCAAACTTTA
>NW_012109864.1:824607-826741 GCF_000951045.1 Mandrillus leucophaeus
AACTGTCTGCCAATAAATTGGAAATCCTAGAAGAAATGAACAAATTCCTAGACACATACAACCTATCAAGTTTGAATGATAAAGAAATCCAGTATCTGAGCAGGCCAATAACAAGTAATGAAATTGAATTCATAATAAAATGTCTCCTGGCAAAGAAAAGCCCAGGATCCACTGGCTTCACTGCTAAATTTTACCAAACATTTAAAGAACTACTATCAGTCCTACCCAAACTATTCCAAAACTTTAGAGGAGGGAATACTTCCAAACTCATTCAGTGAGGCCAGAGGCCAGTATTACCTTGCTAGCAAAACCACATGAACACTTAAAAAAATAAAAAAGGAAACTACAGACCAATATCCCTGATGAATATTGATGCAAAAATCCTCAACAAAATACTAGCAAACTAAATTCAACAACACATTAAGTAGATCATTCATCATGACCAAGAAGAACTTATCTCAGGAATGCAAGGATGGTTCAACCAATGCAAATCAATCAGTGTGATAAGTAATTTCAATGAAATGATGAACAAAAACTATCTGATCATTTCAATCGGTGGCAAAAAAGTGTGTGACAAAATTCAACATCTCTTTATGATAAAAATTCTCAAAAAACTGGGACTGGGTATAGAATGAATATACCTTAACACAATAAAAGCCACATATAACTGACCCACAGCTACTATACTGAATGGAGAAAAACTGAAAGCCTTTCATCTGAGATCTGGAAAAACAGAAGAGTGCTCACGTTCACCTCTGTTTTCAACATAGAATTGGAAGTCCTGGCCAGAGCAATCAAAAAAGAGGAAAAAAAATGGCATTCAAATTAGAAAGGAATAAGTCAAATCATTTTTGTCTGCAAATGATATGATCTTACATTTGGAAACACCAAATATAACTCCACCAAAAATCTATTAGAACTGATAAGCAAATTCAGTAAAGTTGCAGAATACAAAATATACATATAAAACTCAGTAGCATTTCTATATACCAATAGCAAACTATCTGAAAAAGTTATAAGAAAACAATCCCATCTACAATACCTACAAATGAAATAAAATACCTAGGAATAAATTTAACCAAAAGAGTGAAAGATCTCTAAAATGAAAACTATAAAACATTGTTGTAACAAATTGAAGAGAACACAAAGTTGAAAGATATTCCATGTTACTTTACTGAAAGAATCAATGTTATTAAATATCCATACTACCCAAAACAATTGACAGATTCAATGTAATCCCTCCCTATCAAAATGCTAATGACATTCTTCAGGGATATAGAAAAAATAATTCACAAATTTGTATGGAGTTACAAAAGATCCAGAATAGCCAAAGCCATCCTGGGCAAAAACCAAAATTGGAGGAATCACATTACCTAACTTCATATTATACTACAGAGTTATTGTAACCAAAACAGCATGATACTGGCATAAAAGCAGACAATAAACAAGTGGAACAGAAAAGAGAGCCAAGAAACAAATCCACACACCTACAGTGAACTCATTTTTGACAAATTTTCCAGCAATATGCACTGGGGATAAGACAGTCTCTTCAATAAATGGTGCTGGGAAAATTGGATATCCATATGCAAAAGAATAAAACTAGACCCCTGTCTCACTCCATCTAAAAAATAAAATCAAAATGGGTTAAGGACTTAAATATAATACCTAAACCATGAAACTGCAAAAAAAAATTTTTTTTAAATAAAAAAAAAACTAGAAAACCTCTCTGGGACATTGGACCTAGCAAAGATTTCTTGAGCAAAACTCAAAAGCACAGACAACTAAAGCAAAAATGGACAAACGGGATTAAAAAGCTTCTGCCGAGCAAAGGAAACCATCAATAAAGTGACGAGACAACCCATGGAACAGAAAAAAAATATTTTCTAACTACCCATCTGACAAGATGTTAATAACCAGAATACATAAAGATCTCAAACAACTCAACAGGAAAATTTCTAATAATCCAATTTAAAAATGGGCAAAAGGTCAGAATACACATTTATTATAAGAAGACATACAAATGGCAAGCAGGCATACTTCTCAACATCACTGATTATCAGAGAAATGCAAACCCAAAGTGCAATGAGGTATCATCTCACCCCACTTAAAATAGCTTTTGTCCAAAGACAAGCAA
>NW_012109864.1:828241-830540 GCF_000951045.1 Mandrillus leucophaeus
TTAACCAGGCTGTACTTTAATGCTCTTTGTTCTAGGCACGTGACACTAGATATTGACCATTTATATCTCCATTTTTCCTATAGATAGGATTTCTGACCTTAGAATCATACGACTTTTTTTAAGATAGGATCTCTGACTGTAGAATCATAAGGCTTTTATTTAAAAATTGCTTAAGATGTTTTTCAGATCCCCAGTTCCAGCAAAACAGCTGACATAAAACAGTTTGAAGACTTCTACAGAGGAAGAAAATCAGTATGAGAATAAAGTTTTTTGAGCTCTTTGTTCCAAGACTTCGCTCTGCACTCTTGTGCCAATGAACAACCTCCACACTTTGGTCCACTCCAAAGCTCTTAACTATCCTTATCCCAAACTCTGCAGGAAGACGGATTTGAGGTTTCCTCCAATTTTCTTATTTTGGTTGTAATTAAATCTCTTTCTTTGCTGCAATCCAGTGTCTTGGAGTATCAACTTGAGGTGCACATTGGGCAATGGACCTATTAGAGTAGCAACTATTTTCCTTATCCATTAATTCATCCATTGACAATTAGAGTGTTTCCATATCTTTGATACTGTGAATATGCTGCAACAAGTGTAAAAGTGCAAATTTTTTTGAAATATTGGTTTCAAATTTTTTGATAAATACCCAGAAATGAGATTTCTAGATTGTATTGTATAGTTTTACTTGTAACTTTTTATTGAATTTCCATATTGCATTTACCATTCACAAAAACAGTGTACAAGGGTTTCAGTTTTTCCAAATTCTCACCAACACTTATCTTTTTGTTTTTAATAGTCATCCTAACAGATGGGAGGTGACATCTAATTATGGCTTTAGTTTTGATTTTCATTTCCCTGATGCTTAGTGTTGTTGAATATATTTTCATACACATCTTGGCCATGTGTTGGGTTTTTTTTTTGGAAAAATGTCTGTTCCAATTCTTTGCCCATTTTTAATCAGTTATTTGTCTTCTTTTGTTTTTGCCATTGAGTTATAGGAATTTCTTACATGCTTTCAAACTGGGTAGTAATGGATATAAACTGGAGAATTTTACTAGGAAGAAGCCTACATTGATGTTAACAGCACATTAAAGGAAATTCTGTTGAAGTCACAGAAGAAAACAGGGTGATGTAGAGAAAGTCTTATTCGTTTCAGAGTACACCAAAGTAGTCATAATAGAATATAGATAGAAATTTGGATAGAAAAGGCCATTCTGATGAGGTCTCAGGTGGAAATCAGGACATTATCATACAATGGACGAAATGGCATCCTTATTATAAAATAGCAAAGAACTTGGCTGAATTTCATTCATGTCCTAGTGTTTTGCAGAAGCTAGAAATTGTGAGTGATAAAATTGGATACATGGTTGAGGAATTGTCTAAGCAAATAGATATACTCCTATTGGTCATTCAAGATAAACAGCCCTGAGTAGTAAGAAGAAGCTTTCTAGGTAAATGGTTTATCATATTCTTGGTTCTCTCACAGAAGGAAAGATTTTAGCAGAAAAAAAAAAATAGGCTTTTATGCAAACATTGAGAAGAACCTGGCAAAAGAAATGTATTACCTTCATGGGATCCCATATACCATTAAAGGTAAACAGTCCTGAGTAGTAAGAAGAAGTTTCCTTCTTCTTCTACTGAATGGTGCATTATATTGGGTGTTCTCCCAATGAATGGAAGATTTTCATTTAAAATGGAATTTGCAGGCAGACATTTCAGAAGAACAAGTTTATTAACCCCATAGAGTCCTATAACCCTATAGTCCTATAAGGTTCACAGCCCTGAGGAGTACGAAGAAGATTCCCAGACAATCAATACATCATATTCTGTGTTCCTTCACAGAATCAAAGATTTACTTCACTGAAGGTGAGGCTCTGTTCCTCTTAACTGCTTATAGTAAAATGCAAGAGAGAAACGAATTAAAGATGAAATCGTTTATCAGAAGAGAAGCAGAACTTAAAAACTGAGAAAAATGTTCAACCTCTACCTGCTGGAAAAAAATAAGAAAGCCTGTTTGGGAGACAATAGGGGTGAGACCAAGTGACATTATGATAATCAATTTAGTATGGATTGACCGTCTCAATGGAAGCCAGGTGTTATTCATCCAGATATGGGAAGATTTGTCAGCATCTAAATAGAAACAAGGATCTAATGTTCAAGACAATGGAAGAATGACACAAAAATATTTTGGAGATCATCAGGACTGTCCCTCCTATCAGAGCCCCAGAATGCTACAGCCTACAAGGTAGATGATTTCAAAAGAGACACTGCTGCCCAGAACTGCCTTGCATTATAGGATCCA
>NW_012109864.1:831840-859141 GCF_000951045.1 Mandrillus leucophaeus
TGGTTATCCCCTACTCTTCTGTTTTCCATGAGGAGGAAATTTCCTTAAAAACTCTTCTTGACTTACCTGCTCACTTTCAAATTCTTTCAAGGGAGATCAATAACTTCTCAAGATGGTATAATTTTGAAAAAGAATTGGAATCTTTCTTGAAAGATAGATAAAGGCAGATAAATTAACCATTCTTGCCAGGGTCCTCACTGAAGACAGCACACACTTTTGTTCTGCTTCTCCTTCTCTTTGCCTTAAATTTTACAAGGCATCATCCCATGGGATACCAATGACAGTGACCAACTAGATAAATATATCTATTTCAAGGAGGCAATAATAGGAGTCAAATCATCACCCATCTGTGAAATAATGTTCTTCAACATCAGCTACATCACTTATTCCCAATTGGTTTTAAACTTGGAAAGGGAAGTGGGAGATTCTTCAAACCCCACCATTAAACAATAAGCTTTAAACTAGTAAGGGGCAGAGATATGATTTAAAAAACAACCTGAATAATTCTACATGCTCATTTTAAAGAAAAGAATTTTTTAAAAAAGAATTCAGGACAAATATCTTAATGTCTCTCTCAAACTTACTGTAAGGTCATCCTGTATGTTAGAATTGTGGGTCATTACTATAGCATCCCTTTCAAACTCAGTTCCACCTCTGGGTATCCAGCCTTCCTTGCCATCATCTCAATCTCCTTGATAGAGTAAGCTCTATGAAACTAGGCAAATCATTTAATCTATCTGCCCTCAGTTTATCACCTGTGAAATGAGAGAGAAAGAAAGACAGAAACTATGAAAACTGTGGATATGGCTTGAAGTGGCACTTGTAGGAGACTCGACTGAAATAATGAGAAACCAACTTTCTGTAGAGTTACAACTGCCAAAGAAACTATTGTGCCCATCTAAAACAGTTTTTGGCTTCTCAGGATTTTAAAATACTCATGAATTCCCAACATTTTATGGAAAAGAAGCAGGCTAGTAAATTGCCTACATCAGTTGCTTAGGGGGCAGATAATTTACAATTTTGATAATGAAGCTCTGGGTCAAGAGGAGCCACATCACCTCTGAGGTAGAGATTATTTAAAATCACCCACAGATTTCAGAATTTCATTTCAAATGTAACTTTCAGGTATCTATTATTTGAGGACGAAATGAGTATATTTCAGTGTAGAAAAGAAGAAATAAATATTTGCTGACCAGATGAGCTGAGTGTGATAATCATTAGTTCCGACAAAACAAATATTGTCTGTTGCCCACACACAATAAAATGATTGTACTTTCTGCCCACTAGCAGTTGATTGGCATTCTGAATCTAACTCTCATCTCTGAGTTGAGAGTGAAAGGGATGCTGGCACTTCTGGGTCAGAATATTCAATTATCAATTTGAGACCTTCACGAACTATTGCATTTCTTCTGACATAGTTATCAATTACATTTTAATTGATAGCAGCTCTATAGCCCACACTATGACTACACTGTCTGACTTAAAATGCACATATTGAGGAGAAACAGGTCATTTATATGTTAAGTGAGTCACGCTTTAGAGTTATTAGCAAAATGTTATGTGGTCAATTCAGACTTACACAATGTCTTTGTTGTCTAACCTCACTAAGATGTATCCTCAACATAGATTCTACATCTCAAAGATTTATTAAAGTCTGAAAAATTATTTCCAAAGTTCAAAGAAACTAAAGTGTCCTAATCAAAAGCTGTCTAAATCTACATTTTTCTAACCATGTTCAGCAAAATATTAGTCTTAGGATACATTTATAGACATTTCTCTTTAAAAATGTTTGACGTTTCAACAAAATTGATAAATCCCATATGTTCTAGACCTTTCTTAGTGATCAACAATACCAAGAACCCATAGGAGAACCTGTACTCAAAAAGCTGTTTTAACGTCATTTAAGAAAACGTTATCTGAGTTATTTGAGTACTGATGAAGAAATTAATCCTTACATAATAAAACAGCACCACATTTCAATAATTTGAGAAAGTTAAAAGCTCAACACATTGTTAGTTCCATTGTATTTAAATGGACAAACACTGATATCTTTGAAAACTATATGATATCAGTTGCCATTTTCAAATAGCGTTCTAAGGTTTACTAACTTTTATCTACAGAGTGCTCTCCTCTCCCTTGCTACCTATCATTATGTCTTCCCTCACCTATGAGTGTCAAGGGAACTCTCTTTCCTTGCCAATACCAAAGCAGCTCTCAAAGAGAGTCTTCACTTCTGTCTTTGTAAAAAGAAAATCTAAAAGGTTTAAGCATTAAATAATTGAGTGTGAGACACACCAAGTTTTTGTTTATTGACCAGTTCCCTCCTGAAAATTTTAGTATACAGTAGTCTTATTTAAAATTCTGGATCTGTGTTCTGATATTCCACAATAACACTGAACCCTCCTTTGATCAACATTTGGGATAACTTTATGTATTCTGACAAACACCTAACACAAAAATACTGCTGTTCTGAAAGAGTGTTAGAGCACATCTGTTACCTACTGGCCAACCTGACTTGCACAGGCGACCTAGGATTGACAAAGATTATACAAAAAAAAAAAAAAAAAAAAACAGTTTATTTTTACATTCGAAATCAGGCCTTCACACTCTCCTCTGATTTTCCATGTCTAGGTCTCTGATTTTACAGAGACCTCATAATCTAGTCAAAGATATGTCTTCATTTGGTAGGAAAGGGCAGATAATGTAGGCAATAGCTAGAAAGTCTAGGCAAGGGAAGCATTTTCAGCAGATAAAAAGAAGAGAAAGAAGGAAGAGGAGAAGAAAAAAGGAATAGAGAGGATAAAGCGGACAATGAATAATCATGGAGAAAAAAGCAGTTCATTTATTTTACCTACCTCTCATCATCCATGTATCTCCCACCCTTACAGAGATCTAAACATAAAGATTCTAAGTTACAATAATCTTGACCTCTAATGCACCAATGCTCACAATCCAATTCAGTGAAAATTTGCAGCACACATATTCCATGGTAGGTATGGTGCTAAGTCCTGGGGATTTAACAAAAGCTCTTTAATTGTCCATAAAGTAAAGGCACATAGACAAACTTTAACTGACTTTCCCCAAACCTTATATCTACGGTGTAAGTAGAAGTCTCATTAACTGGAACATATTGGATCCCTCTGATTCATTCTTTCTTTTGTCTTCCGGCAGACCTCTAGATCTCCCTCAAATGTTTTTGGGAAATTTAGTGAACTCCATGTGATTTCACCATCACTCATCTCATGTACTTCCCAATGTCATAAATGAGAATGTGAATTCTTTGCTTAGGTTTTGCTTTCTGATGTTCCCCAAAGCTGCAGGTGTGTGAGATACCAAATGACCAACTGAAATGGCATTCATCAGTTTTACAGAAATCAGGAGAATTATCTCTTCTTTCCTTTCTAACACACCATCACCTACACTCTGAAGCAAAACTCATCACTCAAAGTCTGGGCTATGTTCCTGACCCTCTTCCCCATCCATCTCCAATCATGTAAACTACCATCACTCTTTTCTCTGCAAAGTGTAGTGCTAATAATTACAATTGAATTGGGGATAAATGCCATGGTCACACAGGTTTGTTTTTGGTTTTGGTTTTCATTTTTTATGAATTCCAGTTACTAAATGCAGGTTTCTCCTAAGCAAATTCTAATCTTATGATGAATTACCTCATGCAAATAAATGACTAATAATTTGGATTTCACCACCCTCATCAGATACTATAATGTGAAACTTTGTGCAATCTTATATAGAATGACTACCAAAAAACAAACACACAAACAAACGAAATAGTAAGACACAGGGCTCAGAATTATTCTTATTCCGCCTGGAGATCAAGAGATACATGTATACCTGAAGATTCAAATATATCAGCCTTTAGTATTTGCTACCTTAGGCTCCATGTCATTGGAAAGGTGGAAAGGTCAAGAGATAAGAGGAAATTCTGGGTTAGCTTGCAAGTACCACCATTATGTTTTCAAGTGACCATAGTGGGGAAGGTGTACCATAGATAAAGGGGATTTGGGGAGAACACCAATGCATCTAACAATATGAGTTATAGACATCTTTTAGCACAATTGATATAGATTTGATCCATCTGCTTTAGTGACAAATAATATTTCATTATGTGAACTAACTAAAATGATAATTCCTAATGATGAGCATTTCAAATGTTTCTATATTTTGTCATTATAAAAATAAATATGATCAACAACAATAAATATTTTTAAATGTTTGACCATTTTTCTCCATGTAAATTATCAGAGACAGCAAAGCTAGTGAAAGATTATGTATAATTACATTCAGATACATAATGCTAACTCACTTTGCCTATATTTTCATTTATGTTTCAATGCAAAGAACTTACAGCGATAGAGCTAATTATCCTTGTCAAGATGCTAATAGTGTTTTACATGATAATTAATAACTATACTTTTGGGGACTATAGTATTATTAAGACTAAAATTATAAAAATTGTTGAAAATGTTAATCAACTGACCTTTTTTTGTAAGCTTACTAACAAAACTGTAAAACTATTTTTTGAGAAAATTATTGAGAATCTAGATTTAAAAAACAATATTTCTACTATAAACTAGAATTTTTATTTGATAAAATGTAATAAACTTGGGATTTGCCCTTTTCTATTTGAAGATAGTTTATTTTCATTTTTCTCTTTGACTTACTGTGTTATTAGCCTCATTATCGTGGCCTTTGTGGCTTTGCTGCTCAGTAGAGTAGTATAAAATACTGACGTGGTTGTTATTAACTACATATGCCCTTATGGATATGTAAACAAACAAAATACAAATTATGTGAATTTCGATATGTATTTTAACCCAGTTAAAATTATGTTGTTCCACTGGGGCCAAAGCCCATGAAGCTAGTGCCTTGGGCAGTTCCAAAGGGGCTAGAAAATGGCATAGATTCCTCCACAAGAATTTGAACTTCTTATGGCTGGGCCTGTACCATTAGTTTTCCCTCTGGCAGAGTACGATGTCAGCTGAAGAAAGCTTCAGGATTGAGTTAGGAAGTCAGACAACTTCCATGCCCAGGAGAGTTATCAGTTAATGCTATTCAGTATGACATATGCTGTGTATTTTAGGCACTCAAGAAATGCATCTATCTTATAATTCTACATTTTATGAGGTATATAGGATAATTATTTTCATCTTCACTTTATCATGTTTTTGGTAGCAGTCTCATACATTTCTGACTTATCATTTTCAGTCTCGTGTGTCAGATTCTCTAATTCTGCACTCACCAGCCTATCTCATAAATGTTACTACCTACAAAAAAATCAGTCAGCGAACATATATTGGTCCTAGGGTGATAAAAATATACATAATACATAACCCCATGGAATAAGAAATAAACTCTGGTGAGGGAAGTATGTAATTGAGCAGCATGATAGAAGTATGTCTAAGGTGTTTTTATAAGCTGTGGTACATAGTCTTTGGATAGTGGAAACATGAGGACATACTTTTTATGAGAGATATTGTCTAAGCCAATTCTTTAAGGTTGGATAGAATTTGTCAGTCAGGGTGTGAAATGTTTTTAAAACAGAACAAACAGCAGATACGAAGACATGAAAATGTGAAGCAGTAAGGTATAAGAGAAGGCCAAGCATTTGCATAACCAGTGTAAAGCATAAGGCAGAGAAAGACTTAAAATGCAACTGGTATTTTTGGTGATTCTAGACCTTTGAAGGGTGTCATGTAACACATAAGATTTCTAAGCTGTGACTACTATTGTTATTTTCCTTTTAAACAGATCATGTGGTCAAAAGTTATTATGAACAATAGATTAGAGCAGAAAATCTTAATGAGGATAAACTACTGTAATCAGATAATTATAAAAGTTAAACCTAGCTATTTTAAGAATCTGAACAAGGGTATTAACATAGTCAGACATGAGAGGGTAGATTTGAGAAATGTTTGGAAGGTGAAATCAAAAGGACTAAGTTAAATGATTGTATGTGGAAGTAATAGGAAAAAGGTATAATGAGAGAGATATAAAAAAAATTGAAAATACAACTCAGAATTTCCATGGTCCCCCTGCTTCTGGAATAATGTGTAAAACATGCCAATTTCTTAAAATTTCTTGTCCACAGTGTATTCACCTCAAATACTAGCCAGAATGTTAACCTGCAAATTGGACATTGAAATATATTGTGGGTAGTTCTATCTTAAAATGTCCATATGCCCTTCAAATGCCCTTTTCTCTCCTTCTCCCTACTAGTTAGTGTCCCATCATCTTCCCAGTCTACAAGTTAAACTGAAAAGAATGAGAGAGTAAAAATAATCAAGAAGCCAGGGCTTGAACCAAACACCAAGATCTATAGGTGCTACTACTTAAATATGACTAGACTTTACTCTCATATTGACTTCCACTATTAGTGCCCTGTTCAAATTACTTGACTTATTATAATGGTATCCTAATTTGTCTTCTTGCCTACATTTCATCCCTTCTATTAAATCTTGCAAATTGTGGCGGGAATAGTTTTTCTAAAATGTAGCTATGATGTCGTGTTTGTGGTAAAACCCTTGAATCTCCTAACATTTACATAACCAAAACATTGTGTTCACATCCCAACATCTAATGGATATCATCTAAACTCTTTAAAATAAGTATATGAGATTCTTGGTAATCTGGTACCCACACGTATCTCAGATCTTACACTCTTTCTCCAAATTTGGCAAATCAATAAAAATAATCCAAAGTACGTTTGGGTCTCTCATCTTTCATGCCACAATGGAGCTCCATAGACATGGAAATGTTGTGCTCGTTTTGTCATGAAAGTCCTCCCCAACATCTCCGTCCTTTTAGTCCCTGATAAGCGTTCGATGTTTTCTTTACACGTTTAGATGAAGCATTCCTTTGCTGTGACATTCTTTCATATTCTCTCACCCTTCAAGCAACATTAAGCACATTCTACCTTGTGCGGTGTTGTATCCTTCAGATCCCTCTATTACAGCACTCACCAAAAAGAATTGCAAGTGTATTTATACATACATCTCTAGGAGGCAGAGAACATCCTACAGTGAGAACTATGTCTTCACCTGTGTAATAACATCACCTAAAAGAGGGCTTATCTCATAGGTAGGATTTAAAAGCTGTTAGTTTAATAAATGACTATACAACTAACAAACAATTCATCTTGGTATAATTTACAAAGTGGCCATGAATATAGTCGTCTACATTGTGTTGGTGTGTAACAACTGTCATGTTGAAAAATAACCCATCACTTTTTTTCTGAATGATCATTTTAAGTCTCTCTGACACACTACTTGTATTTCTAGGGATCTGAGATCTGAGACTTTATAAACCAATTAAGTCTCTATAGAGATTGTAATGATCTATGATCCCAGCAAGTAAATACATAAAAATTTTGTGTGTGTGAGTGTACATGTTCAAACCTGACCTTTGAACATTTTTTACTAAAATAAGATCACAATTTGTTTGAACTAATCCATAAAATCCAGATAGTTTGAGCACTATAATCATTGGCAAGGGGACTATTTATGCAAATCTAGTCTCAGAAAAAGCTGTGTCAATTTCTTAGCTCTCTAAGATTTATGTAAAAGTGAATCATGGGCTATATATAAAAGTATGCACCCACAGACACATATATTAATGCACACCTGTTTAGAAAAGGAACGTAGTTTTAGTGTATTTCAGTAAAACACATTCAGAGAAGAAATACCCCTTCCTCAGGAGATATTCAATAATTACATTTCTCTGAGTAAAAAGGACAATATTTTTGGTGAGTATTAAGAATATGAAGTTAATTTTCCAACCTGTATTTACTCTATAGTAATACATTTTGCATATTTTTCAAACATATTTTTTAGTGTTTACATGTTTTCTTATTCTTAAACTCTGGAATTAAAACAACTGTCACTTTTCAACAAATGCCTCTTATTCACCCTTATTCTATATTTTATGCCCTAAGATGGTAAATAAAAATTGTGATAAGCTCTTTGAATAATGAGCTGTAAATCTATCATCTGAAATTAATCAATGTAACTTTCATGACTAGAGCATATATAGCCATAAAATCTATATTAACTGTCCACTTAGAAATGTGATTGTTGATAGTTTGGGCTATGTAGATTTCTGATTTGAACTAAAGTTTTTGATACATAATGGTACCTTTGTTACCATAGAGGGTTTTGTCTATGAGTTGTCCATGTTTTTGGTGTTTTGAACAAAAAACTGGCAAAATGCATAAACAAAGCATTAAAGAATGAAGCAAGGAAAGCACAGATGTATTGAAACAAAAGTGCACTCCACAGAGTGGAAGCAGGCTTGAGCAAATGGTTCAAGAGCCCTGGTTACAGAATTTTCTGGGGTCTAAATACCTAGAGGTTTCCCATTGGTTATGTGGTTTACACCATATATAAATGAGGTAGTAGATTGAAACCAGTCTGATTGGCTGTGAGAGGCAACAAATCAGAGGCTGAACTGAAATTACTAAGTTACACATGAAGACTTGGCCTGTCACCAGTCTGACTGGTTGTAGGAGGGGGCCAATTAGAGGTACTTTCATTTTTTATCTGCAATGCAGAAATGGGGGATCAGCAGGGTTAGTTGCAAAGGGAGCAACTTGTGTTCTTTTGTTACTTGGGCATGGAAAATTGGGGTTTTATTTTTATTTAGTTCTAGGAAGTCAGTATGAATTGGCCTGAGGTTCCCTGCCTCCACACCCCATTCTCCTGCCTCATTTCCCCCTGAGAGATGTGATTCCCATAAATCTTTATGGGAGGCAGAGGGACCAAAAGTCTTTCTTCTGTAACTACTTTATGCTGACTTGGTGCACAGTCCATACCTATTGAGGATCACAGAACCCTTGCCCTGCTCTGTCTAGTGGAAACAGGGTAGTTTCTTGATGGCTGGGAGTGGTGTCTTCACCTGGAACTGGCTAGAAACCTTATTGCATGATTATCTGAAATTTGATTGTCTCTAGGTGAAAGGAAATGAATTCAGTTAAAAGAGTTAACAAACATGGTCCAAAAACAAGGCAAATGTAATAATTAATGATGGGTTGGCCAACGGAAGGAGCCATGAACCCCAAGTTAGCAGTTTTGACCATGAACCCCATGACTTGGACAGCTGTTGTCATATCTTAGAGACCCAATCAGCTAGTTTTTGGGTGGCATCTCTTGCTCATCCTGATTGGTTGACACAAAAACAGCACTATTCCTCTAGAAAAAGACATAAACCAACTTTTTGAGCAGTTAGGAGATCCAGTCCTCTTCCATTTATTAAAGTGACTGCTGCCAATGAGTCTATCTGATTTTTTTAAGTAACAATAGTTTGGGCAATGCCATCGTAACTTTCCATAAAAATCCTTGGACATGCACTGTTAATAGGATAGGGAAGTTGCAAGCCCACTAACTCCTATTCCTACACCTGCTGTTATTCCTATCCCTACCAAAAGTGATATGAGTTGAATGGCTCATTTGTGTCTGGTGGTTGAAGTTAAAGGTATAATGAGCGACTGGTTATTGGCAGCTGTATTGATTTCGGGGGATAAATAAACAAGTGTACGGGTTCCAGTCCAATTGGCTGTAAAACTACCTAGGAACTAGTTCCACACAGGAAAAAGGCTACTTACTTTTCAAGCCAAAAATATTTCTCTATGGTGAGCATATGGGTTAGAATGTTGTTTGCACTTTTCCAAGTGGTTAAGGTCCCCACTGAGGTGGCGTATTAGTCCATTTTCATGCTGTTGATGAAGATACACCAGAGACTGGGAAGAAAAAGAGATTTAATTGGACTTAAAGTTCCACATGTTTCACATGGTTGGGGGGCCTCAGAATCATGGCAGCAGGTGAAAAGACACTTCTTACATAGCAGAGACAAAAGAAAATGAGTAAGATGCAAAAGTGGAAACCCCTGATAAAACCATCTGATCTTGTGAGACTTATACCAGGAGAAGAGTATGGGGGATACCACCTCCATGATTCAAATTATCTCCCGCCAGGTACCTCCCACAATACATCGGAATTATGAGAATACAATTCAAGATGGAATTTGGATGGCGATACTGAGCCAAATCGTATCATTCCACCCTTCCACCCCTAGCCCCTCCAAATCTCATGTCCTCATATTTCAAAACAAATCATACTTTCCCAACAATCCCCCAAAGTCTTAATTCATTTCAGCATTAACCCAGAAGTCCACAGTCAAAAGTATCATCTGAGACAAGGCAGGTCCCTTCCACCTATAAGCCTGTAAGATCAAAACCAAGCTAGTTATTTCCTAGATACAGTGGAGGTTCAGGTATTGGGTAATACAGCTTTTACAAATGGGAGAAATTGGCCAAAACAAAGGGGTTACAGGGCCCATGCAAGTCCGAAATGCAGCAGGGCAGTCAAATTTTAAAACTCCAAAATGATCTTCTTTGACTCTGTGTCTCACATCCAGGTCACACTGATGCAAGTGGTAGGTTTCCATGATCTTGGGTGGTTCCACTCCTGTGGTTTTGCAGGGTATAACCCCCACCCCGCCCGCCCCAGCTGCTTTCACAGGCTGACATAGAGTGTCTTCAGCTTTTCCAGATGCACAGTGCAAGCTGTTGGTGCATCTGTCATTCTGGGATCTGGAGCACAGTGGACCTCTTCTCACACCTACACTAGGTGATGCCCCAGTAGGGACTCTGTGTGGAGGTTCTGACCCCACGTTTCCCTTCTGCACTGCTCTAGCAGAGGTTATCCATTAGAGCCTCCCCCCTGCAGCAAACTTTTGCCTGGGCATCCAGGTGTTTCCACGCATCTTCTAATAATCTAGGTAGAGGTTCCCAAACCTCAATTCTTGACTTCTGTGCACCTGCGGCTCAACATCAAGTGGAAGCTGCCAAGGTTTGGGGCTTGCACTGTCTGAAACCATAGGCCAAGCTGTATCTTGGCCCCTTTTAGCAATGGCTGGAGCAGCTGGGACACTGGGCACCAAGTTCCTAGGCTGCACATAGCATGAGGACTCTGGGCCTGGCCCAGGAAACCACTTTTTCCTCCTGGACTTCTGGGTCTATGATGAGAGGGCCTGCCTGGAAGAACTATGACATGCCATGGAGACATTTTCTCCATTGTCTTGGGGATTAACATTCAGCTCCTTGTTACTATGCAAATATCTGCAGCCAACCTGAATTTCTTCTAAAAAAAAAAATGAGATTTTCTTTTCTACTGCACCATCAGGCTGCAAATTTTCTGAACTTTTATGTTCTGTTTCCCTTTTAATATTGAATGCTTTTAACAGCATTCAAGTCACTTCTTGAACATTTTGCTGCTTAAAAATTTCTTCACCAGTTACCCTAATTCATCTCTCTCAAGTTCAAAGTTCCACAAATCTCTAGGGTAGGGGCAAAATCCTGCCAGTCTCTTTGCTAAAACATAGCAAGAGTCACCTTTGCTGCAGTTCCCAACAAGTTCCTCATCTCCATCTGAAATGACCTCAGCCTAGACCTTATTATTCATATCACTATCAGCATTGTTGTCAAAGCCATTCAACAAATCTCTAAGAGGTTCCAAACTTTCCCACATTTTCCTGTCCTCTTCTGAGCCCTCCAAACTGTTTCAACCTCTGCCTGTTACCCAGTTCCAAAGTTGCTTCCACGTTTTTGGTTATCTTTTCAGCAGCGCCCCACTCGACTGGTACCAATTTACTGTATTAGTCCGTTTGCATGCTGCTGATAAAAGACATACCTGAGACTGGGAAGAAAAAGAGGTGTAATGGACTTATAGTTCCATATGGTTGGGGTGGCCTTAGAATCATGGCAGGAGATGAAAGGAACTTCTTACATGGCAGAGGCAAGGGAAAATGAGAAGGTACAATAGTGGAAACCCCTGATAAACCCATCAAATCTCATGAAATTATTCACTACCATGATAACAGTATGGGGATAACTGCCCCCATGATTCAAATTATCTTCCACTGGGTCCCTCCCACAATATGTGGGAATTCTGGAAGTACAATTCAAGATGGGATTTGGGTGTGGACACAGAGCCAAACCATATCAGGTGGCCAAAAATGTGAACACAGCTAGTGGGCCTACCTTGACAGTACTTAGACTATGTATCCTTCAAAGTGCCCTTATCTACAGATGGCTTCCATGAAAAATGTATAGGTTTTCTTTGGGTAACTGCATAGCTTACATCTCTAAGGTGTAGATACGTTGATGACTTTTCAAGGTTCCCAAGACATAAACAGAATTTTGGCTTCTCTTAATACAATGTAGCACCTGGAATTTTAGCTCTGTGTATGTTGATATTGGGCCCAAAATGAGTTTCTTTTGGGATGCAACCCCAGAAAGGTTGCTCTGGTAGGACTGGAGAAGGTTTACTGCTCATCCTGTCATTGTAGGTCATTTTTTTCAAGGGACTAAAATCAGATTTGGATTGGGATGGCAATGTATTTGGATGATGATGGAGATAAACAAAGCCAATAGTCCTTTGCCAGAGCTGAGCTGGTGGTATTTAGCAATCTTTGCATTAAATTTAAAGTTCTTAATAAATATTCAGAAACCATTAATTGCCTGAGGGGTAAAGTGAAAGTCTGTTGTAAAATTAACCTGATTCCCACTATGCATGGTCCCAGTATACACAGGCTGTGGGTGATCTTATGGAACGAAAAATTTGCTTATTTGTTATTTTGTTCTATAGAGTGGGAACTTCAGGGCGTGGATACTTAGGCTGTCAGGAATGCTTGTTACAAAAATGAAGTAAAACATTTTGCTTAATTATTATGAAGGAAGTGATTCCATCTGTTTGGAAAAAGGCAATTAAATTGTAAAAATAAAAAATCACTGCTATTATCTAGCTTACACTAACTATGTAACAAAGATCCCAAGGAAAGTCGGCAGGCATTTATCATTTGGCTCTCTTTTGAACAGGTACTTCAGGTCAGGTTCACAGGTGTGGTGGCTGATGGGAGCTTCAGGTCCCAGGTCCAGGGCTTCAGGTATCACAGGCTTGACCCTGGAAAGATGTACCCAACTATCTAATCCTAGTACTTTGACTGCAGAAGGCATGGCCAGTACCATTGAATATGGTTCCTTCCATTTGGATTGTAATTGCTGAGCAGGTAATCCCTCCTTCCATGTGCCTTTCCCTTAGCCTGATTTTAGGTTGCGAGTTAGTTATTGGTTTGTGGAGGCTTTGCATTCCAAACTTTTGTATAGCCTGCTGAAATTGTCCCAGGTCAACTAGGTGTTTTGCTAAACTGGCAGTTTCTGGATCAGGAATTAGATCATTAGCTAAAAATATCCTTCCATATAACATTTTGGGCTCATATTAATTTTTGCTCTAGGGAAATTACAGATCGTTAAGAGGACTATGGGCAGTAAACTAAGCCAAGTTTCTGATGTTTCCTGATGTAGCCCAACCAATGCCTTTTTTATAGTTTGTTTAGCACTTTCTACTTTCCCAGAGGATTGAGATCTTCATACTGAGTGTAAATAGTATTTGATTCCAAAAGCCTTAGCAACCCCTTGAATTATTTGGGAGACAAAAATTTGGTCATTATCAGTTTGGATGCTTTGGGGGAAACCAAACCAAGGGATTCTTTCCTTTAAAAGAACCTGTATAACTTCATTAGCCTTCTCTGGTCTGGTAGGGTAAAGTTCAACCCAGCCAGTAAAGGAGTCAATTGATACTAGTAAAAACTTGTATCCTTTACAAGCTGGCATATGGGTGAAGTCTAATTGCCGGTCTTCCCCTTTAACTTTAGCCAATATGTTCACACACAAAATCCCTTTTACAATTATTTTTTCATAAACCTTCCACAATGTGTTCAAACTCTTAGATTTTTCCTATCTTACTTCAACCCTTTAACTCTCTAAACTTAGGACTTTTGAAAACTGAGATATTAGACACCATAATTTAAAGTTAGTTATTTCTTTGTTAACCATTTTTTTATTAGCCAGCGATCATCACACGCTTATCCAAACAACAGCCTCAAAGTTAAATACATAAGCATTTTTGCCAATAACTCAGAAGATTCAGCTAACAACCTTAAATTAGTCTCATTTGTCAAAGAAGACACACGAACCAAGACCATTTTGTTTTGGCTGGGTTAATAGCTTTATAACCTGCTACGCCAAACACTGACACCCAAAACATCCAGTAAAGACAAATATAAAACCCAGAAAAAATTGTATGCTGACAATTAAAAGACATTTCTATTTTTATTTCACCAATAATTTTAAAGTCAGCCTGTTTAATAAAGATTTACTTAAGTCACATTACCTTGAAAATTGCTGGGACGTATTTACTTAATTTATGAGTGCTCCTTTATTTATAAATCAATTTGGTAGACATAGCATATAACATAATAAATGTACATACACATAAACACACCTAGAAATGTATACACATGCAAATAACAATCCAATAGCTTTTACCTTGGAACTCTAGCCATGAGATAGCAATACAAGCTCACTGGTTTTACATGGTGGCGTTGTGTTTGCCCCAGTAGGTAATCCAATGAAAGTTGTGAACCAAAATTTTAGGTAAAGCAGTTTCCATGGCAGTTTGATTTTTAAATTCTGAAGAACACTGGGGCCATACAGCACCAAAAGAGAGCATCATATCTTAACCAGCTTAGAACAGAAGCACAAAATCCTGGATACATGCAACTCCCTTCCACTTTCCCATTCAGTAGCAAACTTCAGATTCCAAACAATAGTGAGGCCAAACAGTATTGCAAAAGAATATCAAGCATTTCCTCCTTTGAATATCAGGGTCAAATTGGATTATCAGGGTCAAATTGATTTTAACGGTTGAGGATGCAGCCAAGTGGGAAGTCAGATGGAATAGATGGTGTGTTTCCCATAATTATCTGAAAGACAGAAAAGTCCAGAGCTTAGTACTGGACCTCAGAATCTCTGCCTAGTACATCCTATTCAGAGAGGTTAAGGTCTGGAGTTGGATCCCCTAAAGGATCCCCCTTTAGGGTCCAATCTTAGAGTATCGGATGCCTCTGACCTTAGGTGGGCACTGGTGCCACTTTGTATGCTCTCCCTCCAGAGGCAGTGGCCTACTATGAGCTTTCCTTTTGTTCCTGGGTGTGTAATCCCCAACTTTTAGCATACCACCAATTTAGATGGGCCATATGTTCCTGTATTCCTCATAGGACTAAGGGGATTCCCAAACATTGCAGTGTTAACAGTACCAAGGTTGGTGGGGTGTTCTAAAGAAGGGTTTGGGGTAAATTGAAGACTGTGGTTGGGAATTTCTATGGGGTTCGAGGTAAGCAAATGGATGTGTAAGCAATGCCCATCAAGCTGTGGAGTCCCCTTACTGGAGGTCCAAGATATAGAAGTATTCTAAAGTTTACGGGTTCCAAAGGTCCTCAGCCAGTCAAATAGATTGATTAGGAGAAGGGAGGTCAAAACGCCTAAGGGACATTATATTTTGCCCTTACAGGTTAACTCTATAGGAAAATTTTGCAAATCACCTGAAACATGTGTGAGTTTGCCCTGGACGACCTGCCGCTACCAATTTCATTACATATAGAGATCAGGGACTAAAACCAGAAAATACAAAAGAGAGTCCTTCCCCTTATGGGCAGGGCAGCCATCCCCATTCACTCCTTGGTCTTCAGGTAACACCAGGGAGTGGCCCACAACAGTCATCCTCAATTACCAGGACTCAAGTCTCTCACCCAAACCAGGCAGTGGTGGTCAGATGCTAACCCATGGAAAACTTTCAGTTTCACCGGAGAGTGGCCTCTGCCAAATACCTGCAGCTGCCTCCATGCTTAGGTGCTGTCTGCCAAGGATCCCGAGTTGGAAAGGGAAAGAGAGAGAGAGAGAGAGACAGAGAGAGAGAGAACAGGGTTCCTCTCTATAGAACAAAGAAGAAAAGGGAAAAAAAAAAAAAACAGAGAGAAAAAAAATAATCCCAAACTTGGGGCTTACCTCCTGGCTGGCTCACCAAAATATGTTACTGGTGCATAGTCTTGACTACAAGTTGTCCAGGTTCTTGGCATTTTACACAAAGACACAAAGATTTGGCAAAATGCACAAACAAAGCAATGAACAAATGAAGCAAGTAAAGCACAGATGTACTGAAATGACAGTGCACTTTACAGAATGGAAGTGGGCTTGAGCAAGCAGCTCAAGAACACTGGTTACAGAATTTTTTAAGCTTTAAATACCCTCTAGAGGTTTCCTATTAGTTACTTGGTTTACACACTATGTAAATGAAGTAGTGGCCCACAACAAGTCTGATTGTCTCCCACAACCCAATCAGAAGTTGAATTGAAGTTACAAAGTTACACATGAAGACTTGGCCTGCCATCAGTCCTGGTTGCAGGAGGGGACCATTCAAAGGTACTTTCATTTTTCATCTACAACACAGAAAATGGGGAGGGGGCAGTTGCAAAGGGAGCAACCTCTGTTCTTTTGCTACTTGGGCATGGAAAGTTGGGGTTTTCCTTTTGATTTAGCTCTAGAAAGTCAGTGTGAATTGGCCCTAGGTTCCCTGCCTTTAGACCCTATTCTCCTGCCTCGCTTTGTCTTGTATTTTATCTGTCTCTGTCACAACAAGTAAACTGATCAATATTAACAAGTTGACTGTATAAGTTAGGATATATTCACCTTACTTTGTTTCTGTAATACTATACCAAGTTATTTTCCCCCCTGTAGTCATCATAGTAAGTTCATTTCTTTCCTCCTGGTACTTGTAAACAGGCTTTTGCAATATTTATTATTCATTTACTTCCTATTAGCATTTGCTATTTGTCTTTTAAAAAGAAAAATCTTCACTCAATTCTTATGCATTCACATTTGGTGTGCAACTCTAGAACTTAGAATATATTGTTTAGAAAAGTTAAAAATATAGTTTACTGAAAGATATGTGTTTCACACAGAGCAATAGCAAACAATCCAATCTAAAAGTTTACATAAATGTAAATAACTTCAAAACTAACTATATATACACACACACACATATATATGTATATATTTGTACATGTGTATATATGTGTGTGTGTGTGTGTGTGTGTGAATCTGAAGCTGAAGTCACTGACTTGGATAACTTTATCCTGCATCCAATATTTTGCACAGGACATTCATTCTTAAGGCAGAAAAGGTAAATTTGACAGGTAAATGACTTGGTCAAAGTGGGAGTATACTGGAACAGACAAATTTCTTGCTAATGAGAATTTCATTTTTAGTGACATTTTTCATTTTTCATTTTAATTTAAGATTTTAATTTAATTAGATTTTCATTTAACTGAGATTTCATTTTTCATTTTAATGACAATTTCATTTTTAGATTATGTTATATAAGAAACACATTTGAGAGAACATAAAAATATAAATTTTTAAGTCACATGAATATAATTTTTCAACAAGAGGTCAGAGAGACTAGGCATTCTATTATGAAGTGAAGAGATGCCCATAACAAACTAACAAACTCCAACATACTTTTTCTGATATAGTACATAAAGAGTATAAAATATCAAATTACCTTTTTGGGGGCGTGTTACTTTAGACTGCAGTTTTCAAAGTCTAGTATAAAAGGTATCCTGGATAGTTAAACCTGTTGAATGTCAACTCCTACTGTTACTTAGAAGGCTACCACTTAGGATAGTCTCATACCACAAAAAAAATCCTGTGCAGAAAATAAATAAATGTGTACTAAAATAAAAATGAAGCCTTTCCTGCAACATATGTACAAAAACACTTCTCAGTTACTAACAAAAAACATCTTAACTATAGAATGAAGGGCTTCAGAGTTAGAGAGATGTAAGAACATACCGTCTTGCCTAGATGGACGGACGAATATATGGGATGAAACCAACTGTTCTCTGGGCACCCTGGGAGATGTCCTACTCAGAATGGTAGAACTTGGCACTTTTAAATACTGCCCAAGGACTTAATCAAATCTTGGATCTTGAAGTTAGAGTCTGTCCTTATATTTTAAAAATCTTCACACAATGAAAAAGCCACACTGGCCTGGTGCAGTGGCTCACGCCTGTAATCCCAGTAGTTTGGGAGACTGAGGGAGGTGGATCACCAGAGGTTAGGAGTTTGAGACCAGCCTAGCCAACATGACAAAATCCTGTCTCTAATAAAAATAATAATAAAAAAATAGCTGGGCATGGTGGTGGGCACCTGTAGTCCCAGCTACTTGGGAAGCTAAGGAAGGAGAATCACTTGAACCCAAGAGGTGGAGGTTGCAGTGAGCCCAGCTCGCACCATTGCACTCCAGCCTGGGTGACAGAGTGAGACTCTGTCTCAGAAATAAAAGGAAGGAAGGAAGGAAGGAAGAGAGAGAGGGAGAGAGGAAGGAAGGAAGGGAGGAAGGGAAAGGAAGGAAGGAAGGAAGGAAGGAAGGGAGAAAAAGCCACACTGATTATTTTCGTAATCCTAATATTTTCTGTCTATTTCTCTTATCAATTTTCTTTCATGTTTTCTATTTACAGTAATAAAAACATCTCAGAACAACACTCATTATTTTTTCTCTTTTCTCTGGAATCTCTGCACTATTCTTAGTCGGTAATCAAATAGTTTATCTATGTTCCGCAACTCCATTCCCAGTATCACCTCCACCTTTTTTATTTTCAGTTTTCGAGGTTTATTATCACCTTTTCTGACACATTATTTTTGAAAGGTTTTTCATTTCTCTATGAAATTCCACCAGAAATTCTAGAATATTTCAAAAATAATAAATTTACATTATAGATAGTAATTAAACTATAGTAACCACAGATTTTCTTAATTGTGATCCATATAAAGAGACAACTGAATTAAAACCATTATTTACATGTAAATACAGTTGTACATAACAAAAATATAATTGGAATTCAGATGCAAGAGTGTAAAGTTTCCAATGTTGTATATATTTACAAATTAAGGTTTTGGGTTTCTAGTTCAGCATTTAAAGAGCTTGGAAGTCACCATTCTTTCTTAACAACAAGTAAAAACAAAACAAAAAGTAAAAAGCTGAAAAAACTAAAAAATCAACAGCTCTTCTTAGATCTGGCAGAGAAGTGAGGTCACAGGACAAAATATTACTTCCCAAATGTGAAAGACAGACATGTAAATACTTTTGATAAGTTAAGAGGATTCCAATTTACCAAAGCAGAAACCATAGAGTGTGGCTCCATGCAGGAGCCAGTCCCAAGGTAGAAAAACGTAACTGGTAATTGATGAATTTTTACTGTCGATAATTCTGATAGTCAAAAACTATACAGAAACCCAGTCATATGGGGCCCTCACACTTGGTGAGTTTTACCTCTAGGAGCTCTACCAGGTCCTCACAAGGAATATCAAAGAAAAATCCTCTCATGCCTTCAGCACCAAAAAAAAAAAATGGGGGGGGAGGGGGATATTTTGGAGTATGTCAGAACATTCTGTTCTACTTAACAAGCTCTACTGTCAGTAGAAACTGTTTTACCAGAGCCCGAAGTGTTGAGGTTTTGTCAGAGACTAACTTGCCTGGGGAAAGGAAAATACCCAAACTCTAGCCCCTTTTGACCATTGGATCCCACCTTATCTTTGACTTTCTGAAATTTGAATATAATATGCCTAGATTCAGAGTTTTGTGTGTGTATGTGTGTGTGTGTGTGTGCATGTGCATATGTGTGATTTATACTGCTTGTTTTTCTCTCAACTTCCTGGATATGTGGATTGGTGTCTGAAATTAATTTGGAGAAAATCCTCACTCATTATTGCTTCAGATATTTCTACTTCCCACCTAATGGCCAGGAGTGGAATGAGAGTTGAGATCAAGAAACACGGGTAAAGTTCACAACCTAGAGGTACATGCTTACCAAAAGACCGAGGCCAAATCATGTAACTACATAATGATTCCGCTCCCCTACACCTGGCCTTCAAATCACTAAAGGCCTATTTGCCAGAGTTCCTTTTACCCAGTACATCATGTCTATCTTGCAATACAAAATTATAAAGCATAACAAAAGAAAAAAAATGAGTTTGAAGAGGCTGAACAAGTGTTAGAGTCAGTTAAAAGTGACAGGAATGTTGGAATTATCAGATCAGAAAATAAAAATAACTACTATTAATATGTTAATGGTATTAATAGGAAAATTAGAACACATGTAAAAACGATGAACAATGTAAGCAGAGAGATAAAAATTCTAAGAAACAATTACAAACAGATACTAGAGATGAAAAACACTGTAACAGAAATAAAGAATATGTTTGATCTGCTCATTGAGTAGACTGGATGCAGCTGAAGAAAGTCTCAAAGCTTGACAATATGATAGTAGAAACTTCCAAATATGAAAAAAAAAAAAAAAGAGAGAGAGAGAGGGAGAGAAAGAAGACTTAAAATAAAAAAAAGGTAACAGAGTGGTCAAGAACTGTAGGACAACCACAAAAGATATAACATGTTTAGTGAAAATAACAGGAGAAGACAGAAAGAAATGCTACAAAATTTTTTAAGCGAAAGAGACGGCCAGGCATGGAGCCTCGTGCCTGTAAATCTAGCACTTTGGGAGGTCAGTGTGAGAGGTGACAACATGCTAGCAGCCCTTGCTCACTCTCAGCACTTCCTTGGCCTCAGCGTCTGCTCTGACCGTGCTTGAGGAGCACTTCAGCCCGTGCTGCACTGTGGGAGCCCCTCTCTGGGCTGGCAGAGGCTGGAGCCTGCTCCCTCTCCTTGCAGGCAGGTGTGGACGGAGAGGCAGGGGTGGGAACTGGGGCTGTGTGTGGTGCTCACAGGCCAGCGCAAGTTCCAGGTGGGCATGGGCTCCACGGCCCTGCACTTGGAGTGGCTGGCCGGCACCACCCACCCCAGGCAGTGAGGGGCTTAGCACCCAGGCCAGCAGCTGCAGAGTGGGTGCTGGGTCCCCAGCACTGCAGGCCCACCTGCGACACCTGAATTCTCACTGGGCCTCAGCCACCTCCCTGCAAGACAGGGCTCAGCCTCCCCGATGGACACTGCCCCTGCTCCGCAGTGCCAGGTCCCATCGAACACCCAAGGGCTGAGGAGTGTGGGCATATGGCACAGGACTGTTGGGCAGCTCTGCCCCTGACCCAGCATGGGATCCACTAGGCGAAGCCAGCTGGGCTCCTGAGTCAGGTGGGAACTTGGAGAACTTTTATGTCCAGCCAGAGGATTGTATATGCACTAGTCAGCACTCTAGCTCAAGGTTTGTAAACACATCAATCAGCACTCTGTGTCTAGCTCAAGGTTTGTAAATGCAACAATCAGTGCTCTGTGTCTAGTTAATCTAGTGGGAACTTGGAGAACCTTTATGTCTAGCTAAAGGATTGTAAATACACCAATCAGCACTCTGTGTCTAGCTCAGGGATTGTAAACGTACCAATTAGCACCCTGTCAAAATGGACCAATCAGCTCTCAGTAAAATGAACCAATCAGCTCTCTGTAAAACCGACCAATCAGTTCTCTGTAAAATGTATGCATCAGCAGGATGTGGGTGGGGTTAAATAAGGGAATAAAAGCAGGTTGCCTGAGCCAGCAGTGACAAAGCGCTGGGGTCCCCTTCCAGGCTGTGGAAGTTTTGTTCTTTTGCTGTTGGCAATAAATCTTGCTGCTGCTCACTCTTTGGGTCTACCGTTGCCTTTATGAGCTGTAATACTCACTGTGAAGGTCTGCAGCTTCACTCCTGAAGCCAGCGAGAAGACAAACCCACCGGGAGGGATGAACGAACTCCAGACACACCATCTTTAAGAACTGTAACACCCACTGCAAGGGTCCATGGTTTCATTCTTGAAGTCAGCGAGACCAGGAACCCACTAATTCCAGACACAAAGGCAGGTAGATTGTTTGAACCTAGGAAGTCGAGACTAGCCTGGACAACATGGTGAAACCCCATCTCTACAAAAAATCACCCAGGCTTGGTGGTGTGCACATGTAGTCCTAGCTACTCAGGAGGCTGAGGTAAGAGAATCACTTTAGCCTGGGTGGTTGAGGCTGCATTGAGCCATTATGATGCCACTGCACTCCAGCCTGGGTGACAGAGTGAGACCTTGTCCCAAAAAAAAAAAAAAAAAAAAGAGAAGGAGGAGGAGAAGAAGAAGAAGAAGAAGAGGACGTAGTGAAGGCAAAACAAAGACATTCTTAAACAGGAATTGCTGAAATTTGTTGCCAGACAGGACCTGCCTTGCAGGAAGTATTTAAAAAAAAGTTCCTCAGAGAGAAGGAAAACGATACAGCTCAGAAATTCAGATGTAAATAAGCCAACAGCTTAAAGAAGTAGATGAAGATAAAACAAAAACTTCTATTTCTTATTCTTAATTGATCTAACAGATAACAGTTTGTTCAAAATAGTAATAGCAGTAATGTATTTGATTATAGATATATAATATATATACATACATAATGCTTATGAATGCTTACATGTAGTGAATGACAGCAACAATAGAAGAAATAGGAGGAATTAGGAATATTTTATTTTTACAATGTACTTGTGCTACCCCTTAAGCAGCATAGTGTTAGGTGAAAGTGCACTTGGATTTGTTGTAAATGTGTATTGCAAACTCTGGGACAACCACTAGCAAAATTAAAAAGAGAAGAAAAACTAATATGCTTGAAAATGAGCAAAAATTGAATATTTAAAATGCTTAATTAGACCACAATAAGCAGAAAACGTAGAGACAAAAATAGAAACAAAGAACAAGAGCAACAAATAGAAAACAGGAACAAATATACTGGATATTTATCTAACTATATTAATACATCACTTTAAACATTAATTGTCAAAATGAGCTAATTAATGGAAAGTGCCAGAGTTTATTTTAAAAAAAGACAAAACCGTATGTTGTTACAACAAACCCATTTTAAGTATAAAAACACATATATTAAAAGTAAAGCTATAGAAAAAAGATATATGATACTAACAATCAAAAGACAGCAAGAGTATGTATACTAATTTCAGGCAGAGAAGACTTCAGAGTGAGGAAAGTTTTGAGGAATAGGTGAAAGCATTAAGTATTGATAAATAATGTATGTACCTAACAATAGAGCATCAAAATACATGAGGCAAAACCTGATAGTATTGCAAGGCCAAATAGATGAACCCCTTATTATAGTTGGAGACTTTAACACACCTGTATTAAAATGGACTAATCTAGTTGACAGAAAATCAGTAAGGACATCATTGAATTTAGCATCACCATCGATCAATTGTATATAATTGGCATCTATGAACTACCTCATCAAAAAACAGCAGACTGTACTTTCATCTCAAGCTCACATAGAACATTCACCAAGATAAACAAAAATCTGGGTCATAAAACATGTCATAATACATTTAAAAGAATAAAAATTAAACAGTGTATGCTTTCAAAATAATAGAATCAAACTAGAAATCAATTACAGGAAGATAACTGGAAAATCCCAAAATATTTGATATTAAGCAACATTATTCTAAAAAACACAGAGATCAAGAGGAAATCTCAAGAAACTGTTAAAAATATTTTAAATTAAATTAATATAAAAATACAACTTACCAAAACCTGTGGGATGCATTAAAAGAAGTACTTAGAAGGAAATCATAGCATTGAATGCATATATTAGGATAGAAGAAAGCTCTAAAATCAATAGTCTAAGCTTTCACCTTAAGAAACTAGAAAATAAAGAACAAATTAAATACAAAGCAGAAAAAAAAGAAATAACAAAAACAAATAGAGCAGAAATCAGTGAAACTGAAAGCAAGAAATTAGTTGAGGAAAATCAAAACCAACGCTCATTCTTCAAAACAATCAATAGAATTGATAAGCCTCTAACCAGTCTAGCCAAGAAAAAACAAAAAGACACAAATTACTGATATCAAAAAGAAAAGAAGGGATATTCCTAAAGATCCCACTGGCATTTAAAATATTATAAAGGATTATAATGAACAACTATATGCTCATAAATTTGATAACATATAAAATGGACCAATTCCTTGAAAGCCAGTGTGCCAAGTTTCACACAAAAGGAAATAAACAATATGAATTAACCTATATCCATTAAATGAATTGAAACAATAATTATATATCTAAAATAAAAGAAATAATTCTTCTGGAAAGATACTTGCACTTGTATGATAATCACAGCATTATTCACAGTAGCAAAGACATGGAATTAACCTAGGTGCCCATCAATACTGAACTACATAAAGAAAACTTGATACATATGCACCATGGAATACTACACAGCCAAAAGAATGAAATTATGTCGTTTGCAGCAAAATGGATGTAGCTGCAGGCCATTAACCTAAGTGAATAAACACAGGAGCAGAAAACCAAATACCACATGTTCTCATTTGTAAGTAAAAACTAAACATTGGGTATTCATTGGCATGAAAATGGCAATAATCAATGCTAGTGACTACTAGAGGAAAAGGGAATGCAAGAGTTTAGAAAGTAACTATTGGGTACTATGCTCACTACCTTGGTGATGGGATTTATTGTACCCCAAACCTCACATCATGCAATATACTCATGTGACAAACTTGCATATGTACTATCTGAATCTAAAATAAAAGTTGAAATTATTTCAAAAAGTAATCTTTCAAAGCAGAAAGCACAGAATATATGTATATATGCCTACCAGTTGTCTTTCACAAAATAGAAGCAGAGGAAATACTTCCTAATTCATACTATGAGGCCAGCGTCACCCTATACCAAAGTCAAAGACATTACAAGAAAACTACAGACCAATATATTGTATAATCATAGGTGCAGAAATCTTCACAAAATTTATCATATACAATCTAATAATATGTAAAATTCTATACACCTTGGCTAAGTGGAATTTATCTCATATATGCAAGGTTGGTCCAGCATTTGAAATTCAATCAGTGTAATTTATCACACCTACAAACCTAATGAAAATATCACACGATTGTGTAAATAAATGCAGAAAAAGTATTTGACCAAAATCCAACACCTACTCATGTTAAAAACTCTTTAAAAACTAGAAATAAAGGGAAATCCCCCAAACTGAAAAAAAAAATCTACAAAAACAAACAAAAACCTACAGCTAACATTATACTTAAATAGTGAGAAACTCAAAGCTTTCCTGCTAAGATCAGAAACAAGGCAAGAATGTTCTCTTGCCACTGCTTTTCAATATTGTACTAGATGGCCTAGGTAATGCAATAAGACAAGAATAGAAAAGGTACGTAGATTGGGAAGGAAGAAATAAAACTGTCTTGTTTGTAGATACCATGATAATCTATATAGAAAATCTGAAAGAACTGACCAAACAAAAACAAAAACTCCTGGAACTAATAAGCAATGGTAGCAATGGTACAGCATACAATGTCAACATGCAAAAGTCAATCTTTTATGTATATAACAACAATTAACAAGTGGAATGTAAAACTAAAAACACATTGCCATTTATATTTGCACCCCAAAAGTGAAATATATAGGTATAAATCTAACAAAATATCTGCAAGATATATGTTAGGAAAACTACAACATTTGATTGAAAGATAGCAAAGAAAAAATAAATAAGTTGAGTCATAGTTCATGTTCACGAGTAGAAAGATGCAGTATTGCTAAAATGTTAGTTATTTCCAAATTGATCTGTAGATTCAGTACAATTCCAGTACAGTCTCAGAAAGTTTTCTTGTGTGTATTAGCAAACTGATTCTAAAGTTTATATGAAAAGGCAAAAGACCCAGAACATATAATAAATACTGGAGAAGAAAAGACAAAGGACTGACACTATCCAACTTCATGACTTATTATAAAGCTGCATTAATCAAGACAGTGTGGTTCTGGTGAAAAAATATAGAGAGACAAATTGATCGATGGAATAGAATACAGAACTCGGAAATTGACCCACATAAATATAGTAAACTGATCTTTGACAAAAGAGCAAAGGTAATACAATGAAGAGAAGATAGCCTTCAATAAAGAGTGCAGGGAAAACTGGAAAATCGCCTTCAAAAAAATAGACATGACACAGACATGACACCACTCACAAAAAATCTCAAAATGAATTCTAGACCTAAATGTGGTATACAAAATTATAAAATTCCTAGAAGATAATAGGACAAGATGACCTCAGATATGGCAATGACTTCTGAGATAAAATGTCAAAGGTACAAATCATGAAAGAAACAATTAATAAGCTTGGTTTTGTTAAAATTAAAACCTTTTACTCTGGGAATGACACTGTCAAGAGAATGAGAAAACAAGTCATGGATTGGAACAAAATATTTCCAAAATATACAACTGATAAAGAACTGTTATCTACACAAAGAACTCAAAACTCTACAATAGGAAAATAAACAATCTGATTAAAAATAAGCAAAAGTCCTGAACACACATGTCACTAAAGAAGAAATATAGGTGGCAAATAAGCATATGAAAAGATGGTCATCAACGTACATCATTAGGAAGTTTCAAATTAAAACAATAATGAGAGAGCATTTAGACAATAGTAAGAGACATCTATTACTACTACCACAATCTAGAACACTGCCAACACAACATGCTGGTGAGGATGCAGAGCACAGGAACTCTCATTCATTGCTGGTAGAAATGCAAAATGGTACAGTTATCTTTTAAGACAGTTTGACAGTTTCTTACAAAACTAAACATGCTCTTACCATATGATCCAGGAATTATGCTCCTTAAGATTTACCCAAATGAGTTTAAAACTTATATCGACATAAAAAGAAACCCTGCACACAATATTTAAAGCGACTTTTTACATAACTGACCAAACCTGGAAGCAACTAGAATGTCCTTCAGTAGGTAAATGGATAAATAAACTGTGGTACATTCAGACAATGGAAAATTACCATTAAAAAAAAAAAAAAGTGCTATCAAGCCACAAAAGAAGGCGTGGAGGAAACTTAAATACATATTACTAAGTGAAAGAAGCAAAGTCGAGAAAGCTACATATTGCATGATTTCAACTAGGTAACATTCTGAAAAAGTCAAAACTGGGAAAACAGAGAAAGGAAGAATGGTTACAAGAAGTTAGATGGGAGAAAGTGATGAATAAGCGGGATCCAGGGACTTTTTAAGGCAGTGAATCTATTCTGTATAATACTACAATGGTGAATACCTGCCATTATACATTTGTACAATCCATAGAATATACAACCTCAAGAGTCTTCCTTAATGTAAACTATGGACTTGGGAAGATTATGATGTGTCAGTGTAGGTTCATAGATTGTAACAAATCTACCAGTGTGGTGAGGTGTCATAGTGAGAGAGGTTGTTTGTAGGTGGGTAGGGACAGTATATATGGCAATTCTCTGTACTTTCCACTCAATTTTGCTATAAACCTAAAACTGCCCCCTCAAAATAAAGCTTATTATTTAAAACAATCAACTGCATACATAATCCTTTTAATTT
>NW_012109864.1:859191-861342 GCF_000951045.1 Mandrillus leucophaeus
ATATTGCATGATTTCAACTAGGTAACATTCTGAAAAAGTCAAAACTGGGAAAACAGAGAAAGGAAGAATGGTTACAAGAAGTTAGATGGGAGAAAGTGATTAATAAGCGGGATCCAGGGACTTTTTAAGGCAGTGAATCTATTCTGTATAATACTACAATGGTGAATACCTGTCATTATACATTTGTACAATCCATAGAATATACAACCTCAAGAGTCTTCCTTAATGTAAACTATGGGCTTGGGAAGATTATGATGTGTCAGTGTAGGTTCATAGATTGTAACAAATCTACCAGTGTGGTGAGGTGTCATAGTGAGAGAGGTTGTTTGTAGGTGGGTAGGGACAGTATATATGGCAATTCTCTGTACTTTCCACTCAATTTTGCTATAAACCTAAAACTGCCCCCTCAAAATAAAGCTTATTATTTAAAACAATCAACTGCATACATAATCCTTTTAATTTCCTTTTGAAAAAGTCAAAACTGGGAAAACAGAGAAAAGATTAAAACATTGACTCTAAAAGGTCTGCAAATAAAGTATTTTCTGAGAGTGCTATATCACATTTTTATCATCTTTATATACAACATGCTGAATTTTATAAAACAAGTGATACATTAGGCTCAATCCAATATGGTAAACTAAGAGACTCATTATTGAAACATCTGTTGTTTTCTTCATGTTTATGAATATCAATGTCTCAAATTGAAGACTTCAATTGTGTCACATTATGAGAGTTTTAGGAATTCAGATTTCCCTTGTTCACACAATTGATACATCTATAGACTGAATGACTTATAAGACAATATTTTACCAAGTTTTAGAAAGTATTTTGAAGCATTAAAATCCATATTGAAAAAATTTTACTGACTCTGTTTATCATTTGCTGATAGTACCTTGCCTCTACGAGTAACTTTCTCTTAAAGATTATATGCAACTATATGCAACAAAATTGTCCTTATTTTGTATAGCACATTTCCCAGTTAATTCCACAAAAAAGGAGGGGCATGAAGAAAACTGTATTTCTTATAAGTTAAATGATAACTTCTTTGGGGATATATTTCATTTATTTTTCAGATTCATCATCTAGTTCCATACAAATATTTAAACCTCTGAGTAGAATGTCCTTTAATTATAAATGAATGCACTCAGCTAATTTTGTTCTAAGTTGTACAGAATGGAAATAAAACATAAAATGTAGACATTAATATTTTAGTTATTATAAAATTTTTTGCAAGGGAGGGCAGGTGATAATGGTGCCCCATGAATACTGCCATCAGCATGAAAGAGGTTGCTAACTGCCAATCAACGAATTTCATAGGGTGACTTTAGGTAACTAACATTTACTCCCTCTATCTTTGTGCTCTTAATTTTGGAGGACAGATATTTTGGCTTGATCAGCCTCAGGAATGCTGAATGAGTCTAGTTAGACCTAACACATATTGATATATTAATCAGAATCTTAATATGTTAATTTTTAAAGAAATGTAATCATCAAATGTGTTATTTTAATAATAGCTAATACATTTTAAGTTTTTAAGTTTCTTATTTAAGAGAAACCATGAAAACCAAGTTATTAGATCATTTGATAAGCCAGAAACTAGCCAAAGACAAGTAAATAATGTGACGTTAGTGTTTGATGATTTTAGGGTCCAATTGACTGAATCTGTCACATCCATTGGAGAATATATTATAAAAATATGATAAGACTGAATCTTTTCACAAGCATTTCAGCGTATTTATTCTTACTTTTGGAAAATATTAGGAAATAATTTGAGAACATATCACCTCCACCAACTCCCCACCTACCTCACCCTGATTACTTTTTTTTTCAGTTTTTATTTTAGATATTACATGAGTGTATTGCACATAGATAGTGAACATAGTGCCCAACAGGTAGTTTTTCAACCTACATCCCCATCCTTCCTCACCTCTAGTAGTCTGTAGTGTCTATTGTTCCCATGTTTATGCCCATGTGTGTGCAACGAATAGTTCCCACTTATAAGTAAGAACATGCAGTATTTGGTTTTCTCTCCCTGCATTAATTTGCTTAGGATTATTGCCTCTAATTCCATTTAGGTTGCTGCAAAGAGCTTGATTTCATTCATTTTCGTGGCTATGTAGTATTCCATAGTGTATATGTACCACATTTTTA
>NW_012109864.1:861392-867912 GCF_000951045.1 Mandrillus leucophaeus
TGTCTCAAATTGAAGACTTCAATTGTGTCACATTATGAGAGTTTTAGGAATTCAGATTTCCCTTGTTCACACAATTGATACATCTATAGACTGAATGACTTATAAGACAATATTTTACCAAGTTTTAGAAAGTATTTTGAAGCATTAAAATCCATATTGAAAAAAATTTACTGACTCTGTTTATCATTTGCTGATAGTACCTTGCCTCTACGAGTAACTTTCTCTTAAAGATTATATGCAACTCTATGCAACAAAATTGTCCTTATTTTGTATAGCACATTTCCCAGTTAATTCCACAAAAAAGGAGGGGCATGAAGAAAACTGTATTTCTTGTAAGTTAAATGATAACTTCTTTGGGGACATATTTTATTTAGTTTTCAGATTCATCATCTAGTTCCATACAAATATTTAAACCTCTGAGTAGAATGTCCTTTAATTATAAATGAATGCACTCAGCTAATTTTGTTCTAAGTTGTACAGAATGGAAATAAAACATAAAATGTAGACATTAAGATTTTAGTTATTATAACATTTTTTGCAAGGGAGGGCAGGTGATAATGGTGCCCCATGAATACTGCCATCAGCATGAAAGAGGTTGCTAACTGCCAATCAACGAATTTCATAGGGTGACTTTAGGTAACTAACATTTACTCGCTCTATCTTTGTGCTCTTAATTTTGGAGGACAGATATTTTGGCTTGATCAGCCTCAGGAATGCTGAATGAGTCTAGTTAGACCTAACACATATTGATATATTAATCAGAATCTTAATTTGTTAATTTTTAAAGAAATGTAATCATCAAATGTGTTATTTTAATAATAGCTAATACATTTTAAGTTTTTAAGTTTCTTATTTAAGAGAAACCATGAAAACCAAATTATTAGATCATTTGATAAGCCAGAAACTAGCCAAAGACAAGTAAATAATGTGACGTTAGTGTTTGATGATTTTAGGGTCCAATTGACTGAATCTGTCACATCCATTGGAGAATATATTATAAAAATATGATAAGACTGAATCTTTTCACAAACATTTCAGCGTATTTATTCTTACTTTTGGAAAATATTAGGAAAGAATTTGAGAACATATCACCTCCACCAACTCCCCACCTACCTCACCCTGATTACTTTTTTTTTTCAGTTTTTATTTTAGATATTACATGAGTGTATTGCACATAGATAGTGAGCATAGTGCCCAACAGGTAGTTTTTCAACCTACATCCCCATCCTTCCTCACCTCCAGTAGTGTGTAGTGTCTATTGTTCCCATGTTTATGCCCATGTGTGTGCAACGAATAGTTCCCACTTATAAGTAAGAACATGCAGTATTTGGTTTTCTCTCCCTGCATTAATTTGCTTAGGATTATTGCCTCTAATTCCATTTAGGTTGCTGCAAAGAGCTTGATTTCATTCATTTTCATGGCTATGTAGTATTCCATAGTGTATATGTACCACATTTTTAAAATCCAATCCACCATTGATGGGCATCTATGTTGATTCCATGTTTTTGCTATTGTGAATAGTGTGGCAATGAACATACATGTGCATGTGCCTTTTTGGCATAATGATCTAGTTTCCTTTATGTACATACCCAGTAACGAGATTACTGGCTCAAATAGAAGCTCTGTTTTAAGTTATTTGAGAAATCTCCAAACTGCTTTCTATAGTGGCTGAACTAATTTACATTCCCACTGACTGTGTGTAAGCATTCCCTTTTCTCCATAGCCTCACCAGCATCTGTTGTTTTGATTTTTTAATTTTTTTCTTTCCAAAAATATGCTTTATTTTTAGAGAAGTTTTAGATTCACAGCAAAATTAAGAGGAAGGTAGAGAGATTTCCCATATACCCTTCCCACGCACACACATAGCCTCCTCCATTATCAACATCCCCCACCACAGTGGTACATTTGTTACAATCAATGAACCTATATTGACATATCATAATCACCCAAAGCCCATGCTTTACGTAGGGTTCACACTTGTTGTATTTTCTGTGGGTTTTGAAAGATATATAATGACATGTCTCCAACACCCAACACTACAATATTGTACAGAATAGTTTCAGTGCCCTAAAAAACCTCCGTGCTTGCGTATTCACCATTCTCTGATGTAACTATTGACAACCACTGATCTTTTTAATGTGAAATAAGCACATGATAAAGAATGGGGTAGCCATCCTGTCAAGCATTTATCATTTGAGTTACAAACTATTCAATTACATTATTTAATTGATTTTAAAATATACCATTAAGTTATTATTGACTATAGTCGCCCAATTGTGCTATCAAATAGTAGGTCTTATTTATTCTATTTTTAATATACATTAACCATCCCACAACCCCAACACCTCACTACCCTTCCCAGCCTCTGGTAACCATCCTTCTATTCTCTACACTCATGAGTTCAATTGTTTTGATTGTTAGATCCCACAGGTAAGTGAGAACATGCGATGTTTGTCTTTCTGTGCCTGGCTTATTTCACTTAACATAATGACCTCCATTTCCAGCCATGTTGTTGCAAATGACTGGATCTAATTTCTTTTCATAGCTGAATAGTACTTCATTGTGTATATGTACCACATTTTCTTTATTCATTTGTCTGCTGATGGGCACTTGGGTGGCTTCCAAAACATAGCTAGCGTAAGCAGTGCTGCAACAAACATAGGAATGCAGATATCTCTTTAATATACTGATTTCCTTTCTTATAGGTATACACCCAGCAGTGAGATTGCTGAATGATATGGTAGCTCAATTTTCAGTTTTTTGAAGAACCTCCAAACTCTTCCCCATAGTAGCTGTACTAGTTTACATTCCCACCAACAGTGTACAAGGGTTCCCTTTTTCTCCACATTCTCACCATCATTCATTATTTCTTGTCTTTTTAATAAAAGCCATTTTAACTGGAGTGAGATGGTATCTCATTGTAGTTTTGATTTGTATTTCTCTAATGATAATAATATTGAGCACATTTTCATATGCCTGTTTACCATTTATATGTCTTCTTTTGAGAAATATCTATTCAAATCTTTTGACTGTCTTTTGATTGGATTATTAGACTTTTTTTCTTATAGAGTAGTTTGTGCTACTTATATAATCTGTTTATTAATCCCTTCTTAAAGGGTGATATGATTTGACTGTGTCCCCACCCAAATCTCATCTTGAATTGTAGCTCCCATAATCACAACATGTCGTGTGACAGATCTAGTGGGAGGTAATTGAATTACGGGGGTGAGTTCTTGCGATAGTGAATAAGTCTCACAAGATTTGATGGTTTTACAGGGACAGTTCCCTTGCACATGCTGTCTTGCCTACCACCATATAACACATGCCTTTGCTCCTCCTTCAGTTTCTGCTAGGATTGTGAGGCCTCTCCATCCATGTGGAATTGTGAGTCCATTAAACCTCTTTAACTTTGTAAATTACACAGTCTCAGGTATTTTTTCCTAGCAGTGTGAAAATGGACTAACACAGAGGGCTAGTTTGCAAATATTGTCTCTCTTTCTGTGGGTTGCGTCTTCACTTTGTTGATTACATCCTTTGCTGTGCATAAGCTTTTTAACTTGATGTGATCCCCTTTGTCCATGTTTGCTTTGATTGCCTGTGTTTGTGGGCTATGGCTCAAGAAATTTTTGCTCAGACCAATGTCCTGGAGATTTTCCCCCAGTATTTTCTTGTAGAGAGTTTTATGGTTTGAGGTCATAAATTTAAGTTTTCAATCCTTTATTTAATTTTTATACATAGTGAGACGTAGCAGTCTAGATTCATTCTTTTTAATATGGATATCCAGTTTTCTCAGCACCAGTTAATGAAGAGACTGTCTTTTTTCCAGTCTTGGCAACTTTCTCAAAAAATGAGTACAGTGTAGTTGTGTAGATTTGTTTCTGGGTTCTATATCCTGTTCTATTGGTCTATGTGTCTGTTTTTATGACAATAGTATGTTTTTTTTTTTTTTTTACTATAACTCTGTAGTATAATTTGAAGTGAGGTAATGTAATTCCTCCAGTTTTGTTCTTTCTGCTTAGGATAGCTTTGGCTGTTCTGGGTCTTTTGTTGTTCTACATACATTTTATGGGGTTTTTTTTGTTTGTTTGTTTGTTTGTTTGTTTTTTGCTATTTGTTTGAAGAATGTCATTGGTGCTTTGATAGGGATTGCCTTTAATCTGTAGATTTCATGAGTAGTATTGACATTTTAACAATATCGATTATCCCAATCCATGAACACAAAACTTTTTTTTCCATTTCTTGGTGTCCTCTTCAATTTCTTTCATCAGTGTTTTATGCTTTTCATTATAGAGATTTTTCACTTATTTGGTTAATTCTATGTATTCAGTTGTATGTGTTGCTATTGTAAAATAGATTACTTTTTTTTTCTTTTTTGCATTATTCACTGTTGGCATGTAGAAATGTTACTGATTTTTGTATGTTCCTTCTATACCCAGTTTTGAGGGTTTATCATGAAGGGATATCAAATTTTATCAATGCTTTTTCAGTATCAATTTAAATGACTATATGGTTTTATTCCTCATTCTATTGATATGATGTATCACACTGATTGATTTGCATATGTTGAATCATTCTTGCATCCCAGAGATAAATCCCACTTGATCATGATGAATGATCTTTTAATATATTGTTGAATTCAGTTTGCTAATATTTGGTTAAGGGTTTTTGCATCAATTCATCAGAGACATTGGCCTGTAGAGTGTGTGTGTGTGTGTGTGTGTGTATATATATCTTTTTCTGGTTTTGGTGTCAGGGTAATACTGGCCTCATAGAATGAGTTTGGAAGTATTCCCTACTACTACATATTTTGGAATACTTTGAATAGGATTAGTATTAGTTCTTTAAAAGTTTCATAGAATTCATCAGTAAAGCTATTGGGTCCTTGGCTTTTCTTTACTGGGAGACTTCAATCTCATTACTCGTTGGTCTGTTTAAGTTTTAGATTCCTTCTTGATTCAATCTTGGTAGTTTGTATGTATGTAAGAATTTGTCCATTTCTTCCAGCTTTTCTAGTTTATTGGCATATATGCTCATAGTTGCCACTGGTGATCCTTCAAATTTCTGCAATATTAGTTGTAATGTCTTCTTTTCCATTTCTGATTTTATTTATTTGGATTCTATCTCTTTTTTTCTTAGTCTGGCTAAAGTTTTCTCAATTTTGTTTAACTTTTTAAAAAACCAACTTTTTGTTTCATTGATCTTCCGTATTGCTTATTTTCATTTCAATTTCATTTATTTCTTCTCTGATTTTTATTATTTCTTTTTTTCTACTAATTTGGGGTTTGTTTGCTCTTACTTTTCTAATTATTTAAGATTCATCATTGGATTATTTATTTGAAGTTTTTTTCTCTTTTTTGATATTTTACAGCTATAAACTTCTCTATGAGTATTGCTTTTGCTGTGTTCTACAGGTTTTGGTATAGTGTGTTTCCATTATCACTTGTTTCAAGAAATTTTTCAATTTCCTTCTCAATTCTTAATTGACCCATTAGTCATTCAGGAGCATATTGTTTGTTTAATTTCCTTGTATTTGTATAGTTTCCAAAATTCCTCTTCTTAGTAATTTCTACTTTGATTCCATTGTGGTCAGAAAAGATGCTGATATTATTTCAATTTTTTTGAATGAAGACTTGTTTTATGACATAACATATGGTCTATCCTTGAGAATAATCCGTACACTGAGGAAAACAATATGTATTCTGTAACTCTTTAATGAAATTTTCTGTGATGTATATACTAGATCCATTTGGTCTATAGTGCAGATTAAGTCTGATGTCACTTTTTTGACTTTCTATCTGGAAGTTCTATACACTGCTGAAGGTGGGTGTTGAAGCCTCCAGCTATTATTGTATTGGGACCTATCTCTCTCTTTAGCTCAAATAATATTTGCTTTAAATACCTGGGTGCTCCAGTATTGGGTGCATATACATTTAAAATTGTTTTATCCTCTTGCTGAATTGACCCCTTTACCATTATATGATGACCATCTTTGACCCTTCTTATACTTTTTGTTTTGAAATCTACTTTGTCTAAGCATAGCTACTCCTGTTTTTTTATGGTCTCCATTGACATGACATGTTTTTTCCATACCATTACTTTCAGTCTCTGTGTGTATTTGTAGGTGAAGTGTGTTTCTTGTAGACAGGAGAACATTGGGTCATGACTTCTTTTTCTTTTCTTTTTCTTTTTTTTTATTTTTTAAGAGAGACAGTGTTTCACCGTATTTGCCAGGCTGGTCTCAAACTCCTGGCCTCAGGTGATCCATCTGTCTTGCCAGTGCCTGGCCTAATTTTTTAAAATCTATTTAGCAACTCTGTGTCTTTTGATTGGAGAGTTTACTTCATTTGCATTCAATGTTATTATTAATACATAAGAACTTACTCCTGTCATTTTGTTATTTGTTTTCTGGTTGCTTTGTGGTCTTCTTTTCCTTCTTTCCTTCAGTCCTGTCTTCCTGTAATCTTCATGATTATATTTTCAAGTGATATGATTAATTTCTTTCTTCTTATTGTTGTGTATC
>NW_012109864.1:867962-869822 GCF_000951045.1 Mandrillus leucophaeus
ATGGTCTCCATTGACATGACATGTTTTTTCCATTCCATTACTTTCAGTCTCTGTGTGTATTTGTAGGTGAAATGTGTTTCTTGTAGACAGGAGAACATTGGGTCATGACTTCTTTTCCTTTTCTTTTTCTTTTTTTTTATTTTTTAAGAGAGACAGTGTTTCACCGTATTTGCCAGGCTGGTCTCAAACTCCTGGCCTCAGGTGATCCATCTGTCTTGCCAGTGCCTGGCCTAATTTTTTAAAATCTATTTAGCAACTCTGTGTCTTTTGATTGGAGAGTTTACTCCATTTGCATTCAATGTTATTATTAATACATAAGAACTTACTCCTGTCATTTTGTTATTTGTTTTCTGGTTGCTTTGTGGTCTTCTTTTCCTTCTTTCCTTCAGTCCTGTCTTCCTGTAATCTTCATGATTATATTTTCAAGTGATATGATTAATTTCTTTCTTCTTATTGTTGTGTATCCATTTTATTTTATTTTATTTTATTTTTTTGGCTTGGAGTTACCATAAAGCTTGCAAATACTGTCAAATAACCTATTATTTTAACCTGATAACAACTTAACACTATTTGCATAAACAAATAATCCAAAATAAAACTAATAAAAATTCTATACCCTACCTCTATCCCCATGCTTTTTATCTTTTTTTTTTTAAAAAAAAAATTATCTTATTATATTGACTATGTCTTTAAAATTTCTTGTAGTTATTATTTTTATTAGTTCATTGTTTAGTCTTCCTACTTAGGATAAGGGTAATTTACACACTTCAGTTACAGTTGTGAATGGAGAAAATCTGAGACAGGTTTCAGTTAATTTAGAAAGTTTATTTTACCAAGGTTGAGGACACACCCATGATACAGCCTCAGGAAATCCCGACAACATGTGCCCAAGGTGGCCAAGGCATAGCTTGGTTTTATACATTTTAGGGAGACATGAGGCATCAATCAATATATGTAAGAAGTACATTGGTTCAGTCTGGAAAGGCAGGACAACTTGAAGCATAAGCAGGAAGACTGAAGGCAGGGAGGGAGCTTTCAAGTCACAGATAGGTAATACACAAAGGGTTGCATTCTTTTGAGTTCCTGATGAGCATTTCCAAAGGAGGCAATCATATATGCATCTATCTCAGTGAGCAGAGGGGTGACTTTGATTAGAATAAGAGGCAGGTTTTCCCTAAGCAGTTTCTAGCTTGAGTTTTCCTTAGTGATTTTGGGGGCCCAAGATGTTTTTCTTTCACATTTCTCCTCCTTTCTTTTTAAAAATCTTTTGGAGAAACATTTTATAGGAAAATGAGTCTCTGGTCTCAGGTTTCATCTGATTTCTCAGGACTAGGATGACTTATTTCTATATAGGTAGGTCCCAAAAGCTCATTTTTACCAGGTTGTGAGTCGAGTCTCATGTCCTGTGAAGATAAAATGGGGGCAGGGAGAGGGAGAAAGAAAAAACATCAACAAACAAAAGAACAATCCTGGAAAAATCAATATAGACCATGTCATGCACTTCCATGTGAAGAGACCACCAAACAGGCTTTTTGTGAGCAACAAAGCTTTTTAATCACCTGGGTGCAGGTGAGCTGAGTCTGAAAAGAGAGTCAGTGAAGGGAGATAAGAGTTGGGCCATTTTATAGGATTTGGGTAGGTAAAGGAAAATTACAGTCAAAGGAGGATTGTTCTCTGGTGGGCAGGAGTGGGCGTTGTAAGGTGCTCAGTGGGGGAGCTTTTTGAGCCAGAATGAGCCAGGAAAAGGACTTTCACAAGGTAATGTCATCACTTAAGGCAAGGACCAGCCATTTTCACTTCTTTTGTGGTGGAATGTCATCAATTAAGGCAGGGCAGGGCATTTTCACTTCTTTTGTGATT
>NW_012109864.1:876187-877174 GCF_000951045.1 Mandrillus leucophaeus
GAGGGAGAAAGAAAAAACATCAACAAACAAAAGAACAATCCTGGAAAAATCAATAAAGAACATGTCATGCACTTCCATGTGAAGAGACCACCAAATAGGCTTTTTGTGAGCAACAAAGCTTTTTAATCACCTGGGTGCAGGTGAGCTGAGTCTGAAAAGAGAGTCAGTGAAAGGAGATAAGAGTTGGGCCATTTTATAGGATTTGGGTAGGTAAAGGAAAATTACAGTCAAAGGGGGGTTGTTCTCTGGTGGGCAGGAGTGGGCGTTGCAAGGTGCTCAGTGGGGGAGCTTTTTGAGCCAGAATGAGCCAGGAAAAGGACTTTCACAAGGTAATGTCATCACTTAAGGCAAGGACCAACCATTTTCACTTCTTTTGTGGTGGAATGTCATCAATTAAGGCAGAGCAGGGCATTTTCACTTCTTTTGTGATTCTTCAGTTACTTCAGGCTATCTGGACATACACATGCAAGTCACAGGGGATGTGATGGCTTGGCTTGGGCTCAGAGGCCTGACAGACCACATTACTCTGAAGTCCATACAGTAGTCTGCAGGTATGAAAGTGGCTTATGTATGTACGTAGGTTGCTGTTATTTTCTTCTGAAGTTTAAGTTGTCTGGCTTCAGTTTTCAGGACTTTAAGAAGCACGGCTTAGTTTTCAGTGACTACAAATTAGAAAAACTCGGAAAAAAAGAAGGAAAGGTAATTGAAAACATGATTTGGAAGACTTGTAGGCAAGAAAACCTAGAATTTTGTTCCAAACTGTAGAAAATAATAAAAATTGAAAAAAAAGTTAGGCAATACTATACTCTAACAACAGGTTTACAGTAGTTTTCATTCATAATTTTTTTCTCTCTCTATTTTCCCATTTTCACTAAATTCAAATCATGCTAGCGCTAGGACTAGTTTGCTTTAATATACCTGGCCTAATTATTTGTATACAGTTAAGCAAGAGTTATTATTTTTCATAGACTTTAAATTGACTTTAAT
>NW_012109864.1:883539-884070 GCF_000951045.1 Mandrillus leucophaeus
CATATACATGCAAGTCACAGGGGATGTGATGGCTTGGCTTGGGCTCAGAGGCCTGACAGACCACATTACTCTGAAGTCCATACAGTAGTCTGCACGTATGAAAGTGGTTTATGTATGTACGTAGGTTGCTGTTATTTTCTTCTGAAGTTTAAGTTGTCTGGCTTCAGTTTTCAGGACTTTAAGAAGCACAGCTTAGTTTTCGGTGACTACAAATTAGAAAAACTCAGAAAAAAAGAAGGAAAGGTAATTGAAAACATGATTTGGAAGACTTGTAGGCAAGAAAACCTAGAATTTTATTCCAAACTGTAGAAAATAATAAAAATTGAAAAAAAAGTTAGGCAATACTATACTTTAACAAGAGGTTTACAGTAGTTTTCATTCATAATTTTTTTCTCTCTCTATTTTCCCATTTTCACTAAATTCAAATCATGCTAGGGCTAGGACTAGTTTGCTTTAATATACCTGGCCTAATTATTTGTATACAGTTAAGCAAGAGTTATTATTTTTCATAGACTTTAAATTGACTTTAAT
>NW_012109865.1:0-1262 GCF_000951045.1 Mandrillus leucophaeus
ACAGAAGTAAACAACTGTCCACTGTCTTCAATAATCTGATTTGTTTAACAAGGTTTTTTGGAAAATTGCCAAACTATACTGGGAAAATATCAGTGGTAGTGAACCTACTGGAATCAATGGCTTTTCTTAACAAACTACTTTCATTGTTCTCAGGCTGCTCAGGCTGATTTTCCATGAGCACTGCTTGCAGTAAGTTTATATATATATATATGAATATATATATTTGAATATATATATGTGTGTGTGTGTATATATATATCTACACTCTTTCCCTCTTTTCATTTCATTTTCATTTCCTATCTGAAATAAATATGGCTCCTGTTGTGTAGGGATATTTCTAGTCATGCAAATACTATATTTTTAAAAGCCATATGTGTTGAAATTCCATTTAGATATGACGAAATGACAGTTCTGTAAAGATTTCAGTTGCTAGAAAACTTAAATTCACAAAAAACTCCTTAAGGATTTCCACAGGGACTTTTAGCTATTGTTTTCTTCTCAAACTTTTTTTTATTTTAGAGTAGCTGCATTCATAATAACAATTTTAGAAAATCTTCAACAATCATGTCACAAATATTTAACAGTATTATTATTGCAACAATTTTTATTATACATTGAATTTTCAGCAATATTTGAGATTTAATCATTTCTGTAAACTCACTTTTAATGTGAACACCAAGAGATTTTATGTGAAAAAAAATTGTGCATTTCAAAGAAGCTACAAATTACTTTCTACAACAAATTGTTTGTAAGCATCTTTAATTCTTGTTAGTCTCTAACTTAGTTTTACATTGTTTATTAAATAAATGTATAGTTCTTCCCCCAAAGATATGTATATCTTTCCATATGAAGCTTAATAAATCACAGCCATAAATGTTGACCAGGTAGATTTTGTATATAAAAATAATTTCAAGAACTTCAGAAAATATTTTCCAATTGAAAAAAAAAAGAAGAGATTTGTTCTAGATAACAAGTGAAGAACAAGGACATAGAGTGTAACTTTTAAAAAGTAAGTTGTTATTTTAGAATAGATTTATATTTACGGAAAATTTATGGAGATAGAACAAAGAATTTATATATGCTCTGTACCGAGTTTCCCTACTGCTACTATCTTATGTTATTATGATGCATTTGTCAAAGTTAACAAACCGATATTGCTATATTATTATTAAAGAAACTCCTAGTTAATTAGATTTTCTTAGTTTTTATGTAATGTTCTTTTTTTCTGTTTCAGGATCCCATAATTGTTACCATATTACATT
>NW_012109866.1:0-1538 GCF_000951045.1 Mandrillus leucophaeus
TGGGCTGTGGATGGGTGCTGGCGTGTAAGAGGGGAGACCAGAGGCCAGGGCAGAAGGCAGGGCTGTGCCGGGCACTGTGGGCTGTGGATGGGTGCTGGCGTGTAAGAGGGGAGACCAGAGGCCAGGGCAGAGGGCAGGGCTGTGCCGGGCACTGCGGGCTGTGGATGGGAGCTGGCATTTATGCTTGGGTGATGGGGAACATGTTAAAATATTTTAAGGAGGGGAGTAACATTTGGGATTAATGTATATTCTGGGAATCTCAACAAAGTGAATTCGTAGTTTGAATTTTCATAAGACTTCTGCACAGGCAGAGAGAAATAAGATCGCGTCCAGGGCCCTACAGCTGTGATCGTATTTTAAAAATTACTCAGTTTTTAAACATGATTTCAAATGGTGTGTTTCTATCTCACATGGGACTTAAGTAGATTGCAAGGTTAATGGCAAGTAGAAAAGTTAACTCATGAACATAAAAGAGACATCGATTTGAAAACAAAACATTTATTCATTTACTTCTGCTGCAGTTTTCTTGACTGCTGAATTTCACGAGAAGGGATTGTTCAGGGAGGGTCACGGGGCTGAAGCCCTGGACAGGAGCTGGTGCTACTGCGGTTCACATCTGAGGGTGGTGGGGCTGGAGCCTTGGGGAGGAGCCGATGCTGCCTTTTAAGTCTATGAGAGTCATTGAGCTGGAGGTCCGGGGAGGCACTGGTGCTGCCACTGATGTCTTAGGTTGTGGAGCTGAAGACAGTGAAGGAGCCGGGGTGGCTGTTCCTCTGTGAGGGTCGTGGAGCTGGATATCCGGGTGGGAGAGGTGTTCTGGTTTGAGGATCATTCAGCTGGAGACCCGGGAGGAGCTGGTGTTATTTTAATTGGAGGGTCGCGCAGCTGGAGACCCGGGGAGGAGCTGGTGTTTTTTAGTTTGAGGGTCGTTCAGCTAAAGACTCAGGGAGGAGCTGATGTTCCAGTTTGAGGGTCATGGAGCTGCAGACCCGGAGAGGAGCTGATGTTCTAGATTGAGGTTCGTGCAACTGGAGACCCGGAGAGGAGCTGATGTTCCAGTTTGAGGGTCGTGCAACTGAAGACTCAGGGAGGAGTTGATGTTGTTCGCATTGAGGGTCTTTCAACTGGAGACTCGGAGGAGCTGATGTTCTAGATTGTGGGTCATGGAGCTGCAGACTCGGAGAGGAGCTGATGTTCTAGATTGTGGGTCATGGAGCTGCAGACCCGGAGAGGAGCTGATGTTCTAGATTGAGGGTCGTGCAGCTGGAGACCCGGAGAGGAGCGGATGTTCTAGATTGAGGTTCGTGCAGCTGAAGACCCGGGGAGGAGCTGATGTTCTAATTTGAGGTTCGTGCAGCTGCAGACCCGGAGAGGAGCAGATGTTCTAGATTGAAGATTGTGCAGCGGGAGATTCGGGGAGGAGCTGATGTTCCAGTTTGAGGATCGTGCAACTGAAGACTCAGGGAGGAGCTGATGTTGTTTGCATTGAGGGTCTTTCAGCTGGAGACTCAGGGAAAAGCTGATGTTCTAGATTGAGG
>NW_012109867.1:0-1034 GCF_000951045.1 Mandrillus leucophaeus
GTGAGCCGAGATCGTGTCACTGCACTCCAGCCTGGGCAACAAGAGCACAACTCCATCTCAAAAAAAAAAAAGTCTTTGATCTTGCCTCTTATCACCCTCATCACTTTCTAATGTTGTGGTCTTATTTCCAGTGTGTCTTGGGCCCCTCCCGCGGGCAGCATGGAGTCTGTTGCATCTTCGCCGTCCTTGCGGGTGGTATAGTGCCGGACCCATGGTCAGGGTCCAGGGGAGGAGGAGTGCTTTGCATCCACTTTCCCAGCTGGAAAGCTGTGTTCCTGGCCTCGTGGCTGACTCCTGCATGGCGTTTCCTGGAGTCACCACGGCGACAAGATGTTCACTTGCAAGCAAATAGCATCCCCTGCCTAGGGCTGCCAGCCTCAGCAGTTCTTGACCTCCAGCTGAGCTGAAACTGAGAGGATGCCTTTTCTACCAGCTGGGAGCTGAGCCCATAGGGCTCCCTCCCTGACCCTTTGGTGACTGTGCTGAAAGCAGACACCTCCTGCTGCCCCGGGTTTGCTGCCTCCTCCTCCCCACCCACTGCTAGAGCCTGTCTGGCATCTACGAAGGAAGGACGTTTGGGCCAAAACAGATGGTGGTCTCCTAGCACACAGCTACCAGCTGCATCCTGTCTGCAAGGGAGACTTCTTCCCGGGTCTTTGCTTTTCCTGGGTTTCAGCACCATGGGAGGCCGCCTATATTCTATGCCATGGCGGGTGGGAGGAGAGTACGAGGAGGCTGCCGTTGCCTGGCCTCAGGCTGGTGCAGTATATCTGAGAGAATGAGGCCTGATCTGTCTGTCCTGCCTCTTTGCAGCATCCCCGTTTGCCCCCACCTCTACCAAGTCTGACTCAGCCCTTTCTTGAAACAGATCTTAAGCTCTGGGCCAGGTGTGGTAGTTCATGCCTGTAATCCCAGCACTTTGGGAGGCCAAAGCGGGCAGATTACATGAGGTCAGGAGTTTGAGACCAGCCTGGCCAACATGGTGAAATCTCATCTCTACTAAAAATACAAAAATTAGCTGGGTGTGGTGGTGC
>NW_012109868.1:0-1101 GCF_000951045.1 Mandrillus leucophaeus
GTCTCAAAAAAATAAAGAAAAGAAAACGAACAACCCAATAAAAACACTTGGGCAAAGTTTTGAACAGATGCCTTACCAAAGAAGACACACAGACAACAAATTAGCATGTGAAAAGATGCTCAACATCTTTGATGCTAGTTTTAATTAGGTGTCCTAATTAAATGGATATGCCCAGGATAATGGATCCCAGGATAATGCCCAGGATATTGATAATGCCCAGGAGACCCTGGGCAAATGGCAAAACCCCATCTCTACAAAAAAATACAAAAATTAGCTGGGCATGGTGGCACACGCCGTAGTCCCAGCTACTCAGGAGGCTGAGGTAGGAGGATTGTTTGAGCCTAGGAGGTCAAGGCTGCAGTGAGCAGAGATTGTGGCACTGCACTCTGGCCTAGGAGACAGAGTGAGACTCCTATCTCAAAAAACAAAAAACAAAAAGTCTGTAATGAGATTTCACTACATACTAAATTAAAAGAATTGACCATTCATAGTGTTAGTGATATGCGAATGAGTGTTGGCAGGAAGTTTCTTTAGGAGTCATTCCATGACTAGATATTTATTTATCCAAGAGAAATTAAAACATATGTCCAAACAAAACTTGTACACAAATGTTCATACCACCTTTCTTTATAATAACTAAAAATCTAGTGAATGAGAAAAAAACATTTTCAGCCCACAAAAAATCGTAGTTAGACCAGGCGCAGTGACTCACGCCTATGATCCCCACACTTTGAGAGGCCAAGGCGGACAGAACACTTGAGACCAGGAGTTTGAGATCAGCTTGGCCAACATGGTGAAACCCCATCTCTACTAAAAATACAAAAATTAGCCAGATGTGATGGCACATGCCTGTAATCCCAGCTACTCAGGAAGCCAAGGCACAAGAATGGCTTGAACCCGGGAGCCAAGATTGTGCCACTGCACTCCAGCCTGGGCCACAGAGCAAGACTCTGTTTCAAAAAAAAAAAAAAAAGTTTGTAGTTGAGACAGACTTTTGTAACAAAAGACAGATTAACAAGAGAAAAAAAATTACTAATGTGTGCAGTGCCTCAGTGGAAAGTGACTCAGGCAGCAGTTTAAGTGTGTGGCTTATATAGTATA
>NW_012109869.1:0-1411 GCF_000951045.1 Mandrillus leucophaeus
TGATTCTCCTGCCTCAGCCTCCGGAGTAGCTGGGACTACAGGCATGCATCACCATGCCCAGCTAATTTTGTATTTTTAGAAGAGACAGGGTTTCACCATGTTGGCCAGGCTGATCTCGAACTCCTGGCCTCAGGTGATCTGCCCGCCTCGGCCTCCAAAAGTGCTGGGATTACAGGCGCGAGCCACCATGCCCAACCAAAAAATTTTAATTAGCTGGGCACGGTGACATGCACCTGTAGTCCTAGCTACTCAGGAGGCTGAGGTAGGATCGGTTGAGCCCAAGAGTTCAAGGTTACAGTGAGCTATGATCATGCCATTAGACTTCAGCCTGGGTGACAAAACAAGACCCTCAAAAAAAAGTTGTGAGAATTGACCATTGGGGTGATCTTTTTTTTTTTTGAGACAGTCTCACTCTGTTGCCCAGGTTGGAGTGCAGAGGCACAATTTTGGCTCACCACAACCTCTGCCTCCCAGGTCCAAGCGATTCTCGTGCCTCAGTCACCCAGAGTAGCTGGGATTACAGGCATGTGCCACCACATCCAACTAATTTTGTATTTTTAGTAGAGACAGGGTTTCACGATGTTGGGCAGGCTGGTCTTGAACTCCTGGCCTCACGTGATCCGCCTGCCTTGGCCTCCCAAAGTGCAGGCATGAGCCACTGCACCCAGCCTCTGGTGATCTTTACACAGGCTGTTCCTGTGGAGTCAAAATGCTCATTGGTGCGAGCTCAAAAGAAAGAAGTACAGAGTATAGCTAGATAGCTCTCAAGTTGTACTAGAGAAGAGCAAAGAAAGGGGATGGTAGCTGAAGGGGCAGATGTGGGGTCAAACAAGGATTTCTTTTAATATGGAAGAAATACTAGCATGTTCGTAGGCTCATGGGAATGATCTAGTAGGGGGAAAAGTTAATGAGCAGGACAGAGAAGGTAAATGGCTACACATCAGGGCTCTTTGAACAGGTAAGGGATGGAATTTAGCACACAAGTGAAAGAGCTTGCCTTAAATAGGGCAAGGACAGGCCGGGCAGTGGCTCATGCCTGTTAATCCCAGCACTTTGGGAGGCCGAGGTGGGCGGATCACGAGGTCAGGAGTTTGAGACCAGCCTGACCAATATGGTGAAACCCCGTCTCTACTAAAAATACAAAAATTAGCTGGGCTTGGTGGCACATGCCTATAATCCCTGCTTCTCAGGAGGCTGAGGCAGAATCACTTGCTCCCAGGAGGAAGTTGCAGTAAGCTGAGATTGCGCCATTGCACTCCAGCCTGGGTGACAGAGCAAGACTCCGTCTCAAAAAAAAAAAAAAAAAATAGGGCAAGGACAGTCTGTCTATAGCAACTAGAAGAAAGACAGTAGCACAGATGCAGGTGGGTGAGTAGATGTGATGGTAGGAGCCTGTGAAAATTTTATTTCT
>NW_012109870.1:0-1059 GCF_000951045.1 Mandrillus leucophaeus
AAAAAAAAAAAAAAAAAAAAAAAAAAGAAAAGCAGACTGACTTGACCTTGATCTTAAAGTACATCAGTTTTCTCAGCTGTCAAATGAGGATAACAGGACCATTTTGGCTCATTGGGTGGTTGTGATGCATGACTACCAATGAAAATAATTGTAAAACACTTTTGCAAGTTAGTGTGATATAAATGCTAAATAATAGTTCTTTATTGGGATGTTGTGAAAATAAGCAACTTGCTGTCTATTGGAGGCCTTAAGTTCCATTTGAGGAGGCAATATATTTTTATAAATACTATTATATCACTTTAGAATGTGCATATTATTAGAGTTTTGGCCAGGCACAGTGGCTCAAACCTGTAATCCCAGCACTTTGGGAGGCCAAGGTGGGTAGATCACGAGGTCAAGAGTTCGAGACCATCCTGGCCAGTATGGTGAAACCCTGTCTGTACTAAAAATACAAAAATAAGCTGGGCATGGTGGTGCGTGCCTGTAGTCCCAGCTACTTGGGAGACTGAGTCAGAAGAATCGCGAGTCCGTCTCAAAAAAAAAAAAAGAGTTTTACCAGGCTGGGCACAGTGGCTCATGCCTGTAATCCCAGCACTTTGGGAGGCCGTGGCAGGTGGATCATTTGAGGTCATCAGGAGTTTGAAATAAGCCTGGCCGACATGGTGAAAACCCATCTCTACTAAAAATAAAAATAAAAAAATTAGCCGGGTGTGGTGGTAGGTGCCTGTAATCCCAGCTACTAGGGAGGCTGAGGCACGAGAATTACTTGAACCCGGGAGGCAGAGGTTGCAGTTAGCGGAGATCATGCCACGGCACTCCAGCCTGGGTGACAGAGTGAGACTTCGTCTCAAAAAAAAGTTTTACCATCTTTGGCTGGGCGCGGTGGCTCACGCCTGTAATCCCAGCACTTTGGGAGGCCGAGGCAGGCAGATCCCAAGGTCAGGAGATCGAGACCATCCTGGCTAATACACAGTGAAACCCTGTCTCTACTAAAAATACAAAAAAATTAGCCGGGCATGGTGGTGGGCGCCTGTAGTCCCAGCTTCTCTGGAGGCTGAG
>NW_012109871.1:0-1133 GCF_000951045.1 Mandrillus leucophaeus
CTCTACTAAAAAAAAATACAAAAAAGTAGCCGGGCAAGGTGGCGGGCGCCTGTAGTCCCAGCTACTCGGGAGGCTGAGACAGGAGAATGGCGTGAACCCAGGAGGCGGAGCTTGCAGTGAGCTGAGATCTGGCCACAGCACTCCAGCCTGGGAGACAGAGCGAGACTCCGTCTCAAAAAAAAAAAAAAAAAAAAAATTCTAAGTGTTTATACACTTAGCAGCAAAGTTTCAAAATACATGAAGCAAAAACTGATAGAACTACAATGAGAAACAGACAAATCCACAATGATAGTCACAGATTTGAACACCTCTTTCAATGATTAAAAGAACAAGTAGACAAGACTGAACAACATTATCAACCAATGTGACCTAACTGACACTTACAGAACACTCTGTATTCTATGCATATTCTTCTCAGAATACATATTCTTTTTGTAAGGGCACACAGAACATTTATCAAAATTGACTATTTTCTAGGTCATAAAACAAGTCTAAATACATGTTTTTAAATTTCCAACTTTTATTTTAAGTTCAGAGGTATATGTGCAAGATGTGCAGGTTTGTTATATAGGTAAACGTGTGCCATGGTGGTTTGCTGCACAGGTCATTCCATCACCTAGAAAAAGCCCAGCATTCATTAGCTGTTCATCCTGGTGCTCTCTGTCCTCCCACCCTCCACCCTCCAACAGGCCCCAGTGTGTGTTGTTCAACTCCATGTGTCCACATGTTCTCATCATTCAGCTCCCACTTATAAGAACATGCGGTATTTGGTTTTCTGCTCCAGTGTTAGTTTGCTGAGAATAATGGCTTCAAGTCTAAATACATTTTTAAAGTTTAAACAAAATTGAGCCAGGTGGGGTGGCTCACGCCTGTAATCCCAAGACTTTGGGAAGCCAAGGTGGGCGGATCACCAGGTCAGGAGTTCAAGACCGGGCTGACCAACATGATGAAACCTCATCTCTACTAAAAATACAAAAATTAGCTGGGCATGGTGGTATGTGCCTGTAATCCCGGCTACTCGGGAGGCTGAGGCAGGAGAATAGCTTGAACCCAGGAGGCAGAGGTTGCAGTGAGCCTAGATTATGCCACTACACTCCAGCCTGGGGGCGACGGAGTGAGACTCCATCTCAAAA
>NW_012109872.1:0-1402 GCF_000951045.1 Mandrillus leucophaeus
TCAAGTGATTCTTCTGCTCAGCCTCCATAGTAGCTGGGATTACAGGCACCTGCCACCACACCTGGCTAATTTTTGTATTTTTAGTAGAGACAGGGTTTTGCCATGTTAGCCAGGTAGGTCTCAAACTCCTGACCTGAGGTGATCCACCCACCTTGGCCTCCCGAAGTGCTGAGATTACGGGTGTGAGTCACCACACGCAGCCTTTAAAGTGATTCTTGATCTTCATTCAGATCCAGTGGAAAAAAAATAACCACATGGTGTTCATTTTTAAGATCCCTTAGTCCTTAGTGTTGATTTTTTTCTCTCAATGGTCCTTTGCCTAACATGCTTGGCTGCCTGAAGCTGTTTGGAGAAAGCTATGGTATTTAGAGAATTATGATTGGTAATATGGTAATATGTCTAACATTTTCATTTATTTATTCCATAAATATTTACTCTGCACTGCTTCAGCTATCTATTGCTGAATAACAAGCCACCCCAAAACTTAGTGGCTCAAAATAACTGTAATCTCGTTTTTCAGGATTCTGTGGGTTGGCTAGGGCTCCACTGGGCAGTTGTTCTACTAGTCTTGTTTGAAGTCACCCATGAGGTTACAGGCATGTGGCAGGTAGGGCTGAATTATTCAAGATGGCTTCTTTACTCACATGTTTGGCACCACAGGGTTCCTACGTGCTTCTCTTTCCACTGGGCAGGCAAGATTTCTTACACTGTGGCTCAGGGCTTTGAGAGGCAGTTAATGGAAGCTGCCACTCTTTTTTAGGTCCGGTCTCAAAGCTTCAAGATATTACTTCCACTGTATTCTATTGGTTACAGCCAATCACAGATAAGAACATATAAAAAGGATTTTAAAGGAAGGAAAAGAGGGTTTTCTTTCAGAGATTAGAGAGCTTAATAAGACATCACTTCCACTCTTATAATAAGACAAAAGCAGGACAAATTGCAAACTAATGACATTTTTGTGGACCCTTTAGAGATCTGAGGTCACTGGGAAAACAACTACTTGAAATCTGGAGAGAGATGAGTACCTTCAGGGAGAACTAAAACTTGCGCATTTGTTTACCTGGGACACACACTACCAAATACCATATTAGCTGGTAAGAAGATTCAGCTAGCCACTTTCGATAAATTGCTGGAGGTCAAGTATTAGCTAGAATGGAAGTATGAAGCCCCTGGAGATTACAGGCATGGAGGAATCACATCCTCTTGCAGGCTTTCCCTCCAAGATTTCTACCAGGTGTTCATAGGGAAGACCCGGGGAATCCTGAAAAAAACTCCTTCAGGTGCTTCCTGATGCAGGGAGCATCAACTACTGCCACAGCTCTTCCCAGATAGATCTCCCCTAGATCCTTTATGGCACAAAGTCCTTAATCTAAAGGGAAAAGGGTGATAAAAATTGTAACAT
>NW_012109873.1:0-1048 GCF_000951045.1 Mandrillus leucophaeus
ATTACCCAGTCTCAGGTATTTCTTTATAACAATGTTAGAACGGCCTAATACAAATGAGAAACATTTCATACTCTCTTAGACATGACACTGCCTTTAGCGAATTTAAGATTTTTGACAAGTTATTCAGGAAACATGGTTATATTTGAAAGTACGCTTTTGGCTTCATTTTTTTCTCCTGAAATACTGTTGCCTCCACAGTTTATCACACAGAAAATATACATAGCTAACAGAGAAGAGTTAGGTATGGCACTTGCATCAAGTGTAACTCAATTCACTCATCTGCCTTTCCCGGGCTGGATTTGAGCCCTCCAAAGAGATAACCAAAAATTATTTTCTGATTTCCAAAAATTAGATTTCGAAAAATATCTTGAGAATTCTCCACACATTTTCAGTATCAAATATTTTAGCAACTGACATAAATTTCTTTTAAACTATATTTTATGCCTTATTCTTGTCTTTATTATTCTTTCTTTTTTCTTTTTTGAAAACTGTTTTTCTTGTCTATAGATTTACTTGAATTCAGACAAAAATAGGAATAGTTGGACACTTAGCATTCCAAAATACCTGTGAGTACTGCCAAAAGGAAAAAAAAATAAACTTTTAAGCAATTTTTGAATCTTGCTGCAACCTCTTATTTCTGGTCTTCAAACAAGATTGCAGATAGAAAAACCAGTTAGGAGGTTGTTGCAGGTGTTTGGTGATGAATTAAACAAAATTTCCTACAGGAGTTGAGCATGGTATATGATGCTCATGTATTTTGCTAACTTATACAAGTACCAGAAAATAAAACATTAGGTAATAGCAATGTAAATGATTTCTTCTTCTTTATTTATTTATTTTGTTCTTTCCTATTTTTTCTTTTCTCCTTCAATCTTTCTTTTTTTTTTTTTTTTTAATTTTTGGAGACAAGGGCTCACTCTTGCCACTCAGGCTGAAGTGCAGTGGTCTGATCATAACTCACTGCAGCCTAGAACTCCTAAAATTAAGCAATCCTCTCACCTTAGCCTTCTGAGTAGCTAAGACTCCAGGCATACACCAACATGCCCAC
>NW_012109874.1:0-1662 GCF_000951045.1 Mandrillus leucophaeus
AAGCCATGTCAAAGGATTTTTAGCAATTCATATGAGTTCTATGTAGGAGAGCAGGGACTAGAACAGAAATCTGTCTGCAAAACATTTACTCAGTTGACTAGATCACCCTCAACAAAACTCTCTTTTTATCATCGTCACAATTATTAATATATAATATTCCCTCTCAGTCTACATTATGAAACAGTGTCATTACCAGTCTACTCTTAAAATCTACATTCATTAATTACTTTAATTGTGAGAGCAACTCATCCTATTATATCATCAGTTAACAAGATGGAACTTGGGTTTAAAATTCCCAGTAATAAGGAGCTCCAGTAGTGCTGTCGGTTAGCACACAGTACTTATATGAAATTCTCAGTAATAAAAGTTGATATTGCCTGTCATGTTTTTAAATTAAAATATAATATATTCATTTCGATGTTTGAACCTTGCATTGTTACCTAATGAACATTTCTATTGAGTGGCATCTTAAAATTACATTATATTTTGAACTTTGTCACTTATCTTGGAGTTTGTTTTGTAATTTATTTCTGTTGATTTTATGTGGTATCCTTTGACCAAAAGCATCCTACATGGAAAAAAAAATAGACTATAACTCTGTTTCTTTTCTTTCTTTTTATTTTTTATTTCCATAAGTTTTTGGGGAACAGATTGAGTTTGGTTACATGAATAAGTTCTTTAGTGGTGATTTCTGAAATTTTGGTGCATCCATCACCTGAGCAGTATACACTGTACCCAATTTGTAGTCCTTTATCCCTCCCCACCGACCCTTTCCCAACTGAGTCCCCAAAGTCCATCATATCATTCTGTCTTTGGATCTACACAGCTTAGCTCCCACTTATGAGTGAGAACATACGATGTTTGGTTTTTCATTCCTGAGTTACTTCACTTAGAATAATAGTCTCCATTTCCATCTAGGTTGCTACAAATGCTATTATTTCATTCCTTTTATGGCTGAGTAGTATTCCACAGTGTGTGTGTGTGTGTGTGTTTGTGTGTGTGTTTTGTGTGTGTGTGTGTATATATATATGCCACATCTATACATACATATATATACACACACACACACCACAATTGTATATATATTGTCTACAATAGATAATATGTACTATATATATCATATATATACAATTGTGGTGTGTGTATACATATACATATATATATGTATGTATAGATGTGGTGCGTGTGTGTGTGTGTGTGCACTACAATTTCTTTGTCTACTTGTTGATTGATGGGCATTTGGGCTGGTTTTATATTTTTGCAACTGCGAATTATGCTGCTATAAACATGCTTGTGCGTGTATCTTTTTTTTTTCTTTTTTGTACAATGACTTATTTTCCTCTGGGTAGATACCCACTGGTGGGATTGCTGGATCAAATGGTAGTTCTACTTTTTGTTCTTTAAGGAACCTCCACACTATTTTCCATAGTGGTTATATTGGTTTACATTCCCACCAACAGTGTAAAAGTGTTCCCTTTTCACCACATCCCCACCGACATCTGTTATTTTTTGATTTTTTGACTATGGCCCTTCTTGCAGGAATAAGGTGGTATCGCACTGTGATTTGGTTTTTTTCTTTTTTGAGACAGAGTCTCACTCTGTCACCCAGGCTAGAGTGCAGTGGCACAATCTCAGCTCACTGCAGCCTCTGCCTCCTGGGTT
>NW_012109875.1:0-6725 GCF_000951045.1 Mandrillus leucophaeus
GTTCCCCTGGCTAGGAAAAGGGATTCCCTTTCCCCTTGCGCTTCCCAGGTGAGGCGATGCCTCGCCCTGCTTCAGCTCTCGCTGGTCGGGCTGCAGCAGCTGACCAGCACCGATTGTCCGGCACTCCCTAGTGAGATGAACCCAGTACCTCAGTTGAAGATGCAGAAATCACCAGCTTTCCGTGTCGCTCGCGCTGGGAGTTGGAGACTGGAGCTGTTCCTATTCGGCCATCTTGCTCCGCCCCCCTATATTTGCTTTCCAAGAATGTTCCAGAAAAATATGAGTGTAGAAAAAGAATAATATAGACATTAATTTCACTGTATAATATAAACATTATTTCTTCTTTTTGTATCAGCTGGAAACAGCCTAGGAGTGTTAATCCTCTTGGTGTTTCTCAACCAGACTCTTTTGCATGATAAAACAATTTTACTCTCATTGGTCTATTCTAGCATTTAAGTTAATTTTCCAACCATCTACATTCTAAGTGTGCACCACAGAGGTTTGACTTTTCTATCCATCTGCTACACCAATACCTTCCAGTCTATGCTAATGATTGAAGGGTATAAAAAAGGGCTGTGTGGTCGCTTCAGTTTTGTTTTGTTTTGCAATGCAGACACACTTGGAGCAGCAGGTCAATGATTTCTGGGAACTGCATCTTTTTGACACATGAGACCTTTGCAGAATGAATCAAAGTTAAATCCCATGAATAAATGCTAGTGTTTAATAATCATTCCGTTTATGGAAGCTTTATAGTGAATTCATAAAAGCAAGGACAACATTTCCTTGCAAGTCCACAAATCACCATCATAAGCAAGGCAATCGTGAATAAACTGAGTTGGACTGCGTAGCCTCTTTGGCAGTTGCTAGTATTTAAATATGGATGGGAGAAGCAAAGACTAGGAGAAGTTGTCCTGAAGCAAGCAAATGACAGCTCTCACAAATAAAGGGAAAAATGTTAAAACAATAAACAAAAGAGAAACAATTACTTGCTCATTACAAACATGTCATATTGCATTCTTTATTTTGATTGTGGAAAATTAGCCATTGACTACCAGGAACAATTGATTTTCCTTCACAGCTGTTTTCTAATTACATCTGAACACTGAAAATTCTAGTGCAGCCATTCAGCTGTACAAAGAGAATTTTCTTTTATTATTTTTGCTATTGCTGCAAGCTCTGCCCAGAAGCATGACTATAGTTAGATGATCTGTACTGTATGTATGTGGTGTTTGTATTAAAAGCCATGCTTTTCAGGGATGTTATAAGAACTCAAATATTTTAAATTACATAGGGCAGAACTTGGTGTACAAGCTGTTTTGCCCAGATGCTATTACGTAGCTTTCTCTTTCTTTTTGCCATCAAAACAAGGAAAAAGATAATGAAGATAGCTTAAATCAGTACATCCGTTTCTTCGTCACTGCAGAGTCGTCAATTGGATCTATTTTTGTCATTGTGGTTTCTGATGAGTGTTTTGGCACAATCTTACTGGGAGGGTGGAGGGTGATGGGCAGTTTCCTGTCAGTTAATTCTGTGGGTAAATTCTAAGCAAAGAGCATGGAGATTATTAACAGGCAGGATTCCAAGGTTTCAGAGAAGCAATTGAAATTTTTGGATCCTTCTCTTCAAACTCTTTAGAATTTTCCCCAAAATGATTTCAGTTTTAAAATGAGGCCAGAAATATGAAACTTGCCCTTGGGAGTTTTCTAGGACTTGCGGTTAGTGAGTTCTGGAAAAATAGTTAAGCTACTTCCTTCAGAGTTTAGGGTCTCTGATTAATCCTTACCATAATTTAGGTGAAATCAGCTCAGCAATGTTAACAATTCAGCAAGAATACAGTGAAATCTTAAAATGATTTTTTTCCAATGAAAAAAAAAAAAAAACACTGAACATTTCAAGCCTGGCTTATTAAAGCAAAAACTGCGAGGTCTTATTTATTTAGTTATTTAATTATTTTTATTTATTTTTATTTTTGTAGAGAGAGGGTCCCACTATGTTGCCCAGGCTGGTCTACCACTCCAACCTTCAAGTGACCATCCTTCCTCGGCCTCCCACAATTCTGGGATTACACATGTGAGCCACCACACCCAGCCAGCTCTTTGCTGCCATTTATTAAATATTTGCCTCCTTAGAGCTAACTTTAACCAGGTGTCTGTTCACTGGATGGCAATTTTTTAAGTCTTTGATCAGAATTCTAACCTCTGTAGTTCCTCTAGAAAGGCAGTGTAACTTGAAGTTTGCCATTTTACTTGGAAGGCTCAAAGATTCCTCAATGGCTCATCCTATTTTAGTATTTCTTTTGCCAAGATTGAGATTGAGGTGATGACTGTTTAAGTAAATTAAATTTGGTTTGAGGCTGTCTCGGTACTGCATGTATATACCCCACATAACAAACTACAATTTAAATAAACAAACTGAAAGCCTAATTTAGGAGTATATATTGTAACAAATTGCTAGGCCTCAGCCAATCACAGCAGACTAGCTTCAGTCAGTCACAGGCTGCCAATTGATCAGACCATGTCCAAGCAAGTAAAATGCTAAGCTGTAACCAACCAGTTTCTGTACCTCACTTTCATTTTCTGTCCATATGTACTGCCTACCTACTTTGCAGAACTGAGATCTCTGAACTTCTCTGCTGGCTCTTGAGAGCTACTGGATTCCCCAAAAATTCTCTGCTTCATTACACTCCTTTGAATTTGTGTAAAGATTTCCTTTTAATATATTTCATCTCATTTTCATTTTTCCAAATTTTGATAACTTTCATCATAAAAATCAAGTGTAATACAAAATAAAATATAAAAATAAATGTATTGAAATTATATTAATTTTATTCCCTGACATATTTTCTCCATTTATATCATTAAAAAGATAAAAACTATCAGCATGGAGGTTTGAAACTATAAAACAAATTTTTGAAAGAATGAAGAAAAGCAGCGAGAGCTTTGGGTGTGATGGAGGTATGCGGTTAATTTAATAGGATTGATTATTTTGCTAATTCTGGGATTTTTCTCACATAAACACATAATCCATTAGTAAACCAGATATTTACTAGAAGGGAATGGCAAATATCCACTACTGAATAGATAAGAGTTTAGACATTAAAACTGAAAGCACTGTAAGTATTTTACATTTAAAGAGGTTTAAGACACAGAACTGGTGGCCAACACAACTGCTGAGAGGTGGCAAAATGATAGTCAGAAAAGCTGCTTTCAAGATATTTTTAAGTGAAGGAATCTCAAGAAGCCATTAACAATTATTTTGGTTGCCTGCCACACCTAAGAAGCTGATTCTCAGGAAGATCTCCAAAATCAATGGGTAAGAACCCATGTCTGTCATTTGTCAAAGCCCACACATTTATCCTCAGCCATGGCATGAGAACAATAGCTTCTGCTCTTCTACAACACCAAGAAATTTTCTCTTACCAGTTAGATACAGCTGAACCTCAATGGCAAGGAAGCTCGTTTCTAGTCTTTATGTCCTTGTGAAGTAAGAAACAACTTACAAATTTAGAGATGATAATAGAGTAACAATATCTGAAAGAACTACACTTGAATACAATAATTCAAAACCTAACAGTAATAAAGTAATACCAATAATGATGTTATTTCATGTACAGCTGTTCAATTTGATAATAACTGAATTGTTCTTACCATTTAATTTATTTTTCTCCAAACTTACTCTATATCAAGTATTCAACAATGGCAACAAAAATAAATCAATAAATAATAAACAAGACAGGTGAAGAATAATATCATGTGATTGATTTGTCTCTTCTTGAGAGCGTGTTTGGAAGTTCTAGCAGGGGAGCCCAGATACTTACATACCCCTGAGTGAAGATGGGTCCTCCTCCATCGGGGATGGTCATTCCTCTTTTACCGAGCACACAGCTTTGGGAGGCGTGCATAAGGAGCAGTGAGGAAGGAAGGAAACACCTGTCTAGCCAGCCAGATCCTCTGTACCAACCCTGGCAATCAAAGGGTTGACAGATGTTGCCCTTAGACTGCCCTCATATTCAAATTTTTCTCTTCTTCTTCTTCTACCAAATCAACTACAACAACAACAAAACAAATAACTTTAATTTTGAAATGGCATTATGAGAAAGTATGAGAAAGGGTTTCTGTATTGTGGAGATATATATATATCTATATCTATATCTATATATAGATATAGATATAGATATATATATATATATATATTTTTTTTTTTTTTTGAGACGGAGTCTTGCTCTGTCACCCAGGCTGGAGTGCAGTGGCAGGATCTCAGTTCACTGCGACCTCCGTCTCCTGGGTTCAAATGATTCTCCTGCCCCAGTTTCCCGAGTAGCTGGGCTTACAGTCGCTCACCACCACACCCAGCTAATTTTTGTATTTTTAGTAAAGATGGGGTTTCACCATGTTGGCCAGGCTAGTCTCGAACTCCTGACCTGGTGATCCTCCCTCGGCCTCCCAAAGTGCTGGGTTTACAGCATGAGCCACCATGCCCAGCCTGTGCTAATACTTTTTGTGAGGAAATCACAGAAAAAGTATCTGTTAGTTGACAGGCAGTATCCATACTACAGTGTTCAGTTTGAGCATTTCAGTTGTTCTGAAGCTAGGTTACCATGAAAATAAATAAAGTGATACTTGGAATCAGAGAACACATATGGTCAGCATTTTCCAGATGGCAGATTTATGTCAAATGTATAGACATTATAAGAATAAATATTATGGGTCAATATTAAGAAGATTTTCTAAATATTTAGGTAAATACAATGCACTGTTTCCTGTGCCTGGAAATGAAGTATGATCTTGGCACCTTGGCAAGAAACACACAGAAATATCCTTGTACATTGTGCTCATAGCACATAATCTGAAAAGTTTTATTCAAATATTAAATTCTAGTTATGAATAGTTTGTAATAAAGTCTTAGAAGAGTCAAGATTAAAAAATTATTTGCATATGGTTCCCAAAGCCTCTTAGTAATCAGTGGGTGATAAGTTTCTTATAACTTATTTTAATAAAAGGTCTTGAGTACAGAATGTGAGTATATTATAGACTAAATATTTATATTCCTTCCCCCAGATTCATATATTGAAGGCCTAACTGCCAATATGACTGTATTTATGTATTTGGGGAAGAGGCCTCTACAGATATAATTAAGGTTTCATAAGATCTTTAAATTGGGACCCTAATCCAATAGAAATAATGTCGTTATAAGAAGTAACACCAGAGAGAAAAATATCTTTCTCCTCTCTCTCTCTTTCTCTCTCTCTCACTCTCTCTCCAGGAGGGCACAAAGAAAAGATCAAGACAGCATGTTACTAACATAGCAAGGTGGCACCCAATCATCTGCAACCCAAGGGGCAAACCCTCACCACACACCAACCCTGCTGGAACCTTGCTTTTGGACTTCCAGTTTCAGAATTATGAGAAAATACATTTCTGTGTTTAGGCCATTGAGTCTATTGTGTTTAGTTCTGACAGCTTGAACAGACTAATACACAGTATTATTAGTCAATTGAGTTGTTGATTCATCTAAGAAATAAATAATTTCTACATGATTTGCTGCAATTATCTGGGAATAAATATTACCATGACCACTTATTCAGAACTTGGTATCTGTATTCATTTCTAAGTATGCATTTAATCCCATCACTTGGTAGTCAGTGAATGTATGTTCCACACTTACACCAAAAAGTGATAATCTTAGTATGGACTTCACATAAGGAAATATTATAAATTAATTCCAATTCCAATTTATAAAGATATTATTAATTTAGTATCTCTGAATATTAATTCGGAGAGTATTAAATTGATGTAACTTCTCAGTTGTTCTGGCTGTAAAAATAAATTCTTGATTTATTTTGCTAAGATGGTATAAAACAATAAAATTTAAAAGCCTCAATTTTGCTGATTTTTTACTATTACAAATCATGCTGGAATGGACATTCTCATATTCTATTTAGTCTTAATCCTTCCCCCACAAAATCCAATGGAGTCAAGGATCTGGAAACAGACACTTTATTTTGAAGTTGATCCCAGGCACCACAAATGAGAAAAGAGAGAAAGGGAAATAGGCAAGAGAAAATGGGCAATAAAGTTACTTCTTAACAAGTTTGAGTACCACAGTTAAACAACTGAGTCACAATCCCACTGGGTATTCTGTGGACATACCTTGGGTTAGTCCTACCACAGTACAAGGAAGCTACAAGATTTAACCACTGCCTTTTAGCCCCAATTGCAGAGGATTTTCCTTAGGCAGTGTTAACACAGGCACATACTGAGTGTTCCTGTGTCCATCAGGAATGTGTCTATCTCATTTGTTTTCAGAGAAAGGAGTTGAGTAGAGAAGGGTGATATAGAAACAGGAAGTTACTGTCTAGCTGCAGGTCAGTAGCTGTTTAAAGAAGCATAGGTGAACTCAGCAGGCCAAAAGGACAGGGAGCATCTACTAAATTTGCACATATGTAAGAGTACACTCTAGTGTACACAGTCAGTAATGATTTCATTACTGAGCTGTCTATGGCTGTCGATGGCTGTTTCTTCAGCCTCAGTAGAGGTTGCCAAATTGCTCCTTAAGGTTGTGCTGCTCAAAGACAATCCTGCCAAAATAATGAAATGTTCCAGTGGTGTAAAATTTTTATCCGTATATATATAAAATGGTTATATATATGTGTGTGTGTATATATATATGGTTAAAATATCAACATTTTTATCAAATATGTATATATAATTTATAATATTAACAAT
>NW_012109875.1:6775-20702 GCF_000951045.1 Mandrillus leucophaeus
TACGAAAAGTTATATATTATATATATAATTTATATATATATAAACCATTTTGTAGGCACTGTTTTTCTTATCAATCCATTACTTTTTATACTTTAAATTTTCAGTGTCTTTCCCATGTTTTTATTTATTTGTTTTCTGTGCATATTGATTAATTAGATGTGGGGAAGACTAGGTGGGTGTTCTTAAAAATAATAATTCTAAATGCATAAGCAAATTGAGAAAAAAATCAGTATTCTTAGACTTTTATAAGTAAATGAAACGTATCTGGCAAAGGTTGACCCATAGTTAAACATTTTAGGTCTTTTAGAAAACTCCAAGTAAAAGTTAGATAATTTAACCCTCAGAATTAGATAAGTATTTTACTTATCATGATTATAAATCTGTGAATCAAAATATTTTGACTTTTTATTTGCTTATCCAAGGTGACTTGGTCCACTTTCTAGTACTATAACAGAATACCATACCCGGGTAATATATATTAAGAAAAGAAGTTTATTTTATTCAAGTTTCTGAAGACTGAAAAGTACAAGAGCATGGTGCTGGAATCTGACTAGGCCTTCCTGCTGCATAATCTCATGGCAGATAGGCAGAAATGCAAGAAAGCAGACAAGACAGAAAAGAGGTCAAACTAACCCACTCTCATGATACAGACCTTAATTTATTCATGGGGGAAGAGGCCTATGACATTATTACCTCTTACAGGTGTCACCTTTTCAATGTTGCTGCATTGAGGATTAAGTTTTCAACCCATGACCTTTGGGGGATGTACTAAAACCACAGCACAAGGTAACAAATGTATTAACTTACATTGTACATTATAGCACTCTAACCACACAGGGTTCTTAGGATTTTTAAGTAACAAGGTCATCGGACAAAACTACTTCATTTCTACATTTTTAAATAGCCTTACAGAGATCTAGAAAACACAAATGTTATAATCCACCTAAATGTGATAATTTTTAGCCTATTTATTTATTTATTTATTTATTTATTTGAGACAGAGTCTCGCACTGTTGCCTGGGGTTGGAGTGCAATGGCACGATCTTGGCTCACTGCAACCTCCGCCTCAGCCTGGGTTCATGTGGTTTTCCTTCTTCAGCCTCCCGAGTAGCTGGGATTACAGGTGCACACCACCACACCCAGCTAATTTTTTGTATTTTTAGTAGAGATGAGGTTTCTCTACGTTGGCCAGACTGGTCTCGAACTCCTGACCTAGAGATCTGCCCGCCTCAGCCTCCCAAAGTGCTGGGATTACAGGCATGAGTCACCATGCCTAGCCTAACCTTTTTATTTTTTAAAGAATTTTAGATCTACAGAAAAATAGTACAAAGAATTCCAATATAAACTTAAAAACTTTCCATAATGTGAATATCTGAGTAGAAAAAACAAACTCAGTTTCTCTTACTATACTCTCACAACATGCTTCTGACACCATATGCAAAGGGCAAAGCAGGCAATAAATTCTACAGCAGGCCCTCGTTGGGTGTCCTCCCACCCAGCTCAATTCCCACACTCTCTACCTGGAGGTAATGCCAGATCCCACGGGTTGAGGACTCAGTTCCACAAGAACGCCCCTCATTTCTGACAGCAATCATAAGCTCCCAGGTTATTTTGCCTCTCCTTCTGACTGATTATAAATCAGGTTTACCATATCCGCCTCCTTGGGTTCTGTTAATTTACTAGAGGACTCACAGAACTCAAGGAAACATTCACTTACCTTTACCAGTTTGTTACAAAACATGTTTTAAAGGATAAAAATAATCAGATGAAAAGATACAGAGAACAAGGTCTGGAAGTATCCCTGCCAAAGGAACTTCTGTCTCATAGAGGTGGGGTGTGCTACCCTCCAGGAACCTATGTTCAGCTATCCAGTAACCCCCACTAGTCAGCTAAGTCAGCTTTCCAAAAGCTCTCCAAACCTTATCATTTTGGGTTTCTATGGAGACTTCATTACATAGGCAAGATTGATTAAATCATTGGCCGTTGATGATCAACTGAATTTCATCCCCTCCCTTGATGGTAGGGCATGAGGCTGAAAGTCCCAATCCTCTAATCTTGCGGTCAGAGGCATGTGAACCAGAGCAACTCCACCGTAAAAAGGATCTGGGTAAAATGAGGGTGAAACCTAGTGGGCTGTGTTCCCAGATGGTTAAGGCATTGTAAGTCATAGGATGAGATAGGAGGTCAACACAAAATACAGGTCATAAAGACCTTGCTGATAAAGCAGTTCTCAGTAAAGGAGCCAGCCAAACCAACCAAAAAAAAAATTGCAACAAGAGTGACCTCTGGTTGTTTTCACTGCTACACTCTCACCAGCACCATGGCAGTTTACAAAGGCCATGGCAATGTCAGGAAGTTACCCTATACGGTCTACAAAGGGGAGGCATGAATAATCCACTCCTTGTTTAGGATATTATCAATAAATAACCATAAAAATGAGCAACCAGCAGCCCCCAGGCCTGCTCTGACCTATGGAGTAGCCATTGTTTTATTCCTTTACTTTCTTAATAAACTTGCTTTCACTTAGCACCGTGAACTCGCCTTGAATTCTTTCTTGCTTGAGATCCAAGAACCCTCTTTGGGGTCTGGATCGGGACCTCTTTTCTGTAACACTGCTTTGTTCTTTCTGGTGAGCAGCCCCCATCCTGAAGCTACTTAAGAGAGATGTTAAGTTAAATCAACATATTAGCATACAAAAAGATACTGGTCACCTTGAAGTTTCCAAAAATTTTAGGAGTTATATACCAGGAAACATACAAAGACCAAGTATATATTTCACAATAGCACAACATATTACATAACCATACTACATTTATGAAAACTAAGAAATTAACATTGGTGCAATAGTATTAACTAAAGTTAGTTCAGAATTTACAAATTTTGCTAATGCCCTTGTTCTTTTCCAAGATTCTTTCCAGGATACGACATTGCATTTAGTCATCATGTCTCCTTGGTCTCCTCCAATCTATCTCAGTTTCTCAGATTTTCTTGCTTATAATGATCTTAAAAGTTAGTTTTGTTTGTTTTCCATGACTAGTCTAAGGTTACTATGGATTTAGGGGAAAAGTTCCATACAATTGAAGATTTTTTTTTTTTTCTTCCCTCATCTCCTCATAGCAGGGATATCTTATCACTCATAATGTTAACTTTGAATATTTGATTAAAGCGCCATTTGGTAAATTTTTCACTAAAAGGATTTCCCTTTTCTTATGCTATTTGATAAATGCTAGTCCTTAAATCCAACCCAAACTCACGGGACGGGAAATTAAGCTCCATCTCCTGGAAGGAGGAGCATCAAAGAATGTATAGACATGTATTTAAAACATCACAGCACTCAATAAATAGTATGAGGAAGTATCTTGAAGCTAGTTAACTATCTTGTTTCTTCTTAATAGTTTGTCAACTAATCTAGCATTCATCAGAAGATCTTGCTTGAAGCAAGGACTATGATTTCCTAATGATTATTTTCTTTCCCTTTCATGACTTCCACATTTATTATATGGAATTCTCTAAGTAAATTTAGCCATTCTACCTCATTTATGTACTTATATAATTGATTATGTCAGTTTGGACTCATGGATACTTATTTTCTTCTTTGTGAGGCTATTCAATATTCTTACTTTTTATTTTGCTGGCCAAAAGATTCCTGCCCCAGGCCTAGAATCAGCAATTACGCCAAGAAGCTTTACTTATTTATTTATTTTTATTGGAGAATGTTACTTAGAAACTAAAATCTAAGATCTGAGCACAAGAATGTAGTGTGCCAGGCACTCTGAGCAGACAGATTTAGAAAATATATGTGTAGGTATATGTGTACCGAAAATAAAATTCTAAGCCACCCCAGCTGACTGAAGCATCCCTCTCTTGGCCCAGTGGACCTCAAAGAAACCTGAAAATCTAGTTCAGGCCATGACAGAAAGAGGATGTTAGACATGTCTCATTATACTCTCCTCCTCAGGAGTTTAGATACAACTGATTAGTGTTATCATTAAATATAAGATCCTAAGACTGTCAAAACAGACTCTTTGTAGTGATAAGATACCAAATTCCAACTCAATTGTGATACAGCATCACATGACAAATAACAGGCCTTGAAGGAATTCAAATTATTTTACCCCAAAATATATTTCTTTGACATATTCTGAAATGGCCCTGCAGAATTGTCTCTTGTGGGTGAAATTTGGAACCTATAGAGAATCTCCTTCTCTTACTAGGTCTTTTCCTGAGAGTCTGACTCAATTTGAGGTCTGATAAGAGACATTCACCATCTATTTTCTCTGAAGACTGCTACTTGGGAGCTTCATCTACGTAACAAGAATCTTGGCTTCCACAACCTTCTTGTATAAACTCAAACACTTCTTTATGCTAAATTCAACTTTTTAGTCAGGGCTTAACTCTTTCAAACAAATGCCAGTCAGGAAATCCTTTAATTCACCTATGATGTGGAAGCCCCACAATTTTGAGATATCTCACCTTTCCAAGCCAAGCAAATGTATACGTTACATGTACTGATTCTGTCTTTGCCTGTGACTTCTATCTCCTTAAAATGTATTAAACCAAACTGTAACCCAACCACCTAGGGCACACGTTCTCAGGACCATTGGAGGCTGTGTTATGGGCCATGGTCCTTAACCTTGGCAAAATAAACCTCTAAATTGATTGAGATCTATTTCAGATATCTTTTAGTTAACATATGTGTTACTATGTTTATAATATAAAATATATATACTATGTATATATATTTTTGTGTATATATGAGTATGTGTATATATATATCTGTATATACATAGGTATGCGTACATATACACACATATATGCATATACATAGGCATGTATATATGTGTACACACCACACACACACAGACATACATACTTGAATTGCTATCTTCAATTTTTACCCAGCACAATACGATTTATTCTAGCCTTGTCTCATACCTTATTTGTATTTTTTCTGAAGAAAAATTTGGCTCTAATTATATATATTTATATATTCAATCAACCCTAGTATACATAAAATAGTTTCAGAGTTGAGTAAAAAAAAATACCAAATACAGTGTATATAATTCATTATATATTTATTTTTATAATATTGAATAAAATACTGATTTTCAGTTACTTGTCAGGTCCATTTTATCTTGTCCCATTCAGTGAAGTCTGCCATATATATGAGAAACACTTAGATTCATTCACAACATTCTGCTTGCTGTCCTGGTATTTCACAATATCATAATTTATTTGTAATATTTTTCATAAAGTACACTGTGGTGTACAATTCTCAAGTCAAAAAAAATTATACTCATATATATGCCATGAAATTGCCATACAGAACAGTTTCATTACCCTATAATTCTCTGGGGCAGTCCCTTGTGAGTCAAATTCTTAGCCTTCATGCCTTCCTACCAACCACTAATTTGTTTCCCAAACTTAAGTTTTGTATGTTTTAGACTTTCGTATAAATTGAATTCTTTCACATGAAAAAATGTATTTAAGATTCATCCATATTATTGCTTGTATCGGTTGTGTATTTCTTTTTATTGCCAAGTAGCATTTGTTGTATGTATGCAGTAAAGTTTATCCATTCACCCGTTAAAGGGCATCTTGTTTGTTTCTTATTGGCCTGATGATAAATAAAGAATAAATCAGCTATAAATATTTGTGTGTGAACATAACTTTTCAATTCACTGGGAAGTATGTGGGGGTGTGATTATTGATTGTATTAATATTGTATGTTTAAACGTTATAATGGATCATAGATTTGGTCTTTATTATTCTTTAGCAGCTTCTTGTAATTATTTCAAAATTTTCAGTTATAAGAAAGAAAGAAAGAAAAAAAAAAAGAAACTTCCAAGTGGACTTAAAAGTGACTGTGAAATTTTGCCTTCCTACCTAAGCTGAAAGAGTTTTTTTTTTTTTTTTTCCCCCAGCACATTAGAAATATTCCATTGTATGCTCATGTGGCTTCAGGTAAAAAGTCGGCTATTTTCTTATTTGTGTGTCTTTCTAAGCAATGTGTTTCTTTTCTCTGCCTTAAAATTTTCTCTGTCTTTGGGTTTAGTTTTGTTTGCTTGTTTGTTCATGTTCTGTTGTTTTGGTTTTCATATATATCTGCCTTCTTGCTCTATGAGAATATGGATCTTTTGTTTGGTGTCTATTACGAATTTAGAACACTGTTAACCACTGTTTCTTTCAGTATATTTTCATCCCTCTTACATCTTTCTTCTGCTTCAATGGCTCCACTAGGTTTATGTTAGATTATATGATATTAATGTTTCACAAATCTTGGAAGTTTTTTTTTTTTTTTTTTTTTTTTTGAGACAGAGTTTCACTCTTGTTGCCCAGGCTAAAGTGCAATGGTGCAATCTCGGCTCGCTGCAACCTCTGCCTCCCAGGTTCAAGTGATTCTCCTGCTTCAGCCTCCCTAGTAGCTGGGATTACAGGCATGCACCACCACGCCTGGCTAATTTTGTTTTAGTAGAGACGGGATTTCTCCATGTTGGTCAGGCTCGTCTCGAACTCTTGACTTCACGTGATCCTCCTGCCTCCGCCTCCCAAAGTGCTGGAATTACAGGCGTGAGCCACTGCCTTCAGTCAAAAGCTCTTTTTTTTTTTTAACATAGTTTTTTCTTGCATTAAGTTTTTTCCCCCCTTTGGGAATTTCTATTATCTTCAAACCAGATGATTCTTCTTAAGTTTTTAAGTCTACCGGTGAGTACATATAATACATTCAGTCTTTCTCAATTCATAAAAAATTTCTATCATTTCAACCTAATCAATCGCCAGTTTTCAGCTCTCTGCTAAAAATACCTGATTTTCCATGTTTCCTATATTTTCAGCTAGAGTCGTTAATATGCTATTTACAGTCATTTTGAAATACCTTCCTGATAGTTCTAAAATCCATGTTATATCTAACTCATACTTGTAAACTTTTTAAAAAACATTCCGAGATTTTTTTGTTTTTGTTTTTTTAAGCTCATCAGCTATTGTTAGTGTGTCCAGCATGGGCAAGTTCTTCGTCTCACTGACTTTCAGAATGAAGCTGTGGACCCTCCCGTGAGTGTTACACTTCTTAAAGATGGTGTGTCCAGAGTTTGTTCCTTCAGATATTCAGATGTGTCTGGAGCTTCTTCCTTCTGGTGGATTCGTGGTCTCACTGTCAGTAATGAAGCTGCAAACCTTCGTGGTGAGTGTTACAGCTCTTAAACGCAGCACCTCTGGAGTTACTCGTTCTTCCCTGTGGGTTCATGATCCTGCTAGCTGCTGGCTAGCTGTAGGCAGCCAGCTTTTATTCCCTTATCTGACCCCACCCACATGCTGCTGATTGGTCCATTTTACAGAGTGCTGATTGGTCCATTTTATAGAGAGCTAATTGGTCCGTTTTGACAGAGTGCTGATTGGTGCCTTCACAATCCTTGAGCTAGACATAGAGTGCTAGCCAGAAAAGTTCTCCAAGTCCCCACCAGATTAGCTAGATATAGAGTACTGATTGGTGCACATACAATCCTCTGGCTAGATATAAAAGTTCTCCAAGTCTCCATCGGGTTCAGGAGCCCAGCTGGCTTCACCTAGTGGATCCTGCACCAGGGCTGCAGGTGGAGCTGCCCGCCAGTCCCCAGCCGTGCCTGCACTCCTCAGCCCTTGGGAAGCCCATGAAACCGGGTGCCACAGAGCAGGGGGCGGCACCCTTGGGGAGGCGCTGGCTGTCCACCACAGCGGGGAAGCTCAGACATGGCAGGCTGCAGGTCCCGAGCCCTGCCCCCCAGGAAGCCAGCTAAACCCGCTAGAATTTAAGTGCAGTGCAGGTGGGCCAGCACTCCTGGGGGACCCGGGGCAATCTCGGCAGCTGCTGGCCCGGGTGCTAAGCCCCACACTGCCCTGGGCCAGGGGTGCCAGCCGGCGCTCTGTGTGTGGGGCTGCCGAGCCCACTCCCATGCCCCACGGAACTCGCACTGGAACTAGCACTGGCCCGCGAGGGCCGGGGCAGCCCCAGTTCCTGCCTGTGCCTCTCCCTCCACACCTCCCCACAAGCAGAGGGAGGCAGCTCTGGCCTCAGCCAGCCCAGAGAGGAGCTCCTACAGTGCCATGGCAGGCTGAAGGGCTCCTCAAGCACTGCCAGAGTGGATGCCCAGGCAGACGAGGTGCTGAGAGTGAAGTCTGCTAGGCCGGGCGCGGTGGCTCAAGCCTGTAATCCCAGCACTTTGGGAGGCCGAGATGGGCGGATCATGAGATCAGGAGATCGAGACCAGCCTGGCTAACACGGTGAAACCCCATCTCTACTTAAAAAAATACAAAAAACTAGCCGAGCGAGGTGGCAGGCACCTGTAGTCCCAGCTACTTGGGAGGCTGAGGCAGGAGAATGGCATAAAACCCGGGAGGCAGAGCTTACAGTGAGCTGAGATCCGGCCACTGCACTCCAGCCTGGGCAACAGAGCGAGACTCTGTCTCGAAAAAAAAAAAAAAAAAAAGTAGAGAGTGAAGGCTGCTAGCACATTGTCACCTCTCATTAATGTTAGTGTATATTTTATGTGACCCAAGACAATTATTCTAGCATTGTGGTCCAGGGAAGCCAAAAGATTGGACATTCCTGAGTCCTGGAAAGAAATTTGGGATAGTTTTAAGTTAGATTGCTAGGTTTTGTATTTTTGTTTGACTTTGGGTCCCCTCTGTGCTGCTCCTCAGGAGAATCTCTTACTACCAGTGTCCCAACTGTATTCCCATAATATGTTTACTCAACATTTATTGTAGTGGTGATTGTCTCCTTTCAAAATAAAGGGAGAAGAGATGAAAGCTCTCTGTTGTTCTCAACATGGTCTCAGAATTACGGTTTTCAGAAACATTCTTGCCTCTCCCTCCGGATACAATGTTGACTCTAGTAGTTATACCATTCCCTCCCTCAAGGCAACAGGTTTGCTATTTCCTGTTCCCCAACCCCCAGCAGCAGTAGGTTCTTATAAGCATCCCCAGGCTATACTTGTGTTGTCCTTCACTCTAAAAATTAAATACTACGTTTCATAGGGAAGACAGAGAGATGGATTCTGGCCCAATTTTGACAGTGATTGCTCGTCTTATTCTCCAGTCAACACCGCCAGTCAAGGTTTCTCATGGTTTTCCCAAATGTTCCTTTGAGCAACTATGGTATCCCTGAAGAAAAAATATTGCAACAGGGTGTAAATTCCTCTATGTCTGTGGCTTCCAATTGTTTTTTATCAATGTTTTATAAATTTTTAGCTGGTTCTTCTTACTGGGTTATCAGGTGGTATTGGGGCCAACTAGACAAATGCTAAATAAAGGCCTGTTTCTTTCTGATGACTTCTGCATGTCTCTAAGTTTCAGTTCAGTTGTTTTTCCTGTGATCTCAGTCTCTCCTATTTTCAAGAAGAGTAATTAATTTGCCATGTGCCCTTCCAATTTCTTGTTGTAAGTGCAAGAGTTAACCTCTTTTCACCTTTCTACGTGACTGAGCTGAAAATGGAATACTGAGAACTATTTAAAACTGAAAATAACTAAGAGATCACATTGGGTTCAATTTTATTATTTACCAGTGAGAAAACTGAGACGTTAGTGTTCATATAGAAAAATACAGCTGTTTATTTGGAAAACAATCCCAGCATTAAAAATTTCTGAATCTCAATCTAATATAAATCATAGCAAATAATATTTCTGTTAATATTTGTTAACTTATGTTAATAACTGAGGTTTGTAAGATAAATAAATGTGGAAATAAGTGAGACAAACCTTTCCTTTTGTATTTATATTACGCGTAGATGTTGAGAGGTGACAACGTGCTAGCAGCCCTTGCTCGCTCTCAGCTCCTCCTCGGCCTCAGTGTCTGCTCTGGCGGTGCTTGAGGAGCCCTTCGGCCCGCCACTGCACTGTGGGGACCCGTCTCTGGGGCTGGCCAAGGCGGGAGCTGGCTTCCTTTGCTTGCTGGAGGTGTGGAGGGAGAGGCGCGGGCGGAGCCGGGGCTGCGCACAGCGCTGGCGGGCAGGCATGGATTCTAGGTGGGCGCCGGCTCAGCGGGCCCCACACTCCGCGCAGTTCCCTAGGAGGAGCTTCCTCTGGGTTGCCGGAGTGCCCGGGCTAGGTGCCGCAAAGTCCCGTGGGGACTGCCATTGAGAGGTGAAGCCGGCTGGACTTCTGGGTAGGGTGAGGACTTGGGGAACTTTTCTATCTAGCTAAATGTTTGTAAACGAAACAATCAGCACTCTGTGTCTAGCTAATCAGGTAGGGGACTTGGAGAACTTTTGTGTCTAACTAAAGGATTGTGAACACACCAATCTGCACTCTGTGTCTAGTTAAAGGTGTGTAAATGCATCAATCAGCGCTCTGTCAAAACGCACCCATCAGCTCTGGTAAAACGGACCAATCAATTCTCTGTAAAATGGACCAATCAGCTCTCTGTAAGATGTGGGTGGGGCCAGATAAGGGAATAAAAACAGGCCACCGCACCGGCAGCGGAAACCCACTTAGGTCCCCTTCCATGCTGTGGGAACTTTGTTCTTTTGCTCTTCCCAGTAAATCTTGCTGCTGCTGCTTCTTTGGGTCCATGCTGCACTTATGAACTATAACACTCATTAGGAAGGTTTGCAGCGTCACTCCTGAAGCTAGCGAGACCACGAACCTACCGGGAGGGAAGAACAGCCCTGGAGGAGAAGGAACAACTCTGGATGCGCCACGTTTATGAACTGTAACACTCACGCGAAGGTCTGCAGCTGAACTCTTGAAGTCAGCGGGACCACAAACCCATCAGTAAGAAGAAACTCTGTACACATCTGAACATCAGAAGGCGCAAATTCCAGACACACCATCTTTAAGAATTGTAACACTCACCATGAGGGTCCACGGCTTCATTCTTGAAGTCAGAAAGACAAAGAACCCAGCAATGCCAGACACAATGTGACTTTTGGGAAACACCTGGGATTTTAGTGGGATACTTGACAGAGTACCAAGGTTTAAACTGAGTACCATGTGTCATTTTATTTCCTGATGTAAAATAATGCACAGCAGTATATATTTTCGTGCCTTTTGTTAAAAATTGAGAAGTATGAATAAAATTAAGACTATAAAATCAAATAATTATATCTAATATACATCATTCACAATGAGCTATTACAGCCATTACATTTAGATTTTTATATTATATACCTCTATTGATGGAAACACACGAAAGAGTAAAACATTTGTTTTGCCATGATTATACTGTCGGTGATTAAAAACTAAGTGATTATATCTCCCCCTATATTTAGAGTACAAAAAGTATCCCAAAGTTTTCTACATAATTTTTTTATGAGAATTACAGATCTTCATTGTCTATATGAATCCAATTTATTTTTTAAAAGTCGATTGTTGGTTTGCTTACAAACAATGCTTATTCACCCTTTTCCTAAATATTAATGGTTTAGAAGGAATGTGTATTATTTAAGTAATCTGCAGTGTGGTTTTGGAGTAAGGATACTCAAGTGGATAAATGAGAATAGATTGTATTGTCCAAAATGAGACATATACTGACCACTTATTTTCCGCAAAGGTGCCAAGAAAATGAGGAATGGGTAGTCTTTGTAAAAAAAAAAAAAATAAAGTACTGAAAACGTTAGACATATGTATCCAAAATAACCTCATTTCATAACTTACACAAAAACTAAATCAAAGTGGATTATGGAAATGAATGTAGGAACACAGAATATTAAAATTTTAGAAGAAAAGAGACGAAAAAGTTGTCCTTGGTTTATGCAAAAATTCTTTATATAGGATACTAAATGTAGACATTAGCAAAATTAAATCTGCTCTTCAAAAGACACTGTTAAGGAAGTGCTAAATTAAGTCACACATGAGAGAAAACAGTTGCAAATCATATATCTGATAAAAGATTTCTATTCAAAATATATACAGAACTCTTCAATAGTAATAACCCTTAAAAAATAAGTATAAAATACTTCAGTGAACACTTTACTGAGGAAAATATTCAAATGGAAAATAAGCAAATTATAAAGAAGTCCGACACCACTCATTAGTCATTAGGGATATAGAAATTAAAATTACAGTGAGATATCTAAGGGCCCAGCAGTGTGGCTAAAATTAAAGATTCTAAAGATATAAAGCGTGGATAAGAATGAGACATCACTGGAACTCTTATACATTGTTGGTGAGAATGAAAAATGGTAATGTGGGAAGTTTCTTTTACAATTTTTCATACAGTTGCATATTTCTTCATGATGTGAATCAGATAAATGCTTCCCTAGATCTTTACAAAAGAAAATGAAAATAGTGGATATGTACAGAAAGATTTGCCCTCAAATGTTGTTAGAGGACATAAACATAAGAGCCCAAACTATGATCAGTTCACTCAATTTAAATGAATTTCTAAAGAACGAATCTAAGTGCAAAGCCACACAAAAAAGATAATATAGTATATAATTGTTTTTATAACATATTTGCAAAGAGACAAACATATAGTGACAGAAACCAGGTAATTGTTTGCCATAGACTGGGGTTGCAGGATGGAGCTGTGACTACAAAGAGGCTCCAATGAACTATTTCAGATGGTGATGATACTCTCAATTATGATTATAATGCTATATGCACATTATAATCTTTTGTCAAAACACTGAAGACTGATGTAACTCATTATATATTAGTAAAAGCAATATGTTGGAGAAACAATAGTCTTTTAGCAAAAGATACCCACATGCAAAATAAAAAAAAAGAATCTAGACACAAAATTTTGCACTTTACATAAAAATTAAATCAAAATGAGTTGTAGACTTAAATGTACAATGCAAAACTAAAAAATTCTTAAAATATAACATACAAGAAAATCTAAATAATCTTAGGTATGATGATGACTTATTCAATACAACACCAAATACATGGTCTATAAAAGAAATAATTGAAAAATTAGATTTCATTAAAAATTAAAAGCTTCTCCTATAAAATATACTGTTGAAAGAATGAGAAAAGAAGCCATAGACTGGAAGCCTTTTCCACAGTGTGCAAAAGGCACACTGAAAAAGGAATGTTATCCAAAATATACAAAAACTCTTAAAACTCAACAAGAAAGAAAAAGCAGATTTTAAATTTGGGCATAAAACCTTAACAGACACCTCACCAAAAAAGATACACAGATGGCAAATAAGCACATTAAAAGATGCTCAATATCCTCTCATTTGAAAATTAATTACAGATTAAAACAAAAATGAGATACCACTACACATTTATTAGAATGGCCAAAGTGCGAATAAAAATATAGCAACAAATGCTAGGGTGGATATAGAACAGGAACCATCATTCATTGGTGGTGGGAATGAAAGCCATTTTGAAAGACATCTTGGCATTCCTACAAACTAAATATAATCTGGCCATTATCCTTAATTCAAAAGATAACAAGAAATAACAGATAATCTAAATATAAATTAGAGCTAATTTCATTAGCCCATTAAGTTTCAAGATGCTGCATTTGGTATCAATTGCTGCCTAGTAGATTTGGTGTCCCAATTTGCCGTCCCAAAAATTAGAGGCTTAAAACAATACACATTCATTTTTCCCAAAGTTTCTGTTTATATCCCAAAGTTTCTGTTCTCATACTGCTAATAAAGACGTATCTGAGAGTGGGTCATTTACAAAGGAAAGAGGTTTAATTGACTCACAGTTCCACATGGCAGGGAAGGCCTTACAATAATGGTTGGAAACAAATGAGGGGCTAAGTCACATCTTACATGGTGGCAGGCAAGAGAACTTGTGGAGGGGAACTCCCCTTGATAAAACTATGAGATCTCATGAGAATTATTCACTATCACCAGACCAGCAAAGGAAAGACCCACCCCCATGATTCAATTATCTCTCACCAGCTCCCTCCCACAACATGTGGGAATTATGGGAGCTGCAATTCAGGATGAGATTTTGGTGGGGACACAGCCAGACCATATCATTACAC
>NW_012109875.1:20752-73027 GCF_000951045.1 Mandrillus leucophaeus
GGAAGGCCTTACAATAATGGTTGGAAACAAATGAGGGGCTAAGTCACATCTTACATGGTGGCAGGCAAGAGAACTTGTGGAGGGGAACTCCCCTTTATAAAACCATCAGATCTTGTGAGACTTATTCGCTATCATGAGAACAGCATGGGAAAGACCTGCCCCCATGATTCAATTATCTCTCACCAGCTCCCTCCCACAACATGTGGGAATTATGGGAGCTGCAATTCAGGATGAGATTTTGGTGGGGACACAGCCAGACCATATCATTACACCCACCCCCTCCCAAATCTCATGTCCTCACATTTCAAAACCAACCACACCTTCCCAAAAGTTTCCCAAAGTCTCATTCACCATTAATTCAGGAGTCCACAGTCCCAAGTCTCAGCTGAGAAAAGACAGGTCCCTTCCAACTACTAGCCTGTAAAAATCAAAAGCAAGTTAGTTACTTCCTAGATACAATGGGCATACGGGAATTGGGTAAATACACCCAATCCAAATGAAAGTATTTTAAAAACAAAAAGGATCCTGAAATTAAAAGATGTAATTTTCAGGGATAAAGGAATGAATTTATCCACAGTAATACATAATTTGATAAGTATGAGATCTTGGAACTTAGTTTTCTCAGATTTTGTTTACTTCTTTTGCATGTTTAAGTTCAAAGAGAAAAATAATCCAATAGAATGTATGAAAGCAAGAATGGGCATGGTGGCTCATGCCTGTAATCCCAGCAATTTGGGAGGCTGGGAGGGTGAATCGCCTGAGGTCAGGAGTTCGAGACCAGCCTGGCCAACATGGCAAAACTCCAACTCTACTAAAAATAGAAAAGTAGCCAGGCACATTAAAGTATGCCTGTAATCTCAGTTACTCTGGAGGCTGAGGCAGAAGAATCATTTGAACCTAGAAGGCAGAGGCTGCAGTGAGCTGAGATGGCACCACTGCACTCCAGCCTGGGAGACAGAGTGAGACTCTATCCTCTTCTCACCACGAAAAAAAAAAAAAAAAAAAAAAAAAAAAAATCTAAAAGCAATGGCTGAAATATGTAATTCTCTACTTAAATAATACACTGGATAAGTGACAAGGAAATATGTTTTACTGATGCTTAGTATTGCTTAGTATAAATTGGCCTTAATTTAGAGAAGCAATAAGATGCTGCTAGAGCATGGCTCAGAGGAGCAGCATATAACAGAATCAAAATAGGCTTCCTGACCATTGGCGTCCTGTTGTCTCTTTCTTCCCTGCATTTCTCAAGCTCTAGAAGAATAACAAGGGAGAAATTCACTTGGTAACAGCAGATACATATAACCTCCTTGATGAGAAGTTTACTTTTTGGGGAGCAGTAGAAAATGTGGAGGTAGACAACTTGACTATTTTCAACCCTGTATTAAGTTCACGACACAAGCAAAGTTTGTGACTTCAAGTCCTATTTCTGGATTCTATTTTCTACTCTAGTGATTGATAACCACCTAGGGATTATGAATGATCACAATAGAGAGAAAAGTAAATATTTAAAAATAAGAAGCCAAAATACTATAAAAAATATTGGTAACATAAAATAAGACAATAAAATTATAAAGAGGAGCCAAAGGGAAATAGTTCCTTATAAAAATAAAATTCTTGTATTGGAAATAAAAACCACAATAGAAGGATTTTATAACAAAATAATATAGTCAAAAATGGTATTTTTTAAACTGAATTATTAAGTTTAAAAAGTCTTCCAGAAATCATCAGAAAATATTAAAAATTATGGAAAGAATAAGAATTTGTGGTGTCTGTAAGGCAGAAGTAGACACATAACTGCCTGAAATAGGAGTCCTTGAAGGAGTTCAAATATATATTGATCAGAGAAAATACTTGAAACAGTGAGGATGGAACAGATTCAAATATTTAAAAGAAAAAATATATTATATTAGAAAAATCTCATAAAATAAAAACAGAAACTTTCAAAAAGCCACAACCAGACACATAACAGTGAAACTAAAATTTTTCAAACGAATAGAAACAATTCTAATGAAATAAATGTTAGAATTATTAACAACACCAAGGGCAAAAAGATAGTGGAGCAATATTTTCAAAACATAAGATATGAAGAATTATATGATACTTCTAATGTTATGATGAACTAAACAGATTTAAAATGAAGACGTAAAGTTACTTTACAATTTTTATCATAGAAAAAAATTTATTGGAGGAGATCCTATTGAATGGATAAAAATCAACCAAGAGAAATGCTAAAGGAAGCAGGTAAAATAGGGCTTAACGAACAATTTATAAAAGCTTATTGTCATCTGAATACAGAAAGAATAAAATAGGAAAAAAATAACAATTATGTTCATATAATTATAGACTAATACCAAAATGGACATTAATATTGGGAGATAGAGGGGTAAGAGGAAATAAATAAAATCTTAAAGTACTGTCTAGCCTGATTTAAGAGAAACATGTAGAACTCAATGACTGAAAAATTGCAAGGGAATCCAGACTTAAAGTTTTAGTAGGTTATAAATACCTCAGAATTAAAAATAGATACATAATATTTTCAAATCAGCCAAAAAAGTACCTCTTCTTAGAATGAGGAAAAAATAAGTACAGTGAATATAAAATGAGACAGAAATATTAATGTAGTCAGAATTACTGGAAATTAAATCTAATAGTGCAAAAGGTGACAGCTTTGCCTGCCACTTACTGGCTAGAACAGTGACACACAGCCTAACCATGTGGCCTTGACTTCCTCACAGCATGGCTAACTGTAACACATGTGGTTGCTCAGGGCTGTGAAAGTAAGCACTCTGATAACCAGATGGGAGCCATATTACCTTTTGTGACCTACTCTTGGATGTACCAGCCTTATTGTCACACTAACAAACCTGGCTAAACCTGAGAGAGGAAGCGTGGATCCTAATTTCGATGGGAGGGATGTCAGAGCACTTCATTTATAGTATTGAAGATATTGCTGTGGCCATCGTTGAAAATATACAATCTGCTAGTCTGTCTTCTAACTAAATAATCCACTTTCTCTCATATACAAAATATAGCACTGTCTGCCCACCAAATCCCTAAGTGTTATCCTATTATGACATTAGTTCATTAAAGTCCAGGATTTCCTCAGGTAAATCAGGTTCAACTATAAATGAGGCACTTCTGGTTTTCTACTATGTGTAGAACTCCTGGAATACAGTTTATGTCCATCTGAATTACTTGTGAACTAAAGAAACAAGTTATCTGCCCTCCAGCTTCCTCCCCTGGACAGAATGCTATGATGAGATGGACACAGAATAGCTGATACAGACACTCACTCAAAAAGATAAGGTTCTCAATGGTTATTCGTTCATAGAATTTTCAGAATCCAGTCATACAAATGTTGCCAGATCATTGTTTAAGGAAAAGTTCTGCCTGGGAGTACAGGGTGGATCTAGGTGTTATGTTTCAAGCTCTTGGTTTTGCCCTCTGAAGAATCCTTCTTCTTCCATAGGAAGTGCCATGTGTTCATAACTGAGTATTTCTCTCCACCTGCCTTCTGCCTGTATCCCCTAAAGGAATGTGAAAAGATTTTTTTACTTTTCTATGCCTTCTGCTTTTAATTGAATAACATATACTAATACTATATTTTAAAAAGCTTATAGGCTTTTTGGGTATCAATTTATAATCTAATCTATTAAACAAAATCTACATCCACATCCACAAAAACGTTTCACTGAGAGATCCCTTTGAGTATACTAAGGCATGAAGCATTTCAAGACCTTAGAAACTATATTAGTTCATTTTCACACTGCTGATATAGACATACTGAGACTGGGAAGAAAAAGAGGTTTTAAGAGACTGACAGTTCTATGTGTCTGGGGAGGCCTCACAATCATGGCAGAAGGCAAGGAAGAGCAAGTCACATCTTACAGGGATGGCAGTGGGCAAAGAGAGAGCTTGTGCAGGGGAACTTCTCTTTATAAAACCATCAGATCTGATGAGACTTACTCACTATCACAGGAACAGCATGAGAAAGACCCACCCCATGATTCAGTTACCTCCCACTGGGTTCCTCCCATGACACGTAGAAATTGAAGATAAGATTTGGGTGGGGACACAGCGAATCCATATCGATCCACCCTGACCCCTCCCAAATCTCATGTCCTCACATTTCAAAAGTGAATCCTGCTTTCCGAACAGTCCCCAAAAGTTTTAACTCATTTCAGCATTAAAAGTCCACAGTCTGAAATCTCATCCGAGACAATGCAAGTCCCTTCTGCCCATGAGCCTGTAAAATCAAAGTATCTTGTTACTTCCTAGTTACAATGCAGGTACAGACATTGGGTAAATACAGCCATTCTAAATGTGAGAAATTGGCCAAAACAAAGGGGCTACAGGCCCCATGCAAGTCCAAAATCCAGCAGAGTAGTTAAATCTGAAAGCACCAAAATGATCTCCTTTGACGCTGTGTCTCACATCCAGGTCATGCTGGTGCAAGAGGCAGGCTCCCACAGCCTTGGGCAGCTCCATCTCTGAGGTTTCGCAGGGTATAGCTCCTCTCCTGGCTGCTTTCATGGGCTGGCATTGAGTGTCTGTAGTTTTTCCAGGCACACAGTGCAAGCTATCAGTGGATCTACCATTCTGGGATCTGGAGGATGGTGGCCCTCTTCTCACAGCTTCACTAGACAGTGCCTCAGTAGGAACTCTGTCTGGGAGCTCCAACTCCACATTTTTCTTCTGCACAGCCCTAACAGAAGTTCTCCACGAGGGCCCCACCCCTGCAGCAAACTTCTGCCTTGGCATCTGGACATTTCCATATATCCTCTGAAATCTAGGCTGAGGTTCTCAAACATCAATTCTTGACTTCTGTGCACCCACAGGCTCAACCCATGTGGAAGCTGCCAAGGGTTGGGGATTTCACCCTCTAAAGCCATGGCCCAAGCTGTACCTTGGCCCTATTAAGACACGGTTGGAGTGGCTGGGATGCAGGGCCCCTATTCCCTAGAATGAACACAGCATGGGGACCCTGGGCCTAGATCACAAAGCAATTTTTTCCTCATGGGCCTCCAAATCTGTGATGGGAGGGGATGCAGTGAGCACCACTGACATGCCCTGGAGACATTTCCCCCCTTGTCTTTCAGATTAAATTTCAGCTTCTCATTACTTATAGAAATTTCTGCAACTATCCTCAAAAAATGGTATTTTCTTTTTTATCACATTATCAGGGCAAATTTTCCAAACTTTTATGCTCTGTTTCCCTTTTAAGACTGAATGCCTTTAATAGCACCCAAGTCACCTCTTGAATGTTTTGCTGCTTAGAAATTTCTTACACCAGATACCCTAAATCATCTCTCCCAAATTTAAAGTTTCTCAAATCTCTAGGGCAGGGGCAAAATACCACCAGTCTCTTTGCTAAAACATAACAAGGGTCACCTTTGCTCCAGTTCCCAGCAAGTTCCTCATCTCCATTTGAGACTACCTAAGCCTGCTCATTATTGTTCATATCACTATCAGCATTTTTGTCAAAGCCGTTCAGCAAGTCTTTAGGAAGTTCCAAACCTTCCCACATTTTTCCTGTCTTTCTTCTGAGTCCCCCACACTGTTCCAACCTTTGCCTTTTACCCTGTTCCAAAATTGCTTCCACATTTTCAGGTATCTTTTCAGCAACACCCCACTCCTGGTACCAATTTACTGTGTTAGTCTGTTTTCATACTGCTGTTATAGATATACCCGAGACTGGGAAGAAAAAGAGGTTGTAATGGACACACAGTTCCATGTGGCTGGGGAGGCTTCACAATTAGAAGGTGAGGAGGAGCAAGTCACATCTTACATGGATGGCAGCAGGCAAAGAGAGAGCTTGTTCAGGGGCACTCCTCTTTATAAAACCGTGAGATCTCATGAGACTTATTCACCATCAATGAGAACAGCATGCAAAAGATCCACCCCATGATTAAATTATTTTGCACTGGGTTCATCCCATGACATGTGGGAATTGAAGGTGAGATTTTGGTGGGGACACAGCCAAACCATATCAGAAACCTTATTTTTTAACAGAGATGCCCACAGACTATGCAATTAGATTCCACTGAAGCCTGAAGTATTAACAAATGGTTTTAAATTTGCATCCTTAGTTACATTTTTACCATGAGACATTTTCTTGACAGTGACCTGGAGTTAAACTATGACACATGGCTATTACTTCTCCATGAATCTTCTCTTAAAGTAGTAAGGAGTGAGAGACAGTTTTATTTGCCAACTCAGCAAATGTAGGCTCATTTATACTTATACTAAAATTTTTTCTCTCATTTTATACCTGGCAGCTAGAAAATGATGAGCTGCACACTCAAAACTTTGTGTGGACATTTCCTTAGCTAGATCATCAAGTTAATTAATACGTTATCTATTTTCTATATTACTGTCATTGTCAATTTGATACTGTCTCTGCATATAAAATATGTCCTTTTCTCTATCAGTAACATTTTCTTCACTTTCCTTTAAGCCCCACCTACAAACTACTCTAGTCCCTCAAGCTTTTGCTAACACCCTCTTTGACACCCTTTTGGCTTTAACTAATGGTCTCCTCAATATCCTTACAGCTTCTGCCACCAACCAGTACCACACCATTGTAATGTATTTTTGATTGTGTAAAGGCAGCACTTCATTCCTGGTACCATGATATATCTATTTTGGCTATTTATGTGTAACACATTAGCTCAAAAGTTATGGTCCTAAAATGACCCTTCAATAGAATGCTCACGGAGCCCATAAAACACCAATTCAGAATGGGCACAGTTCTTTCTGCTCTTTATTCTGTAATAACGGACTGGCAGTGACTGGTTTCCTGGGGCAAAACTCATGCAGAGACTCCCTTATTTGCATGCCTAAAAGTTGATAATGGCTGTCACTGGGAATCTCACTCAGCTGGAACGGTCAACCAGCTGGTAATCTATCATCTACGATGGCCTTTCTATGTGGCCTGAGCACCCTAACAGGATGACAGCATTGGATATCTCACATGGCACTCAGGGCTCCAAAGGCAAGTGTTCCAAGTGAATCAGGTGGAAACTCGGTACCATCTGTGTCCTAATGGTATTACATAAAAGAAAACAGTCATTCATTTTGTTGAGAAATATGAATTTGGACTTTGTTAGGCTGTTTTGTCTCTTTCCATATGGGTTTGTCTGAGGTAGCTTCACAGGGGATAAGATTATACACTTTCAAGATGCTTCACTCACACAGCTCAAAAATTGCTACTGCCTACAGCCTGGAAGTTCAGCCACGGCCTGTGTGTGTGTGAGGGGGAGTGTATCTTAAGGGGAGCAGGTGAGGAGATGAGGAGGTTTGATTTTATCTCCATGTGAACCTTTCCACAGTCTACTTGGACTTCCACAGGGCACAGTGATTCAGTTCCAAGAAAAGGTATCTCAATGGAATCAAATGGAAACTATTACATCTTTAATGGTTCAGCTTTGGAAGTTACATAATTTCATTTTGCCATATTCATAAACAGACCTGCATCCAAGAGGAGGAAATACACTTCACCTCACAATGAGAAGAATATCTAAATTGCACTGAATGATGAGAATCTATAATGAAAGATACTGTTTTAGCCAACTTTAAAAGTCTAATCTGCCAAACCACTCTACTATTCTACCCTTGTAGAAAGAAAAACAAGCCATGCATATTAAATATGGCATAGGCAAACATATACATATGTAGATACATATATAAATAATCAATTGTGAAATTGAAATTTTTTACCTTCAATAATTGTTATCTGAATTTTTGGTATTTTCTCAGTTACCAGAAAGCCTGAATATGTGTTTTGTGACCAGTTTGAGCTTATTGTATTAAACAGGTAAAATTAGGGAAAGACCTTAAGCACGAAGCCTTGGAGTTTGTTTTATTATTGCTGTTGTTTCTTCAGACTATGGTAGCAATTAATTTTTTTTTTTTTGAGATAACCAGTAGATTTCACACTCCCACGAAATTTCTTGTACTAATAAGTGAAAATTATCTTAATTATTAGACCTAAGTGGAAATAAATATGCCAATTAACTGACCTCTCTGATTATAAAAGGCTGTTAGTAATGCATAATATTGAGAGATACTCAATTTCATTTCATGCCTTGATTTTAAAACAAAGTCTATCATAAAAAGTTAAGCTTAGTAATTCACTTAAAATGATAACAAAAGAAAAAATTCCAGAATGGGAACGAAAGATGGCACAGCTGGATTTTTTTTTCACCCAAAATTACATTTCATGCCAGCAGTCTGTAGAAGAAAATAATTATCAGATTATATTCTGTATGTTCTACTGTCAAATAATATAGTATCTATATTAAAAACACATGTAATTTTTCTCAATTTGGCCACATAAATATAAATGTTTCTTTTGCATGTTTGGTATTAGAAAACATAAGCATGGAATTTAATGCCACACTTAAAGTGGCACTAAACACTAAGTAAATTCTAAATATATTCCAACCCATCATGTAATTTTAAACAGGTATTTACTTTCATGAAGTTAAATTGCTCAATACATCTACATTATATAAGACTCCTAACACGTTGGCAGATAAATTCGTGTGTGTGTGTGTGTGTGTGTGTATATATATATTATATATTATTATATATTATATATATTATATATTATATATATAATATATATACACACACACACATATATATAAAAAATATTGAAATCCTCATATGGGAAAAGGCTCTTTATATTTAGCTTACTGATGTAAGATGACTAACAGACAAACTATAACTCAAAGACAAATTAAATATCTACCACATTTCACAGCTCTATTTGCTTTGAAATATTTGCTGAAGGGTTATGCGCAGTAGCTCACACCTGTAATGCCTGCACTTTGGAAGGCTGATGTGAGACAATCGCTTGAGCCCAGGAATTCAAGAACAGCCTAGGCAACACAGTGAGACCCTGTCTCTACAAAAAAAAAAAAAGAAAAAAAGAAAAAGACAAAATTGTGGGCTGGCTGAGGTGGCTTATGCCTGTAATCCCAGCACTTTGGGAGGGTGAGGCGGGGGGGATCACATGTGGTCAGGAGTTCGAGACCAGTCTGGCCACCATGGTGAAACCCCATCTATACCAAAAATACAAAAAAATTTAGCTGGGCATAGTGGTGCATGTCTGTAGTCCCAGCTACTCAGGAGGTTGAATTAGGAAAATCACTTGAACCCAGTAGGCAGAGTTTGTGGTGATCTGAGGACCATACCACTTCACTGCAGCCTGGGTGACAGAGTGAAACTTTGTCTCAAATAAAAGAAAAAGAAAAAAATAGCTATCTGTGGTGTCACACACTCAGCTACTCAGGACGCTGAGGCAAGAGGATCTCTTGAGACCAGGAAGTCAAGGTTGTAATAAGTCATGATCATGCTACTGCACTCCAGCCTGGGTGACAGAGTCTCAAAAAAAAAAAAAAAAAAAAGTGTGTGTGTGTGTATATATATATGTATATATATGTGTGTGTGTATATATATGTATTTGCTGAACAACTCAAACAGCAACTTTATGAAACATATAATAAGTTGATTGTATTGATTGTATTTTAACTAAGTTCTAGAGAAAGGGATCTCGCAGAGGTGGCTCTATACTGTCAACTTATCTATGCGCGAACTACATTCTCCAGTATTCTCTTCCCTCTGTGATTCAGGTTAGGCACTGCCACAACATAAATGTTTGAAAATTCAAGGATGCAAGAAGTGCATGAACCACTTCCTTTTGAAGGTCTTCATAATGCTCTGAGCTCCACTAGAGCTTACACAGGTGGCCAACATATTCGATCATCCTTTGAGTATGCAGCTACTTTAGCTGCCCTCAATCCTCCTGCTTCAGCTTCTCCAGGTCCTGTACACATGTGGTTAGGCACATGTGCAGCCCCATGGGAATAGGTGCTAGCAATGTCTACCAGAAACTAGCATTTTTGAGGTTGAAGTCAGTTAAAATCTTACTCCTACATCTTAACTGCTTCCAACACACATCACTGAGCCATTTATTTTACATGAGTTCAGGGTTTCAGTTTGTTTCTCTCTGTTCGACTTTTCCTTTGCTTTCCTCCATCATCAGATCAAATATTTTCTGCCTGCCAGTTGTCCTGACCTACAGCAATTTTATATTCACCAGGAGACACAGTAGTGTAAGTCTTTCCTTGCATTCTTCAACAGCGCCCATATTTTTGTAATTTTATTCCTATAGTAAATACACTGTTTCATATTACTCTACTAATATACTTCTTTGGTCAGACCCTAATCAATACATCAGTCAAGCTAGTTAAGTTAGGTTTTAGGACACTTATTTCACACATGTTCAGGGCCTGGTTATTGTGTTTTGACAGTCTATGCATAGGACATTTTCCATGTTTCTCTCCCAGCACATCTTTCTTCAATCTTAAATACATCCAGCAGAAATTTAAGAAATAGTTGCTAGATGAGTACATAAATATGTGCGAGAGTGAATGAAATATGAATATCTCATCTCTCAAGCATCTTGAAGTATGAATTATCAAAAAATCAAGTACTATTCTTCAGTTTTATTGGGGCATATGAATTACCTGGGTTTATCTAGAGTGAGGCTTACAGAAACTGATACATTATAAAAAATTATAAAACTGTGTTATCATTATAAAAAAAACTAGTGATTCCATTCATTAATCATATACCTTCTATGAATTCGCAGTAAGATTTAGGGTAACTGTACAACTAAATAAATGATGCCCTGAAATCTCCACATAAACTTACCATGAACTAACATTGCTGATGGTGATATGAAAGTCACTTCCCTGAAAACTCAAAGAGCATCAATAATACATTTCTCAGAAAAGTTGACATTTAAACTAGGTCTTGAATAACAGGAGATACATTTTAGGGCACAAAGCACATATAGATAGCAGTAGCAATATAAAATATTGGAGACACAAAATAGAACACAATGTTCAAGAAATTCACCAGTGTGGTATTACTAAGGATACTCATATTTGTGTTTTGATAGGTAATTCTGAATCCAATGGAGATAAAAATTGGAAGTAAGAATTTGAGAATGGGTCATTGATTTGAAAGCTTAGTCTTTAATACTACACAAAGGAGGTGTTTTGTATAATGAGCTAAAGATTCCTGTAGTTCATTGAAACCAATATATCTTGTAAAGTGATGTACATCTGGGTTTGAAGATAAATTAAGAGGCAAACATCATTAATTAAAACTGGTCCATCACTAGCAAATTGAGAATAACAAGTTAGGTTGAGAAATATGAATAGCTTGTTTGAATAGATTTAAGGCAGAGGTCATATTTATTTCAAAGCTTGAAGGGAATTATAAAAATATTTAAATATATCTTCACATAAAGTTAATATATAAAAATAAAAAGTTATCTGAACTAGCTTCTTTAACAGGGAAAGCATAATGTTTTCCTTGAGATTCTATCTTTAGATAACCCTTAGGTCCCAGATTGCTTTTAGTTTTCTAAGATTAAGTTCCTAATGTTTCATAGATTTCTACTGAGATTATTACTATTCTACTCTCCAGGCTAGTGAAAGAAAAATATAGTCAAATTCTTTTGGGAGGTGATCTAATCACGGCTGAAACATAGCATTTGAGAAACCATTTATCATAGACCAATATTAGCTCAATGCACACAAGTTATTTCACTGGAAAGATTCTTTCATGGGAGAATCAAGGATAGTTTTAATTTTAGCACAAGTGCTGTAACCTTCTTGAAACATACTTCCAAATATTACTTGAATTACTAACTTAAAGCACTGATAGAAAAGGTATTTAACTTGAAGTTTTGATTATATTGGCACAAAGAAATATTTTAGGGAAATAACTCCTTATCAGAATAAAGCAAAATTATTTTTACATCAACCCTAATTCAATAGTGGAAATAATTTAACCATGTATACTGATATCATTATATAAAATTGACATTTGAGATATTTATTAAAGATCTAAGGGAAAATTTCCAGACACTGTTGTGTCCAGAATTGGTTCCTTCTAGTGGATTCTTGGTCTCGCTGACTTCAAGAATGAAGCTGTGGATCCTCACGGTGAGTGTTACAGTTCTTAAAGATGGTGTGTCCAGAGTTTGTTCCTTCAGATGTTCAGATGTGTCTGGAGTTTCTTTCTTCCAGTGGGTTCGCCGTCTTGCTTGACTTAAGGAGTGAAGCCACAGACCTTCACAGTGAGTGTTACAGCTCTTAAAGGTGGCATGTCCGGAGTTGTTTGTTCCTCCTGGTGGGTTTGTGGTCTCGCTGACTTCAGGAGTGAAGCCGCAGACCTTCACAGTGAGTGTTACAGCTCACGAAGGTAGTGCAGACCCAAAGAGTGAGTAGCAGCAAGATTTATTGTGAAGAGCGAAAGAACAAAGCTTCCACAGCGTGGAAGGGGACCCGAGCAGTTTGTCGCTACTGGCTCCGGGTGGCCAGCTTTTATTCCCTTATTTTGCCCCACCCACATCCTGCTGATGGGTCCATTTTTACAGAGTGCCGATTGGCGCCTTTACAAACCTTTAGCTAAACACAGGGCACTAATTGGTGTGTTTACAATCCTTTAGCTAGACAGAAAAGTTCTCCAAGTCCCCACCTGACCCAGAAGCCCAGCGGCTTCACCTCTCACTATGAAGTTGCCAAGCATGAAATCTTAAGAAAAACTGTGGAAACTACAGAATAATAAAGAAATTGATTAATTTGTATATTACTTATATGTTCCTAGCTATAAACAAACATTTGGGAAAAGAATACTATGCAGAACAGAACCAATAAATCAAGTAATCCATCTAGATAAATTATATACTTAAAGGCAGTCTCATGACAAAACAATAAAATTTTTGTACAATATCATAGAAAAGTAAAGATATTTAGTCATACCACCATATTATAAATATAAGTTCAAAGGAAAAATAAACATTTAGATAATTTGAGGGGAGAACTATTGAAGCAAAGATTTTATAGTCTGAATGAAGCAATTTTGAAATACTACTTAGAGGGTAACCCGAAACTCTATTATTAGTCATATATCTTCTTTTCTTTTTTTTTTGCATGTAATTGTGCATACAAAAAGACTAAGACTTGTGAACCATTAGTTATTTGCTAATTCAATATTATTTAGTATCTGTAAGCACCATATATTCTTTTACCCAGGACATCTATAAGTAAAAATACATTGTCATGCTCTTCAAAATATTTTCTGTGTATTGATTAAAAACCTTGTTTTGGAGTTACTTCTTGTAATTGTTGTATAAAGAAAGATGCCTGAAGAATTCTACTCTGAAGAAAATAGATACAAATTTGACTAAACTTTCCAAAAGAGACTTCTTATTTAACTGAAAAAAAAATTTAGAAGTGTTTACTGTGGAAGAGCTGTTACTTCTTTAGGTAAGAATGGTTTTAAGCTTGCAGCCTTCTTTTGCTATTTGAGTCCAGGAAAACAAAAAAATCAAAAACTTTAAAAAAAAGAAAAGGAAGAAAGAGTTGGTACAAAGTATAATGTGTAAGACATAGTTTTTAATTAAGAATTATTAGAAAAGAAAAAGAAGAAAATAAGAAAGTATTGCCCATATTCAACTTGGTTTTTAAAAAGCAATTGCTAGAAACTGACTCAGTGTGGGCACACGGATTGGACTGAGGAAATACCTCAAAGCAACTATTTTAAAATAAAGACAAAATGTTTATAAAACTAGTGAAAATATACTAAGAATTATGAAACACTATTCTAGAGGTGAAAAATGCAGTAACATAAATTTCACTAAATATGTTAAACAGAAATTTGGGATGGCAGAAGAAAGAATTGTATTTGAGAATACATCAACAGTAATTACTCTAAAATCAGAGGGAAACAAAAATTGGAAGAAACATAAATGGAACTATAGAAAACAATGGAACAATATCATGAATCCCCACATATGAGTAAATGAGTAATTTTTTCCAGAAAGAAAAAGAAAGAAAAAAGAAGTAGGAAAAAAAAAAAAACTATTGGGAAAACATAATGGCTAAAAAGTTTCAAAATTTGGGTTAAAACTTTAAAAATTCAATAAGCTCAATAAAACTCATAAAGGGTCAAAACAAAGAAGATTAACAAGCAATTTCTTAATGGTTGATTTCTCATCAGAAACAATAGAAAACAAGATACTTTTCAGAAGAATGACAAAGTGAAAGTGAAACACACCACAAATTGTCAAGTAAGAATATGCATTCAGGCCGGGCGCGGTGGCTCAAAGCTGTAATCCCACCACTTTGGGAGGCCGAGACGGGCGGATCACGAGGTCAGGAAATCGCGACCATCCTGGCTAACATGGTGAAACCCCGTCTCTACTAAAAAAAAAAAAAAATGCGCCTGTAGTCCCAGCTACTCGGGAGGCTGAGGCAGGAGAATGGCGTAAACCCGGGAGGCGGAGCTTGCAGTGAGCTGAGATCCGGCCACTGCACTCCAGCCTGGGCCACAGAGCGAGACGACTCCTCAAAAAAAAAAAAAAAAAAAAGAATATGCATTCAACAAAATTAACTTTAATAAAGAAAGATAAAACAAAGACAGTTCTAGATTTTAAAATAATGATAAAAAGAAAAAACAGATAATGTTATGTCTAAGAGAGCTGTCCTACAAGAAATACGAAAGAAAGCTCTCCAAGCTGAAAAAAATGGTGCTAGATTGTAACTCATCTGGACAGGAGGAAATGAAGAAAATTAGAAATAGTAAATATCAGGGTAATTATAAAATATTGACATGTTTTCTTTCTCTGTTGATTAATTAAAAACCATATGACTATTTAAAGCAAAAACTACACGTATACACACACACACACACACACAAACACACACACACACAGAGGGAGGGGGAGAGAGAGAGAGAGACTAGCAGGAAAAAAGGACAAGGAAATGGAGCTGTGTTGATTAGAATTGCTATATTTTAGCCAATGTAAATCAATACTAACTGAAATAGATTATGATAAATTAAATATATATATTGTAAACTTTGGGGCAACTACTAAAAAGCTTAGATTTGGGACGAGGCAAGGAAATTTACCCTCACACTGCTATTCACCATTGGAATGGAGGCTGTGCTCCCCTCTAAAAATAATAATCTAAGGGAAGAAATAAAAATCATGCAGTTGGAAAAGAGAAGGCAAAACTGTCTTTATTCACAGAGAATATGGTGTATGTGGAAAACTCTAATTAGTCTATAAAAGCGCCACCGAAATTAGTAAATTTAGTAAAGGCAAGGAATACAAATTAATATGCAAACAATTATGTCTGTATATACTATTATCAAACAATTCAAAAAGGAAATTTTATAAATATTCTATTTACAAAGAAAAAAGTTAGTGAAAGATGTGGTGTGCATGTACTGTATATTAAAAGCCATAAAACATTGCTAAGAGAAAGTAAGAAACATCTAAACAAATAGACATGTCCTTTTCATGTACTGGAATACTTAATGTTGTTAAGAAGGCAGTTCTCCCAGAATTGATGTATAAATTTTAAATATTTAATATTAAAATCCTGGATTTTATCTAGACATTGAAAAACAAATTTTATTATTTTATATGTATGTTATTTATATCTATCTATATACAGTAGCTAAACAATTTTGAAACAGTGGGATGCAGACTTATACTACATGATTTTAAAACATAATATGATACTTTGGGACTCTGTGGCAAACAAGGCTGCAGTATTAGCATAAGGAGAACCATATAGATAAATAAAACATAGTAAAGGTTCAGATGTTTACCAAAACACATATGGACAATTGATTTTCCAAAAAGATGCCAAGAAAATGTAATAGAAAAAGTATGACATTTTTAATAACTATGGTGGAACAGTTGGTTATACAAATGCAAAAAACAAACAAATAGACTGTTACAACACTATACATGGTAAAGTATGCTCCTGGCTGACAGACAAAATGGATTCCCCACGACAAACTGAGCTGCTGGAAGTTAAACCAGAAACAGATGGTCATGGCTGGGTGAAGGAGCAGTCACTGGACTCTGTCTTTTCAGAAAGGTGTAAAACTATCACAAGACCTCCCTTTCCACAATCAAGCCAAATCGGTTGCTGTTTTAGGTATCAAAATAAACTTCCAGAAATACCCTCTACCATTCCCCAGTTCGAAACATGTGATGGAGACTTCTGATTCCAGCATGGAAAACAACCAATAAGAGGTCACCTGGTCCAGTCACCAAGGCTCAGCTATAACAACCAATCAGAACTCAGCTGTGCCAACCAATCAAAAGTAAGTGTTTCAAGCTTTCATTTGCATAAAGAGACCTGATTGAGAACTTGAAAAGGAACTTCTCCTGTAAACTCCTAACCCTCTCTTTGTTCTCTGGAATGAACCTTTGTTTTACACTGAAGACTGCATCTTCCCGATTTGAAAACTGTTTACAGGAATAAAGTCTCTTTCCTTCAGATTTTTTTCAGAGACTTTTGTTCACTTATTTAATAATTCACATTCACTTATAATAAATAATAGCCCTAAATATAATAATGAAAAACAATAGCCCTAAATATAGGGTTATTGTTAATAATCTTTAAATATAACAAATATCTTTATTACAGGGCTATTGTTTATATATCTTTAAATATAGTAAACATCTTTATAATATTTAAAGATATAAAACTTCTAGAACAAAACATAGAAAAATTTTGCTTAAAGCAAAACTTTCTTAAGCACAAAAGTTGGAAACAGAAAAGGAAGATTTTGATAAATTGTACTTTGTCAAAATTAAAAATGCGTGAACTTCATAGGAGACCATTAAGAAAATGAATATTCACATCCTGAATGAAAAATGTTTTCAAAATGTAAATATCATATAGTACTTGTATTGAAAAAAATAAAAATAATTCTTACAAATTAATGATAATACAAACAAGTAAATAGCAGAGAAATAGACACATAACCAAAGAAGATGCTTAAAGGCCACATAAGCACATTAAAAGATGCTCAAAAACATTAGTGATTGAGGAAATGGAAATTAAAACCATTGAATGACCACTAAAATAATGAAAATAAAGAGCACTAATTTTACGAGGTATCAGAGAGGATACAGAAAAATTGGACTTTGAAGCATTCCTATTGGAAATGTAAATCGGTTCTGAAACTTTAGAAAATATACTGGCATTTATAAAGTAGTTTGGCAGTGTGCATATGTGTGTTTCTGCTTGTTTAAAGCAAAGCATACATTTACCATAGGGTCCAATAATTTGTTTCCAAAGAATATATCAAAAAAATTAAAACATATGTCTACAAAAAGACATATATGTGAATGATCATAGCAACAGTATTCATAATAGCCTTAACTAGTAATAAACAATATGTTTTAACTAGTGAATAGTAACATAGGATATATGCATGTACTCACAAGTTATTCATTTATTTATTTATTTGAGACAGGGTCTCACTCTTTTGCCCAGATTGTAGTGCAGTGGCAATATTTCTGCTCACTGCAACTTCCTCCTCCCAGCTCAAGGAATCCTCCTGTCTCAACCTCCCGAGCAGCTGGAACTACAGGCATTCACCAGACTGGTTTCGCCATATTACCCAGGCTGGCCTCAAACTCCTGGACTCAAGCAATCTTCCTGCCTTAGCCTCCCAAAATGCTGGGATTACAGGTGTGAGCTATTGCACCTAGCCCTCACAGGTAATTTTAAACTAAATATCAATACACACAAAAACAGGGATGACTCTCTAAAAACATAATGTTCAGAAAAATAAGCCAGACACAAAAGATTACATGCTGTATGAATCCATTTATGTAACTTTTCTAGAAAAGGAACAATGTAGCATGCAGACACATATACACTCACAAACACACACACACAAGACTACAAGTCGGTGGGGATAGGTCTGAGAGCAGCAACTGACTGCCAATAGGCATGGATAAATTTGGGGGTGATATTATTATAAAACTGTTTTTTGGTGATGAATTCCTGACTGTATACATTTATTAAAACCACTGATGTTCACACTTAACATGGTTAAATTTTATGGCACATAAATTATACTCAACATAGGTGTTAAAAAGAAAGAACACATTTATCAAAGGAATAATGTAAAATAATGTGAAATTTGATAGATATTGAAAGTATATATTAAAATGATATTACATGCAGGGTTCTTGAAGCAACAATTAAATTTGTTTAGGGGACATACTTCAAGTGCCCACACTTTAAAACATAAAATATCATTTAAAATGATATTTTCTGGCTTATTTAGTTAGTATGACACCCTGATTATTAGTGGAACTTCTCAAAGCCAACATAAGTTTGTAGCCTAAGAACTAGGGGATAATAGTAAATACAAATCACCTACTTTACCTTCTGGCTACTTGCATTATTGACATACATTTACGAGAGTTACCTCTTTTCTGGAATACCAAGTAAAGAAGAAAGGAGACAGAATATTTTACAAATTCAGGAGATAAAATAAATACATCTGCCACTCCTAGCATTGTTGAAAAATGACGTATTTCACACATGAAAATTTAATAGGTAAGGAAGCATACTTCATCTTATGCAAATATTTTAAAGTATTTTTCACAGATATATTTTACAACTTCTTAGACATGTTTCTGTATTTAGAAATACAGAATTTAGAATAGCATGGTGAGCTTCAATACAGCTTGATATACATTATTTGTTAAATTAAAGAGTTCATTAGTGAAACTATCTGTAGCTCTAGAAATATATAGGACTCTTTACAACACCCTCCACCTCCCAACCAACGAGGTCAAATTCTTATGACCAACCATATCAGATTCCACTCCTCAGGGATGTTATGTGTCTGCAAATAATAGACACCTCTTTTAAGACCTTTACTATATATCCTTGTTAGAATTTATACTCCTTCTGAACTCCTGAGTACACTAACACTTGTCATTGAAATTTATTAAATAACTTCTTCATTAATAGCATGTAACTTGTAATTGATTACTTGTAAGACTCTTCTATGAAAAAAAAGCAGATTATTAGTATATGGAGTTTATGACATTTAATTTGCTGTTTAGGGGACTTATTCTTGTCATTTTGCTTTATCGATAAAAAATAATAGACATAAATATTCATAAATAATAGTATTTGTTAAGTGTCTTGTATGCTTCAAACACAAGCATTTTCTTTGGTACAAGATTGAGACTCATGGATAAGTGGCCCTGGAATAAACGCACAAGTGAATCTAAAATGTTCTCCCTCTGTATGCTTTGTGTCAAAATAACTTTAGTAACTAATAAAACATGCATAATAGTTTTACTTGAAAACATATGAAACTACATCTAGTCAAATTGAATCATATTTTTATATTTGCATTTGTACTATCACTGTAAATTTAATTCACTCTTTAATGAAGGACTGAAAAGAAATTAAAAAGGACACAAATGTACGTATTTCAAAGCTAAGTGAAAATACCACACATATGTTCAATTGTAACCTTAATTACCCACAAAAGTGAATGATGTAGATTCAAAGTCAATCTAATCAAAGTTTTATCATCTTTAGTGGAAAATTGTGTGGGCAGCTTTCATTATAAGCAGGCATGGCTAGGGTAATGAGAGTATCGACCATGACATTTTTGAAATCATATACATGTAGAAATTAGAGCAAGGAGGGAAGCTTCTCTTTATTCATTAGAATAGCTAAATGACTTGTGATATTGGCTTAAAAGGAACGTCATTCTGAAGCATCTAGAATAATATCTCACAGGGTAAACCCAAATGAGATACCCTATTTGAATACTTTCTAAATTGAAGGAAGAACAGTGCACAGGGTTTAACTACATTTTCTTAATAATTTATTAATCAACATATATAAATATTATTTCCTTTAAATCAGTTATTACAATAAGCATTTGACTTCTTATCCTGGAAAATTAGTGGCAATATTATACTTTAAAGAAAGGGAAAACATACTTATTAGATTTACTTAGAAATTCAAGTAGCAATTTTAAAATTATATCCTAGAATGAGATGATTTAAAAACAAGGAAAAGCATAGTTAATACTTTTTATATATATTCTGAAAGCTACTTTTCAGTACAAAAAGTATTAGGTTTTTGTACACATTCTGAAATTTTGCCCAGGTGAAAAGCTCTGCTTCAGTTTAATAAGTAAAATTTCAATGTTTTTCAACATTATTTTCCTTTACATCTGTTCTTTATGCTTGCCTTTTCTAAATAACTGACTTAAATATATTTCACTTTGATCTAGAGCAAAAGGAAAGTTGTTAAAGCTGTTTATGATTATTGGACCGGAAAGAATAATCACTTTAGAATCCAATTTGCATTCATCAACTGCATCATTAGGATTAAACTCTAGCATTTTGGAAATGTGGGTTTTTTAATAAAGGAAAATAAAATTTTGAAAGCCTCTCTTTTCAAATAGTAAGCCAGTATAAATTACAAAACCAAATTTTGCTTACTGTTTCCTTTTGCCTTTACATGAAATCTTGTGCTAGGGAAAAGCATCTAACCAAATATCCACAAAACTTAGAAATCTCTTTCAAAAGGCCCTTTGGCAATAGGTCATTTTGGCTATATTTGAATACCTATAATAGAGAACTAATTCCCTCAGGAATTTAAATGAATGAACATTGGATCTTTTTGTAACACAGTTTTTATGTAGATTGAAATTAAATCTGCAATCTACACTTTGCTACATCCATGTTAAAAATATCATTTTTCCTAATTACAGCCCTGACAGTATTCAGACATCTACATCTTTTCAACATCTCTTTTCTTCTCCCAACTAAACAACTGTCAGATTTATGACTCCTTGTGTGACATAAATAATAGTCACTTCACAATATAGTGACCTTGTTTTGGATAGAATCTGGTTTGTCAGTTCTCCCTGGCCATTTTTTAAGGGACTTTCTAACTTAAAATGTTGTCTGTCGAGAATGAAACCAACATCTATTTCTCACCACTCAAAAATTAACTCAAGATGGATTAAAAATCTAAAGGCAACACCTGAAACTATAAAAGTCCTAGAAGAAAACCTAGGAAAAACTCTTCTGGACATTGGCTTAGACAAGTAATTTCTGCCTAAGACCCCAAAACTAAATGCAACAAAACAAAAAATAGACAATAGGACTTAATTAAAATAAAAATCTTCTGCACAGCAAAAGAAATAATCAGCAGCGTAAACAGACAACTTGCAGAATGGCGGAAAATATTTGCAACTTATTTCTCTAACAAAAGACGAATATACAGAAACTATAATGAACTCAATCAAATCAACAAGCAAAAATAAATTCCATTCTTGAAAGAAAGCATATGACTGGATGTGGTAGCTCATGGTTGTAATCCCAGCACTTTGGGAGGCCAAGGCAATAGGATCACTTGAGGCCAGGAGTTTGAGATCAGCCTGGACAAAAGAGCAAGACCTCTTCTCTAGAAAAATTTTAGATTTAGCTAGGCATAGTGGCATGCAGCTACAGTCCCATATACTCAGGAGAATGAGGTGGTAGGATCGCTTAAACCCAGGAGATTGAGGCTGCAGTGAGCCTAGTTTGCAACACTGCAATCCAGCCTGGACAGCAGGATGAGACCTTGTCTCAAAAAGAGAGCGAGAAAGAGAAGGGAGACTGGGTCTTGGTCTGCTGTCCAGGCTGGAGTGCAGTGGTGCAATTTTGTCTCACTGCAGCCTCAAACCCCTGGGTTTAAGCAATCCTCCTGCCTTATCCTCCCAAGTAGCCTGGACGATAGGCACATGCCACTATGCCTGGCTACCTTTTGTATTTTTTTGTAGAGATGGGGTTTTGCAATGTTGCCCAGCCTGGTTTCAGATTCCTGGGCTCAAGCTGTCTACACACTTCAGCTTCCCAAAGTGCTGGAAATATAGGCATGAGCCACCATACCCAGCTGACCTTGTCTCTTAAAAGAAGAAGAAGAAGAAAAAGACATGCAAGTAACCAACAAACATATGAAAAAATGTTCAACATCACTAATCATCAGAGAAATTCAAATTAAAACCACATTGAGATATCATCTTACACCCATCAGAATGGCTATTACTACAAAGTCCCCAAACAACAAATATTGTCATGGATGCAGGGAAAAGGGAACCCTTGTGCACTCTTGGTAGAAATGCAAATTCGTACAACCTCTATAGGAAACAATATGGAGATTTCTTAAAGAATGAAAAACAGAACTACCATTTGACCCAGCAGTCCCACTACTGGGCATGTAGCCAAAGGAAAATTAATCATTATATAAAAAAGACTCCTATACTCATATATTTATTGCAACACTATTTACAATAGCAAAGTGGAATCAACCTAATTGTCAGGGAATCATGACAACTTCATGGAATCAATCTCATGGAATCAACCTAACTGTCCATCAACAGTTGATTGGTTAAAGTGGATGTGGTATATAGATATCATAGGATACTATGCAGCCATAAAAAAGGAATGAAATCATGCTTTTTCCAGCAACATGGGTAAAGCTGGGGGCCATTATCTTAAGTGAAATAACTCAAAAATGGAAAACCAAATGCCATGTATGCTCACTTATAAGTGAAAAACTAAACAATTGGTATTTGTGAACATAAAGATGGAAATTATGGCCACTGGGGACTCCTAAAGAAGGGAGGAGGGAAGAGGGTGAGGGTTAAAAAATTACCCATGAGTACAATGTTTACTATTTGGGTGATGGGTATACTAGAAGCTCAAACCTCACCATCATGCAGTATATCTGTGTAACAAACTTGCACATGTACCCCCTAAATCTAAAACTCAAAAAAATAAAAATTAAAAAATATATTTTGCCTGTCTAGTGGACCCAATTAAAAAAACTCACCACATGTAATTGAATATCTATAAAGACAGAGTAGAACACTCATAAAAACCCTTGTAAAGCAGAACGAAAGTGAGAACAGGGCTTAGAGGATCAAAATACGTCTTTTATATTAAAAATAATATAATGATGAGATTTGAAAAATTAGAAATATTTGGCATTCAGATGATACTTCAATGAAAGTAGGTAAAAAAGGCAAATGAGGCTATTGACAGAATAAAGAGGCAACAAAAACAGATTACAAATGGGAGAAAAGTTTGAATAATTATCACCAAAACAAGATTAAGCAAATATTGGAATCATAGAGCACTAACAGCCTAAGTCAGTTATGCAAAAATCTCAAATTCAAGAGTAAATGAAAGACTATGTGAAAAAAAGCCTCTTGGAACAAATACTGTGATGTATGAGCAACCCTGTAAAATAATGTTTTTCCTGCACTAAAGATAGATCTTAATATGTAGACCGATGAAAATTCCTATTAGTGTATAAATTCTCATATAATCTTTAAATGATAAGACATGAGCAGAAAAGTTCATAATTATTCTTAGCTAAATCAGGGTGAACAATAAACATCATAAAATGGGAGTAACTTCATTATCATTTTAAATGATTTTAGACACAATATATACTTTATTTAAGAATTTGACAGAAAGTTATTTTTTGAAAAGAAATACAGAAAAATTGTACATCTTGTGTTTTATTTAAAAAATATTTGTGCTGTGATAAATGACTTGTACTATGGTAAATTAAAAGTAAACCAACATAAAGTTTCAAAAGTTGGATACAATAATGTTTTAACAGGTTGCAAACAAAAATATTATTAAAACTAGAGATTAATATTACTAATAATTTTAAATTTGGTTATTATTTTTAATGTATATTTTAAAAGGTCTACAATATTTAAAATAATCATATTGGATGTATTACTTTGCTAAGGCTGATATAACAAATATCAAAGGCTGGGTGGCTTAAACAATAGAAATTTACTTTATCACAGTTGTGGAGTCTAAAAGCCCAAGATCAAGTTGTGGGCAGAGTTGGTTTCCTCTGAGGCCTTTCTCATTGGCTAGCACATGGCCTTCTTTTCACTGTGTCTTTTCATGGTCTTCCCTCTGGAAGAAGGAGAATAGACCCATGCTAACAGTATCAGAAGAAATGGGAAGTAAGTATATTAATTGCACGATAAAGAAGATTATCAGTGACAAATAGGGTCATTACAGAATTTTTACAAGTCAATTTTCCAAAAAGAAATAGCAACACTAAATGTGTATGACCTAATAAGAGATTGTCAAAATAAATGAGACAGAAACAGTATTCCATGAAAAAAGTAGAAAAATTCACTCTTATTTGATACTTTAACACTTCAATTTTAGTAATTGATAGTTCAAGTAGGCAAAAATCAGTAAGGATATAGTTGACCTGAACAGGACTATCAATCCACATGATCTAATTGGCATTCGTAGAATAATTCATCCAACAGCAACGAATATGTATTTTTTTGAAGATCCCATGAAGCTTTTACCAAGATAGATTATATCTTGTGCTATAAGACACACCTTAAATTTAAAAGAAAAGAAGTTGCTATGGTGTGAATGTTTGCGTTCACCCACAATTCATCTACTGAAATCCTAAAACCAAGATGATATTATTAGAAGTGGGGCCTTTGGCAAGTTATTAGATCATGAGCGCTGAACCTTCATCAGTGGGATTAGGGACTTCATAAAAAGGCCCAAGAAAGACTCCTTGCCTTGCCTATACATGAAGATGCAGGAGGAAGGCTCCCTTTATGAGGAACGGGCCCTCATCAGACATACAATCGGTGGCCAGTGCCTTGGTCTTGGACTTCACAGCCTCCAGAATTGTAAGAAATAAATGTATGTTGGTTATAAATCATCCAGTCTATAATATTTTGTTACAGTAGCCTGAATGGACTAAGGCAGGAGTCATGGAAAATGCTGTCTCAGATCACAACAGAATTAACCTAGAAATCAATAATGAAAAGAGAGCTAGAAAATGTTGAAATGTCCTGATACTAGACAAAACACTTCTAAAAATGTGTTGAAAAACAAATCTTAAGAAAAATTTTTAAATATTTTCAACTATATGAAAATGAAATTAGAACCTATTAGAATATGTGGAATGCATTGGAGGCATTACAAACAGGGAAATTTTTAGCATTGAATGTAGATATTAGAAAGGAAGAAAGATCTAAAATCAATAATCTTACCATTCCCCTTAGTAAATTAGAGAAGGAAGAAGAAATTTATTCTAAAACAAGAAGTCAATAAAAATTAGAAAATAAATTAACGAATTTTAAAAAAGTAAATCAATAGACAAAACCAACAAAACCAAAAAAGTTTGTTCTTTAAAAATATCAAAATGACTGGTAAATTACATTTTTAATAAGGTTAATTTAAAAAATGGTGTGCCCCCTCCAGATTCACATGTTGAAGTCCAAACCACCAATGTGACTCTATTTGGAAACAGAGCCTTTAAAAATGTAATTAAAGTTAAATAAGATCAGAAAGGTGGGGCCCTAATCATTATAGGACTTGTGTCCTTGTAAGAAAAGGCAGAAATACCAGATCTCTCTCTCTCTCTCTCTCTCTTTCTCTGTCTCTCTCTCTGGCTCTTGCCTCTCTCTCTGCAGGTGCACAGAAGAAAAATACAGCAATACGGCAGTTATATGCAATTCAGGAAGAGAGGCTTCACAAGAAGCAAATTCTATTGACACTTTATTTTGAACTTCCAGACTCCAGAATTGTGAGAAAATAAATTTCAGTTAAGCCACCCAGTCCATGATATTTTATTATAGCAGCCTGAGCAGACTAATATAAGAGGAAACACACAAATGTATAAATATCAGAAATGAAAGAGAGGTCATCACTAGTAATCCCACAGATACTAAAAGAATGCTAAAGAAAAGCACTGAACAATTTCTTGCCTACAAAATTAATAAAGTAGATGAAATGGGACTATTCTTTGAGAGGTACCAAGTCAAAATTCACAAGGAGAAGTAGATAATCAGAATAGGTCTATCTATAAAAAAGAAATTGAATTAATAATTAATAGTCTTCAAAAGAAAATATCGGCAACAGTAATAAATATGAATGGATAAATGAATGAATGAATAAATAGATAAATAGATAAAGTACATTATAACCAACATTAAAGGAAGAAATAATACCAGCTCTCCCTAATCTGTTGCAAAACATGTAGAAGAGGGAACATTTGAAAACGTATTCTATAAGGACAGTATCGCATTTATAATAAAACCAGATAAAAAATTATAAGAAATAAAAACTGTGAACCAGTATGTCTCATGTGAACATAGATAGAAAAATTCTCCAGAATATTTGTAAATTGAATCCATTCATATATAGAAAAGAATTATATACTATGACCAAGTGGGATTTATTCCATGTATGCAGGTTGGTTCAACACTCAAAAAATCAATTAATGTAATCCATCACATCACAGGCTAAAAAAGAAAAATCAGATGATCATGTAAATAGATGATGAAAAAGTATGTGACAAAATACACCTATTCTTTATAAAATCTCTTATCAAACTAGGAATACAGGGGAACTTCCTCAACTTCATAAAGGGCAACCACAAAAACTTATAGCTGTCATCATATTTAATGGTGAGAAACTATGTTTTTTCTTTAAGATTTAAAATAACGTCTCTTACCACTTGTATACAATATCGTTCTGGAGGTCAATGGTAGTGAAATGAAGCTAAACCAAATGAAAGCTATACAGATGGAGTAGAAGAAATAAAACTGTTTTTATCGGTAAATAACATGAATATTAAACAAAGAACAGAAAAAAACTGGTTCTGGACTTTAAGTGAATGTAGCAAGGTTATAGAATACAAAGTTAATATAACAAAGCCAATTTTACATTGCCAGTAATTAAGATTTGATATTTGAAATTAAATTGAAACATAATAGCATGTAAAATACCACCAAAAACACTGTGATGTAAGTCTAACAAAATATGTGTAAGATCTACAGGCAGAAAATTATAAACTCTGATGAAGGAACTCAATGTAGATCTAAATAATGAAGAGATACTCAGTGTTCATGGATTGTAAGACTAAATATTGTTAAAATATTACATTTTGCTAACTTGATCTAGCAAATCAGTATAATAAAAATCTGAGGGATATATTTTATAGATATTGACAGACAATTCTAAAGTACATATATGTAAAGGCAAAAGATTTAAAACACGCAACAGAAACCAAGACAAAACAGAACACAATGTTAGAAGACATAACACTACCCTATGTTAAGAATATTGTAAGGCAAAAGTTTTGAAGACAGTATCTGTGTGTGTGTGTGTGTGTGTGTGTATACCATGCATACATAGATACTACATAAACTATGTGAGTTATACTATATGTAAGCCTAAGAAGTTAAAATTTAATATATTTGATATTTACTTTGGCTGCTTGCAATGGACTAAATGTTTTTGCTTTGCCAATGTTCATGTTTGTCAATCTAAATATCAAACAGAGAGAGGATCTCTACAAGAAAAAGATACTTATTTTGTAATAGGGCGTCACAATGGGAATATATGTGCCATAGTAAAGTATGTGCAGATTTAGGGAGGTAAAGGAAGATTAGGGGTTTTAAAGGAAAAATAAGAGGATTGTGTGTTTTGAAATGATTATCTTTGGCTGCAAGGATCAATAACATGAATGATGCCATTTCATGATTAGACAGACAGTTGCTGAGCCAATGTCTTCACAAAAGTAATTTTTTATGTAAAGTCGCAATGACAGTTGTGCTGGCTTGTGGTATTTGCAGTCCTTTGTGGTAATTTTGTTATCAGGCATATAAGCATGAGAACCCTCTCTTCATAGCTTTCCTTGGCTCCATTTTTCAGGGTTTTCTTTCCTTTTGTTTTGTTCTTAACATGAGTGATTTCATTTTGTTTATGACAACTTTCACATGTTGGAACCCTAATCTAAATGTGATGGGATTTGGAGATGGAGCTTTTGGAAGGAATTAGGTCGTGAGTATGGAAAAGACCCTATAAAAAGAGGCCAGGAACCTAGCTTGCTCTCTTTACTCCAAGAGAGAACACAGCAGAAAGACAATTGTCAGTAAACTAGGAAAAGGATTCCCCCCAAGAATCCTGCCCTGCTAGCACCTTTATCTTGGACTGCCAACCTCTAGAAATGAGAAAAACAAATTGTTTAAGCCACTCCATTTGTGGTATTTTGTTATAATAGCACCAACATATATTATAAGATGCTGCTTGAACTCAAATAATTGTGAGGAATTTTTGGTAATAATATCATTTTACTTCGTTGCTGATTTTTCTATGGAGCAATGTCATCTATTTTAAACACTATAGACATGTATATTTGTGTTTGTTGTCTATTGCTGCCTAACAGATTACTCAAAAGCATAATAGTTTAAGCAGCATTTATTTTTCACAGATTATGTGGCTCATAAATCCAGGCTCAGCTTTTCTTGTTCCTCTTTCTCAGGTAGCCCCCAAAGCTACAATCAATTTGTCCAGTAGGGCTGGAGTCATCTTGAGGCTCAACAGGAGAATGATCTGATTTCAAAGCTCACTCATTCATGTGGTTGTAGGTAAGAATCAGTTATTTGTGGGCTGTTAAAGGACCTAAGTTCCTCAGTGGTCATTACCTGGAGGACACCCTCAGTCCTTTGCCAAGTGGGCTACTTCCATGTGGACAATCTGAGAAAATCCAGGGTGAATTCAGACAAGACAGAAGTCAGTCTTTAATAACCTAATCTTGGAAGTGACATTCCATCTCTTTTGCCATTATTCTATTTGTTAGAAGCAAGTCAGTAGATGCAGTCCACACTCATAGAGAGTAGATTGCAAAGGGTTTGAATACCAGCAGGTGGGGCCCACCAGGAGTAATTTTATAAGGTTATCATCACAGGGTTTTTATTCTATTAGCCTATAAATTCCTACTATATAATATACATTACTTTTAGAAACATGAGTTAGAATCAGTGTTCTGATGTCCCTCTCATATGAAAAATCAACCTGCATAGTTGGCTGTCAAAATTTCTTGAATAAAAATGAACCTCTAGGCAATCATTTATCTTTACATCAGCCATTAAAGGCAGCTGCCATCTGTCATAAATTAAAATGAAAAAGGCATAGTACATCCACAAATAGAAGAATTTGTAAACTTTTCCTTTTAAAATGGAGATGTACACTTAAACATTTAAGAAGGAAAATGTAGTTTTGAAAGGAACTGATTCAGTAAGGTAGGCAATATATCTTTTTCATTAAGCTTTCATTAATTTCCAATATGATGTAACAGTATAGTCAAATTGAAGGATCCTAAGTAGAAACCACAGTCCCTAGAGATCTCTACTAATTGTGATCCTAAGGCAAATCATTAAAGCAAACTTTCTTTAATTAGATATATTTCCCAAGTTGGATGCAGAATACTCAAGAACTCCCACGACTGTGGTAAGGATCTTAGCATTGATTGCTTTCTCTTCCACACTCAGTCAATGAAGTAAGGCTCTAATGGAATCAGATGCATTTATTTCTCAGTATTTTTAAAGGTTTTGATGAGCTGAAGTTATAGTTATCTCGAACTTTCGGTCAAGAATTTTAACTTTCAAAAGACACTCTCTTCATTGATTAGTATAACCCTAATTGGCTTCCTATACTCAAATATGAGACTCTAATCATTCAAGTGAAATGTGGAATTGAGCATTATATATATATGTATGTATTGATATATATATGTAAGTATTGATATATATACACACACATATATGTATATATGTATGGAACATTATATATGTATATATAATATATATATTTTATATGTATAATATATGTGTATGTATAATATATGTATATTACAGTAAGGTAGAGGGAGATAAATGTATATGCACATATTTTTAAATGGTGATACTTCTATTAACATATACTATTTCCTGCAACTTCCAAATCTGAATGATAAAATAATTCAAAATTGAAGAACATGTTACAAAAATGCCTTACGATTATATTTCATATCTTGGGTGCTGAACCAGAGCCAGATTTGAAGTTCTTCGCAGCCAATTCCAGAAGAGGCAGAAAAGTCGCCGGTACCAGAAGAGGCAGAAAAGTAATTCTTCTGTGATGGCTGAATAAATCAGACATGCAACAGACCTAACGGAATGCAATGCAATGTCCTATTATATACTTGTGGAGATGCAATATCTTTAAACTAATTGTTTTCCCTGTAAAAACACTAGGTAACTCTCAACGTTTAATTCAATCATTTATTTTTCCTCTCAGCCTTCTTAGTTATCTTCATATGTAACCTATACAACTGCATTGGTTGTGTTCTTACACTTGTTTATTATTGATTTGGATTGCTTCTACCCCACTTTCTAATGTTTACTTACAAGTGGAAGAGGATCTACTAGTATTTTACTTATTTACTCTCTGTATTCCTTAAGCTTACTTGAGGAAGAGTAATTTAATCAGACTAATAATTTTGTAAGAAGAAATCTTGTGCAATCATCCTAGACCTCACTGCTTCTTGGGAATAAATCTGCCATGAAGATGTCATGTTTTGCCACGGTCCTCCACACTATATGTTTTACAGGAGGCCTGCATAGATTCAGCACTATTATAGGTTTTAAGTCTACTTAATTCTCGGGTTCAGTATTAAGAAAGCTAATTTCCCACAGATTCAGTACATTGTTTAACATCTGCTTATCAGTGATAAAGATGGTTGTTATCTTTATCTCTATTTCATGCATTTGTTTTACATCTGATTAGAAACTCAGGTGGAGAAAAGAGTGGTGTTACATATTATACCACTTAAATCCCAATAATTCTTATAAATGATTAATTTTATTATATTTTCTAAGTTGTTATGGTCATTGTACTGTAAACCATTAAGTTACTATCTTCCATAACCAAAAATGACAGAATTTTTACTGTTTCTTAGCTGATACCATTTGCTTTGCTATAAAAATACCATCTGAAAATGAGACTATATTGGTTAATTTATTTCCATTATTTATATCTGGATTATCTGCTTTATCACATTTGCATCAACATCCGATAATAAAAGATAACAATGGCATTCTTCTGCTAAATGAAAATGACTCCTGGATTTGATACTCAATATGATATGAATTTTTGATGAGAGACAAATTTATTTATAAGTATTAGGAATGTATTCTTCCATTCATTGTTCACCAAGACATTGCTAAATTAATTTAGTTTCTGGTTTGTTGTTCATTTAACGTGAAACAAGTTAATTCCTTAATTCCTTTAAAAGAATTATTATTACAGGCGGTCTTCAATGTATTAATGACATGTATTTTTTTCTCTTTTGTAACTTTATTTTTAAAATCATTTATAAAGCATGGCACATGGATAGCATGTTTTGTGAGATCTAGAATATGTGGAAATAATTTTCATGCTAAAATATGTGGAAATAATTTTCATGCTACTTTAATAGATAGAAAATTCAAAATAATGTTTGAAGACTCAGCCACACTGTATTTGTGGTGGTAATGATGGCAGCAGCGACCATTCTGGAGTGGCTGCTGTGAAGATGCCACCTACAGCGGGGGAGACAAGGCCAGGGCTGTGCACTCAGGGAGCTGGTGGGGGCTAGGAACAGGCAGGAGCCTCACCCACTTCTGAGTCAGTGGGGCAAGAGACTTGTCCTTCTGGGCACAGCTACAGCAACCTAGCCGTGGCTCCAGACTTGGGCATCCCTGTGCTTTTTGGAGCCCAGGAAGCCCTCCCTCTCCATGAAGGCTGAGAAGTGCTTGCTCCCACTCCCTAGCTTCTCCCAACCCTGGAGCCAGCTCCGACTGTGGAGCAAAGTCGTAGCCAAGCCTGGGCGCTGTTGCAACCTGGCAGGTTGTGCGTGTGTACCCAGGGCAGTGCTGACACACAAGCCCCCTGCTGCCTGAGGCCCCTCCAAACTTTGGGTGTCAACGAGCACAAAAGGGAGGCTGGTGAGGGGTGCTGAGGGCAGCTCAACCTGGACCTATAGGAACCTCTCAGCAGGAACAGCCTGGGCACCGTGGAAGGCATGTTGATGGTGTGAGGCAGACAGGTTCCTGGGCAGAAAGGGGCAGGTCCCCAGTGAAAATCCACCTTCAAGCCAAGGACAGCCTGAAGCCTGGGGGGCAGGCTTCCAGTTCTGGGTGGAATCCACAGCCTGGAGTGAGAACTTATTCCAGGTTGAGTGAGTGCTTTTTCCAGGTTGGCCCATGGCTGCCCATGGACCAATCAGTAGGCACTTCTTCCCTTCAGAGCCCGTAAAAACCCTGGACTCAGCCAGAATCACCCAGACTTTGATACTACCAGCTGCAGGAAGGAGTTACTCACTTGAGATCTCCTCAACTTTTCAGGACAACTTGCCTGTGGAAAGGAACTGCCCATGGATCTCCTCTCTGCTGAGAGCTGGACACTAGTTGGGACAACCTGTGGTCTGCAGATAGTATCTACCCACTTCAGGTGTCCTAAGAGCTGTTTTGTTGCTCAGTGAAGCTCCTTTCTGCCTTTTTCACCCTCCAGTTCTCCACATACCTCATTCTTCCTGGAGATGGAACAAGAACTTGGGACGCGCTGAATGGCAGGAATGAAAGCACTGTAACACAAACAGGGTTGAACACCTCCCGCCCCCCACCTTCACTTGCCATGTTGTAGGTGACAAGAAGGAGAGAAGTGAGAAGGAAAGAAGAGCTGTGGCCCTTCAGGGAGGTTAAACGTAAAAGCTCCCCAAGCCAGAGCTGTGATACTCTCTTTGGGGCTCTATAGTGTGTGGCATCTGCAAGCTTCCTTGTGCCACCATGTTCTCCAGTACCCACAGTGGAAGCAGCTTGCCATATGCCTGCTCTAGCAGCAGCCTTGCAGGAACAGACACCTAAAGGTGTCTGCCTCACCACAGCCAGCACACCTGGCTGTGTGCAGTGTCTGGACCCCGTGCTCACTTACACAACCCTTGCCACTCTACACTTGGCTTGCCCTTGGCAGGTGTGGGATACAGGCCAGTAGCATGAGCCGAGTGTTCCTGCTGGGCTGAGTGAGTGGAATGAGCCCAGAGGGCCCAAGCAAAACCTGGGCAAAGGCACCACTGGCCACAGAGATTTCCAACCAGAAACATGACACCCTAAGGATTCTGTGATAGTAATGTATTAGAATGTTTATTAAACCCTATTAGCATGACTTACAAAGAAGCTGAATGCCCATCAAAAGAAGAATTGTTAAATAAAATTTGCTATATCTATTATTAAAAATTATATAGCCATTGAAATCAAATAGGTAGATATATGCACACTAGGAAAGGGGTAAGTTACTATTAACTGAACAAAATGTAAATTTAAAAAGCATGTATCAATTCATATCTATATGATAAAAATTGATAAGAATGTTTATTTCAAATACAAGATTATACATATGTATTATTAATCTTACTCAAATATTATAAATTTTAGAGTGAGTCTTCATGGGAATAGTAGCATAACTTTTGAAGAATCTGTATTAAGGACTACCATTAATGGGTATTTTTAAACAGAATTCTAGTAACTCTTTTATTTGAAATCACATATTCCTGTAAAATGTGAAACAACATACGTAACACAAAATGTTCAATTGTGGTTACTTCTAGGAGTTACACCAAATGGCTCCAAGAAGACATTCTACTACTACCAACCATTAAAAATAAAGTATTATGAAGGTTATAATTACTTTTTGTGTGTTTTAGTATTTTTCAAAGGTAATATACACATACAATTTTTATTGTTTTACAATTTAAAAATAGAAAACCCACTAAACTGGATTATCACCTATTTTTGCTGCAGTGTCAATATAGGATTGTTAAAAATTACAATTAATTTTCACAGTAAGCATTTGAATTTCTAATTTCAGAGAATTGAGAGAAAAAAGTATGGTGGAACAGAAATTCAAAACCTCGGCCCAAGTTCCAAAGTCAATGCTTAAATAAATAAATATTTTAAAAAACCAGAAAACAATGACACACTTTTTCTCATGTATTGCATTGATTCTGTTTCCCTCAGGAGAGACACAGCTTCATTTCATATCGGCTGTCTTGCTTTGTGATTCTCTGAACGGATATACAAATTTGAAACACTTACTATGACTTGCTTTCCATAATTGCTTACAGAGCTTTTTAATGCATAATAAAAACATTTGTTTGATATTAGTGGATCATTGCCATCATCTACTTCTGATCTGGTATAGATTTTCTTTCCTTCCCATGTGTATATGTTAGAAACGAGTGTAAGTTAATAGCCTAGGAGAAGGGATGCTTAGCAGCCCCTAGACGGTGATAGGACAGTTGTTAGATTTTCTGGCTTGTGCACACCAAAGGTTCTTTGAGTACAGAGTCACAATGAAAGAAAAGTTCAAAGTGTCATCCCCGCCATTGCTAAGTAATTCCAATGTTATTGAACGAAGTAGAATATGAATAAAACTCTGGATAATTGTTTCTTTCTACTACATCTCCACTTACAGAATTAAAAATAATTCCTTGAGTCAAAAAGTGACATATGACTCCAAATCTTCACTCTTTTTTAAATGTTTTATTTTGAAATAATTATTGATTCATAGAAAGTACCAAACACAGTGCAGAGGTCCTATGTATTCTTCACTCAGTTTCCTCTGTGGTTATATTGTATATTATTACAGCACAGTATCAAAGCCAGATAACTGACATTGGTATAACGTGTGTATATAATTCCCTGTCAATGTGTGTAGATTTGTGTAATCACCACTACAATCAAGATACTGAAAAATTATATCACAGAAAGGCCTCCTTTATGCTATTCATTTAAAGCCACACTTTCCCCATTATACTAAATCCCTGGCAATCACTAATTTTTTCTCTATCTCTACAATTTGAACATTTTTACAGTTTTATATATATAGATGGAATAATAAAATATGTAATCTTTTGAGCCTTTTTTCACACAGTGTAATGTCCTTAAGATCCATCCCAGTTCTTTCATAGATTCATTCTTTTTTTATTGCAGAATAGTATTTAATGGTATAGATGTACAATATTTTAACCTTTCCCCCACTGAAGGACATTTACATTGTTCCTACTTTTGAGCTATTACAAATAAAACTGTTTGTTAGTTGTGGTGTCTCATGTCTGTAATCCCAGTACCTTGGGAGGCTGAGGCAGGAGGATTGCTTAAGTTAAAGACCTGCCTAGGCAATGTAGTGAGAAACCATCTCTACAAAATATAAAATATTAACTAGGCATGGTGGCGCACACCTGAAGTCCTAAGTCCTCAAAAAGCTAAGGTGGGAGTATCACCTGTGCCCAGGAGGTTAAGACTACAGTGAGCCAAGATTGTACCACGGCACTCCAGCCTGGGCAAGAGTGAGCAGAGAGAAACCCTATCTCAAACAAACAAAAAACAAATGAAACTGCTGTAAGCATTTATCCATGGGATTCTATGTGAACATATATTTTCACATATTTGAAATAAACATCTGGAATTGGAATTGTTAGATGACACTGTAATCGCAAATTTAGTGTTCTTAGAGATTGCCATTTTTTCCCCCCAGATTGACTGTAACACTACCTTCCCACTAAATATGTATGAGAGACCTAGTCTCTCCCGATGTTCTCCAGTGTGAGGGATTTTTACTATGCTTTATTTTAGATGCTCTAATAAGCATGTAGTGATAACTTGTCTTACTTTGCACTTCTCTAATAACAGGTGTCAAACATATTTTCATGTGCTTATTTGACAAACACATACCCTTTTCACTGAAGCATCTCTTCATGTCTTTGGCCCATTTCCAGCCAGATTGTTTCATTTGCTTTACTGTTGAATGTTGGGAGTTCTTTACATCTTCTAGATACTGGTCCTCTGCTGGATTAAGTTGTTTGCAAATATTTTCTCCTAGTCTGTAACTTATCCTTTCATCATCTTAACAGGGTCATTCACAGTGCATCTTTAAATTTCATGAAATCCAATTTTTCAGTTTTTCCTCTGATGGATGGTGGATTTGGTTTTATGCCTAACAGCTCTTCAACAAACCCTAGGTCCCAATGATATTTTGTTCTCTGTTATCTTTAAAAGACCTCATAGTTTACATTTTACATTAAAATATATGATCTATTTGAGTTAAATTTTATGTAAAGTGTGAGGTTTAGAGCAAGTTTCATTTTCGTTCTTATGGATATACAATTGCTCCAACAGCATTTGTTAACAAAACTATTCTTCCAAAATTGAACTTTTTCACACTTTTGCAAATGCCAGTTGGCCAGACTTGTGTGGGGCTATTTGTAGGCATTCTATTGCTCTATTTACCTATGTGACTATTTTTCCACCAATACTTCAGTCATGATTACTTCCTCTATATCATAAACCTTGAAATCAGGTAAATAGAGTTCTCCTAATTTCTTCTTCTTTTCTTATAATTACTTTAGCTATTCCAGTTCATTTACCTTTCCATATAAATTTCAGAGTAACTCATCTATAACTATAAAAAATTCATGCCAGTATTTTTACAGGAATTATTTGGACTTGTATATCAAGTTGAAGAGAATTGCCATCTTTACTGGTGGAGTCTTCTAACCTATGAGCAGGGTGTGTCTATTTATTTAGATATTCTCTGACTTATTTCATCAATATTTTGTAGCCTTCAGAATACAAGTCCTATATGTATTTTGTTAAATTTATACCTTTTTTCTTTTTTAACACTGTAGATAGCACTGTATTATTTTAAATTTCAATTTCTACATGCTTGTTGATAGTGTATAGAAGTACAATTGATTCTTAATTTTGATTTTGTATACTGAGATCTTCATAAAATCACTTATTAATTCTAGGTGTCTTTTTTAGATTTCTTGGACTTTTTTACATGGAACTTTAAATCATCTGGAAATAAGGACACTTTTATTTCTTCCTTCTCCATGTATGTACTGTTAATTTTCCTTCTTTATTGAACTACCTAGAAATTCCAGTACTGTTTTTTGAATAACAGAAGCTAGAGTAGAAAGCCTTGCCTTTTGGACAGTCTTAGGGAGAAAGCATTAGTTCTTTTGCTATTAAGTATTAAATTACTTGAGATTTTGTATGGGTGCTCCTTACTAAGTTTAGAAAATTATCTTCCATTCCTGGATTTGTGAAATTTTTAACACAAATAGGTATTGAATTTTGCCTTATGTGTTTTCTGCATTAAGTGATATATCACATGATTGTTCTTGCTTGGCTAATTGATATTGTAGATTTTTTTTTATTTTTAAATATCGAGCTAGTCTTGCATGTCTGGAACAAAAACATATAGCTCAATTGTATTTGATTATATTTTGTCAACATTTTTTGTATTGCTATTCATAAGAGATGTTGGTATTGGAGTTTTTAATACTACTTTTACCCGGTTTTGATATTGGGATGATACCAGTTTCATAAAATGAGTTTGATAAACTCTTTCTTCTTACATGTTTTGGAAGAGATGATAGAGTATTGGTATCAATTCTTCTTTTAGTGATTGGTATAATTCTTCAGTAAAATCACTTGGGCCTGATAATTTTGTTTACGTGAAGTTTGAAATTATGAATTAAAGTTATTTTAATAGTTATAGAACCATTTAAATGACTTGTTTTATATTGGGTGAGTTGTCTTTTTCTACTTTTTTCAATTTTGTCCATTTCACCTCAGTTGTAAAATTTATGGTTTTAGAGTTTTTCTTAATAATCCCTTACTATTTCATTTGATACCTTCGTGTTCTGCAGTTATATCCACTGTTTTCTTTTTAATATTAGTGACTTCTGCCTTCTCTTTTTCTTTCTCTCTCTTACTATAGATTTGACAATTACATCAACCATTTCAAATAACCAAGGTTTTGTTTGTTTGATTACTTATTAATTTTCTCTATTTTTCTTTGTTTAAACTTCGTGAGTATCAGTGTTTATTGTTTCATTCCTGCTCCCTTCTTTGGGTTGATTTTTGCTCTGTTTTCTCTAATTTCTTGAGGTAGAAACTGAGAATATTGTTTTTAAAGCTTCTTCTCTTTTCTAAAGTAAGCATTTAATGGTATAAATTCTATTGCAGCACTTCTTTAGCTGTGCCCAAGAAATCTTGATATGTTATATTTTCATTTGTATTCAATTCGATGTATGTTTTATTTGCCTTGAGACTTCCACTTTGCCTATGAATTATTTCAGAGTGCCTTTCCAGGTATTTGGAGGCTTTTGGTAATTTTTCTGTTATTGATTTATAATTTGGTTGAATTGTGATCAGATAACAATTTAGTAGGATTTCAATTCTTTTAAATTTGTTGGAGATGTCTCAAGGTCAGAATATGACCTATATTGGTATATATTTTTTCTTTGTTCCCTTTGTTTTCATTTCACTGCTTTTTTAAACCTTTCTATGAGTTAATCAAACATGCCTCAGAATTTTGTTTTAAATTACCAAAGTATTTTAATGTATCTTTTTATATAACTTTTATGGTGATTGCTGTAGGTATTATATTATCTATGCATGACTTATCACAGTCTTGTGTTTTCACCATATTTCCAGTTCACATGATATACAGAAACCTTATCTCCCATTACATGCCCTTAACCTCTGCCACTTATAATAGAATTGTGTAAAAATGTCCCCTATGTACATTTAGAACCACATTAGACATATTTTATGGTTTTTGCTTCATCTGCTAAATATAATTTAGAAAACTCAAGAGAAAGAAAACTTACTGTATTTACCCATATTTTTACTTCAGATTCATTTGACACTTTTTATGATTTTTGCTTCATCTGCCAAATATAATTTAGGAAACTCAAGAAAAGAAGAAAAGCTTACTGTGTTTACTCATAGTTTTGCTTCCAATGTCATTCTCATTGTATGATTTCTATTGTTTTAGCATCAAGTTCACTGACTCACTTTTGTTTTCTGCATTCTGCTGTTGAGCCCACTCAGTGAGTTTTTAAAAATTTAAGTTATTATATTTTTTTCAGTGTTATGCTTCTCATTTGATTCTTCTGTTTTTTTTTTCATTTATTTGAAGAATGTTCATAATTGTTCACAGAAACATTTTTATGATGACTGCTATTGAATCCTTTTGAGATAATTCTACTATTTTATCTAAGCTTCAGCTTCTATTAATTGTCATTTTTTTAGTAATTAGAAGTCTTCTTGTTTCTTAGAATAATGAAAGATTTTTTATTAAAACCTGAACATTTTGAGTAATATGATGTGAGACCCTGGATCCTACTTAAACCTTGAACTTTAGCAGTTTTTCTTTGTCTGGTCCAGCTAGGGAAGGGTAATGCGACCTCCTTACAGACAGGTGAGGAAATAAGTCTAGGTTTTCCATTTGGCTTCTGTTGACAGTTGCCTCTAGGAAAAATGGCACCTTGCTATTATTGTTGGTTTTGAGATCAGAGCTCATGCTTTTCACTTGGCCTTCACTAATGCCACTTCGGTTGATGAACAAGGAGTGCCTCATTATTACTCTTCATGTGGCCTCCGCTGATACTACAGGAGTGAAGGTTACTGTCATTGCTGCTAAATGAGGTTGAAATATTGACTCTCCACAGGTCCTACCATGACACCTCCCAGTGAGAAGGGTGAGGGCTGGCTCACTACCTCCAGGGTTGGGGCAGAAGTCCAGGGTGCCCACCTTGTCTACTCGGACACTGTGAAGGGACAGCCCTTGTTACCACCCAGTGGTGATGAGTGTTCTTGATCTCCATTCTTCCTCCTCTGATAGCACTCTGTAATCAGCGTGGTTCACCTCATTACAATGTGGTGACAGTGGAAATCTAGGCTCCCTGCTTGACCTTTTTAGGTGAGGGTGGTGCCACAGTTATTTTACAGTGTTTATCTGGAGCACAGCAATTATTGTTGAATAGATCTGCACTTGTCAGGCTGCCTTTTTTGTTTGTTTGTTTCTTCAACTAAAGAGAGCAGGCTTTTGGGGGAGTTTTTTTTGTTGTTGTTTTTTTTTTTTTTGGTCTGCAACTTTGGCTTTTCCAGGTCATTGGTTTCTCCAATAACTTCTGTAGAGTATGTGAAAAGGAAGTAAATCTCGGGACCCCAAAATCACTAAGTCAAAGGGGAAAAGTCAAGCTGAGAACTGCATCAGGCAAACCTGCCTCCCATTTTGTTCCTAAATAATATGGCTGCAAAGATAAAAAAGCTATATACCTCCCTTACAATTTGCCTACAAGGAAATTCCTTGTGGTCCTCAAGATCTTTACTCTGAAATGGTTATGTTGAATTTAACCTTGACAATGAAGATTGATAGCTTATCTTCACCAGTGTGGGACGAAGGACAGAACTCAAAGTCATCGCTCTGCTCACCTGAGACAAATGCATATCTGATTGCTTCCTCTGCCTTATTGCTTATGTAAAAATGCAAATTCACTAAGTCAGACTGAGTCACAAGTGACTGTTCCTCTGCTCCCTCTCACATGTAAATTTTGTATTTAGTGAAAGGACAATCAAGGACCCAAAAGAATGCAACATTTTGTCTCTTAACTACCTATGACCTGGAAGCCTTGGCTTTGAGTTGTCCCCACATTATAAACCAAACCAGTGTATAGCTTACACATATTGATTGCTGTTTGAGGTCTCCTTAAAATGTATAAAACCTTAAGAACGAAGAGATATCCACTTATAGAAAGATAGAGTACATATGTTTTACTATTCCTTTCACTAGGTACAGCTAAAATGTAGACGTTAATATCTATATAAAACAAACGTAAGAAAACTCTAAAAGGTAACAAGAAGAAAACAGACCAACTAGGACTTCAAGACCCAAGGAGCAACATGGTAGTGGGCTTCTTAAATTATCATTTTGCCTCATGCATCTATGAACCCAAAAATATCTGAGACTGATCTCAATCAATTTAGAAGGTTTATTTTGCCAAGGTTAATGATGCATGTGTGGCACAGCCTCAGGAGGTCCTAAAGACATTCTCAGATGTATTCAATTGCAATTGTGTGTCAGTATGACACACAATGACCAAATATTGTTCCAGCATTACTTGTTGAAAGGCTATCCTTCTCCCAGTGAAATACCTTGACATCTTTGACAAAAATCAATTAGCCATATATGAGTAAGCCAAATTCTGGTCTATTAAGCCATTCATCCATCTTCATGAAAATACCATACCGTATTTATTACAATTGCTCATTAGGAAATCTGAAATTATAAAGTGTAAGTCCTTCAAATTAGATTTTCCATATTTACTGTAATGTGTAGGTCATTTGCATTTCTAAATATGTCTAAAATAAACTTGTCAATTTTTGCCAAAAAAAAAAAATTCTCTGTGATTTTGCAATTATGTAGCACTAAATCCACAGATAAATTTGAGAACTGTTATTTTAACAATATTGACTTTTCTAATCTATATACATGTTATAACTTTGCCTTTATTTGGTTTTTTATTAATTTGCCTCAGCAATGCTTTGCAATTTGTAAGGTACGAGTCTTTCACAGTTTTTGTCAGATTTATTCATATTTTATAATTTTTGAGGTTATTGGAAAGGAATTGTTTCTTAATTTTATTTTCTACTTGTTCATTTCTAGAGATTATAGCCACAATTGTTTCTTAAATATTTACTTTGAGTACTGCAATCTTGCTAAAATTGTTTTAAGACTACTATCTTTTCATAAATTCACAAAATTTTCTACATACAAGATCATATTGCCCATAAATCTTCCTTTTTAATATGCATGGTTTTATTTAGTTTATTTATTTGTTTTATTCCAGTAGCTAGAAACTCTAGCATTAGAAGTTTTCCATTTCTTCCTGAGGATAAATACCAATCTCTTCTGTTGCAAATTAAGATTAGTTAAATATGCTGAGAGTGAACACCATTAATAATGGCTTCAACTGTAACACTTGGAAAAAAATGTTGTTTTCTTCTAGTTAGGAAAGGAAGCATCCTAGTCCCACATACATTTGAATTTGCATCTCCAAACTTAGATTTCTGGAACTGGGACTGGTAAACCTATTGATGTGGACATACTACAATGGATCCATTTTTGTTGCACGAATATGATATTCATGTGTGTCTTTTGGATGCTGAATAGTTCTGCAAATAGCTCTCTGTTCTGTGGGTTTTACAAATGCCATAAAGTATCACTGTGGTGTTCCTGGTTTCCAAATGCATAAACAAACTTGTACCCAGATGCAGTCATATTAAATGCTCTTAACAAAGTTCTCTCTATTATAAGAAGATAGTGGCAAATGTATTTCTGAAGAGAATGGCTTGTTTTTAATCTGTAGTGGAAATAAATCTCTCAATAAAATTCAAGGATACATTATCATGATACTGTGTAGGGAGCAATGAACGTAGATGAGTTGGCAATCAAATTTCATGCTTCAGGGCTTGAACTGTTTTTATAGGGGTTATAATGGGATCTTTTGAAATAAGTGAAGGAATTTTTCTTGCCTTAAAAAGTCTAGAGTCATCTATGCAGATTGTGGTCCAATCTGGAGTTTCTAATGAACAGTGACATAGCTGTTCAAAAAGAGAATTTAACAAAGTTTAATCTGTCTCTTGGCTTCCCTCAAGTGATATAGAAAAGCATGATATGAAGCCTTTTGGACACAAAGGGAGTCCATGAAATTATTCAGCTGGCATTCTTTCTCATCTCAGAGGTAACTGACATCTTACTCTTTCCTGTACTTGTAACCAAAAGAAACATCTTTATTCACATTCACTAAGGCTCACTTCCTGCTCACTTGTGGCATACATCATAGCTGTGTACAGAATCCATAGAAGGCAAGATGTTAAAAAAGGAGCCAGTGAAGAAATCGTTTGTTCCAAGAATTAGTGTTGTCTCTGTCTCATGAATTTTCTTTCTGTTAAGAGAAATATGTGTTTTATTTTGTTTTAATGGTCCCTTGGTTAAATTGATTCTTGTGTGGATATTAATGAAGGTTTTTTTAAATGTTGTTTTTAGTTGTTTCTATATCTCTGTAATAATTTATTGCAATTTTATGCTCAATTTTATTCTCAAGAAATCACCTTAAAAGATTACCTTGAACCTTGCACCATTTTGACATTTAAACATCCATAGTGGCATCTTCAGTCAACATTATCAATAAACAAAGATTTTATTCTTGGGAGAATAGGACTACTAAAGGAAAAGATTTCTCAGAAGGTACATAAAAATTAGTATATATGCATAGGAGGAATTTTATGAAATTTTATGTTTTAAATTAACATTAACTTCTATCTTCACATAATTTTAATATTTACTGTTGACATGCCCAGATGATAATATAAAAAATTCCTATCCTCCTACCCTATTATCTGGAACAGTTACTAAAGTATTTTACTTTTGCTGTTGATTTCTTTTTCTTCTCCTCTTCTTACTTTTTCATGTTATTTAAGAATACTAATACTAGAATATTAATAAAATAAATATTTCCAAGCAAATGACTTTTAAATGCATTTCCTTAAGGCATAATTATTGTTAATCTGTTTTTTCTTTTCTTTTCTTTTCTTTCTTTCTTTTTTTTTTTTTTTTTGAGATGGAGTCTCACTCTGTAGCCCAGGCTGGAGTGCAGTGGCACGATTCTGGCACACTGCAACCCTCCACCTCCCGGGTTCAAGTGATTCTCTTGCCTCAGCTTCTAGAGTAGCTGGGATTACATGGGCCCACCACCATGACTGGCTAATTTTTGTATTTTTTGTAGAGACAGGGTTTCACCATGTTGGCTAGGCTGATCTCGAACTCCTGACCTCAAGTGATCTGTCCACCTCAGTCTCCCAAAGTGCTGGGATTATAGACGTGAGCCACTGCGCCCGGCCTGTTTACCTATTTTTAATTAAATGTGATATTCTCTGCACTGGCACTAAAAATTATTCACAAAGACCACAAAAATAAAAGTGTCCTATATGCTTCTTTGTAGAGACATATATTTTGCTAAATATTTGGTTTTACTGAGACTTCTGTATTTTTAGATTTAAAAAATGCATTAATATGAATTCTCACTTTAAAATAAATGCAATTTGGTTATTTTCTTTCATATTTTATACAGTGAGTATACAGCTACGTTAAACCATTGGGAGTGGACAATGTTCTCTTATTTTGATATATAAAAACAGATTTCATATGCTTCAGAGTAATATATATATATCATGACTAATGCACAATAAAACACTTTATTAAGCTTATAATGAAAGATCTTGCTACTTCAGCTCAACACACGCACTCTCTTGTTAACAGATCCTTAATCCTGCATTTTCAGTGCTTATATAATCAAATAGTTAATTCTATCTGAGGGGGAAAATAATTTAAAATACTGAGCATGTGTTGTTTGGCTTCTTGAGAGGATTAACCGTCTCCAAATTGTCTGGATTGCACTGGACTTCAATGAAACATAGAAGACCAAAATAATTTTTTTAAATATTCAAATATAATTCAAATTAATTCAAAATGTTTCTTCTGTCATCTCCTCGTTGAGTCACATGTGGAACTAATTTTCATAGAAACAAAGTTTTACTTGTACCTTCCCCAGTAATCAGTGATAAATTGTGCATGGCATCAACTGAGCATTAAAATAATTATTTCTCTGTACACATGCTACTGCTTTATCGATATTCATTATTTCGTTTGGTTCCAACAAAGAATGAAGCTGTGCTGTTACCTTATTAAAATAATAAAAACTGTTACACTGATAACCAATGACAACATAAAATGCAGTAGCATGAAATGGACAGTAATACCCTCATACTGACTTTTCTGATAAGGCCTCCTAACCTCACAGCTCTGATTCATTAATGCTCCGAGAACAACTAACATGCCACTCAGTCTTTCATTTATTTACTTCTAATAAATTAGTGCTAATTTCATTAGAATATTTGACCTGTTTTGAGTATTCTTCAAAAAAAAGTGACAAATAGTTTGATTAGTAAAAACCATAAGAAAACATCCAAAATGATTTAGCATGAAAATATTTGTCGTTGGGAAGGTGCAGATCTGAAGAAATGAGAACAATGATCCAAATAATTCCAAAGACTGGTGTGTAATTTGTGTCGCAATCGGGATAGGGAAAATGTGAGGGGCAGGAGATTGTGAGGGTTCTTCCATGTTTAGTAAATATCAGACGTCAAATATCAGATGCATCAGCAATAACAAAACACAGAGAGAATGTTAAAATCACTAAATATGCAAAATGTATATTTCAAATAAAAGATCTGTCATTTAACACTCACCCAGAAAAACTTTTTTGTTATTGTTTAAAAGTTTTTGACTGGGCATGGTGGCTCACGCTGGTAATCCCAGCACTGTTGAAGGCCAAAGTTTGGTGGATCGCTTGAGTACAGGAGTTAGAAATCAGCCTGGGCAACATGGTGAAACCACCTTTTTAAAAAAAATACAAAAAAAAAAAAAAAAAAAAAAATTAACCAGGACGTTGTGGCCTGTGCCTGTAGTTTCAGCCACTCGGGAGGCTGAAGTGGGAGGATTGCCTAAGCCTGGAGAGGTCGAGGCTGCAGTGAGCTGAGATCTCGTCACTGTATTCCAGCCTGGGTGAGAGTGGGATCCTGTCTCCAAAACAAACCAGCAGTTTGTTGGCTTGTTTTTGTTTTGCTTGTTTTTTAAAAGTTAGTTTAATTTATAAGAGCATGTTGGTTAAGTAGTCTATGCACCATAAAATTCACCCATTTTAAATTTTAAAAATACAACTTAACAGTTTTAAGGTATTTTTAGTAAATTTACTGCATTGAGCAACCATCACCTCACAACCTTTGTATTACTTGAATTCACCTCTCAGTTTCATCTCCACACTCAGATGAACATTAGTCTATTCTCTCAATACAGATTTGGCTTTTGTAGACATTTAATATAAATGGAATCATACAATATGTGGTTTTTTGCATTTGTCTTCCTTAGCATATGAGGTTCATCCATATTGCAACATGTGTCAAAAGTATCCTGTTGCTGAATATATTTCATTGTGTGGATATAACATTTCTTAGGTATCTACTAACCAATGCATTAACATTTAGATAATTTCCACTTTTTGACGATTATGAATAATGCTGCTATAAATATTTGTGTATAAATCTTTGGGTGGATTGGTCTATGCTATAATGGTATATAAAATACAGTGAATTTTTTATATTTTGTATCTTACAAAATTACTAAACTTGTTGTAGTAATATTTGGTGAATTACTTGAAAATTTGTTATAGAAGATCTTGTTCTTCCTAATAAGAGATGGTTTTATTTCTTCCTTTATTATTTGATCACTCTAATTTATTTTTCTTAACTTATTACACTAGCTAGGACTTCAGGACAAAAGTGCATAGGCATGATGAGAAAAGATATCCTTGCCTTGTTCCTGATCTTATTGGTAAAGCTTTTAGTCTCTCATCAGTAAGTATGATGACAGCTAATGGTTCTCAAACATAACCTTTATCAAAGAATGCCACTTCTATTTCTAATGGGCAAGAAATTATTTTTATCGCAGATGAACATTGAATCTTTAATTACTTTTTCTGCTTATATTGAGATGCCTATATTGTTTTTCTTTACTATGTTTGTCAATATATAGTTAATTACATAGATTGATTTTTTAAAGTTAAAACAGCCTGGAATTTCTGGAATAAATTCCATTTGACCATAATGTATTAACATATTTTTATGTTGCTATATTCTCTTTGTTGATATTTTCTTGAGGATTTTTGACTTTATGCTTATGGAAAATATAAGTATATAGTTTTCTTTACCTGTGATGTGTCTCTCTGAATGGTGTCACTACAATACAAGCTTCACTGAATGAGCTGGGAAAGCTTCATCACTCTGTCTTCTGGAAGAGTTTATAGGATTTGGTTTATCTCTTCTTTAAATGTTTGATAAAATTTACTAGTGAATTTATGTGGGTCTGGGATGGATTTTTAATTATTAAAGTTACTTTTATATTGACAAAATTTAGGTATTTCTTCTTGAGTTGATTTTGGTAATTTTGTCTTTCTGAAGAATTTGGCCTATTATTTTAAGTTGTGTCATTTGTTTATAATAGTCCCTTTTATTATTTTAATTTCTGTAAGATCTGTAATGAAAGCTTCTCTTTTGCAGTTTGGTTAATTTGTATCTTCTCTTTTTTTTTTCTTCCTTCATCTTTTTAACTAATGATTTAACCATTTTTTATTTAAAAAACCCTTAATTTTAATTTTATTGATTTTCTCTATTGTTTTCTGTTTTGTATATATTTGATTTGCACTCTGATATTACTTCTTCCTTCTTGCTTTAGGTTTTGTTTTCTCCTAATTTGGAAGCCTCGGTTATTGATTTGAGATCTTTTGTTTTGTTTTGTTTTCTAATGAGGCATGTTATGATTTGAATGTTTGTGCTGCTTCAAAATTCATATTAAAACTTAATCATCACAGCAATGGTATTAGAAGCAGACCTTTTGGGAAAAATTATTAGGAAATTATTCATGACATTGTAAAAAAGCCGTTAGAGAGCTATCTTCTTTCCCTCTGTCCTTCTGTCCCTTCTATTGCTTCTGAAAATGTTTGTACCTTTTGCTCTTTTTTGTCCATCTGCCCTGTGAGAACACAATATTTACCTCTTCTACCATGTGAGGACACAGCAACAAGGCACCATTTTGAAAGCAGAAAACATCTCTCACCAACACCTAATCTGTCAGCACCATGATTTTGGACTTCCCAGTCCACAGAGCTGTGAGAAAATCAACTATTCTTTATAAATTACCCACTATGAGATATTTAGTTATAGCAACACAAAAGGGCTAAGATAAGGTGTTTAAAGCCAAACTTCCCTGCTGAGCACTGATTTAACTACAGTCCTTGCATTTTGATATATTTATTTTCACTGAGATAAAAATATTTTCTAACCTCTCTTATGAATTATCTGGGTTTAGGGCTCATTTAGGAGCATTTTATTTAATCTGTGAATATTTGAAGATTATGTAAGTTTTTTGTTTGTTTTTTTTTTTGCCATTGATCTCTAATTTGATTTGGTTGTAGCAAAAACAATTTTTAAATGACTTTCAATCCATTTACATGCATTGAAACTTGTCTTAAAACCCTAAAAGTGGACTATTCTCAAAAAATATTTTCTGAACACTTTAGCAGAATGTTCATTCTGCTGTTGTTGGGTGCAATGACATTAGGTCAAGTTGGTTGATAGTATTGCAAAAGTGTCTGTTTCCTTTCTCAATTCTATTTGGTTTCTGTATTACTGAGAGTGAGTTATTGAAGTATCCAAATATTATTGTTCAATTTGCTATTTCTTCTTTAAATTCTGCCGGATTTGCCTCATATTATTTTCAGGTCATTTGTTGAGTGTGTATATAAATATGTGTGGGTGTATGTTTATAAAAAGTATAAATTCCTAATGAATTTATCCCATTATCTTTATAAAATGCCTCTATTTGCTTCTAGTAAAATATTTATATCTTACAGTATGATTTCAGGATTATAATTTGCATCCTCTTGAATGTGTAGACTAATGCTTTTCATCAAATTGAGGAAATTTTTGCCAGTATTTATTATTTTTCTCTCCCTTTAACCTCTCTCCTTCTAGGACTCTCATTATGCATGTGTTGGTATGTTGGATGGTATTTCACCAGCCACTAAAGTTCTGTTCAGTTTTATTAATATTTATTTCTTCATTTTTTTTCTTTGGTATGTGCATTTCTACACACACACACATATCTTCATATTCTCTGAATTCTTCTTTCTGCCATTTGTAATCACCCATTGAGCCTTTCTGGTATATTTTTAAATTTTAGTTATTGAACATCTCAGGTTCATAATTTCCATTTAATTATTTTATGTATCTCTTTATTGCTATCCTCTGATAATCTATTGACATCATACTAATCTTTACCTCTTTTAATAAGAATTTCTGAGGCTTTTAAATATATTTGTAAGAGCTGCTTTAGTATTTTTTTCTGTGATGTGCTACATATATCTGGAGCCCTTAGGAGATAGTTTCTATTGATTGATTTTTATTTTCTGTATACTGATTACACATCCCTATTTCTTTTTGTATAGCACTGGGTTTTGAAATCTGGCCACTTAATATGAAATATTACAGCAACTTTGAATTCTTATTCCCTATTCTAAGCTAGTGTTGTGTTTCTGTTTTTTGTTATTGTCTTAGTCCATTTTCTGTTGCTTATAACAAAATAAGTGAAACTGGGTCATCTATAAAGAAATTTATTTTTTACAGTTATAGAGGCTGTGAGGTTCAATGCCCAGGTGGTGAATCTGGTGAGGTCCTTCTTGCTGATGGTGATTCTATGTGACATCCCAAGGTAACTCAAAGCATCGCATGGCAAAGAGGCTGAGCATGCTAACATGACAGTCAGGTCACTTTTCCTCTTCTTATAAAGCCACTAGTTCCCCTTCCATGATAACTCATTAATCCAGTAACCCATGAATGAATTAATCCACTCATGAGGACAGAACCCTCATGATCCAAGCACCTCTTAAAGGCCCCACCTCTCAATACTGCCACATTGGAGATTAAATTTCAACCTGAGATTTGGAGGGGGCCAATGTTCAAACCATACCAGTTATGTTTTGTTTTTATTTTTTTTAAAATTTGTTTAATGACTGGGTGGGAATAGTTCTGTGGTCTCTCCTAACATCAGTAATGTCTATGATTCAGTTTTGTTTTCTTGTTTTTAGCTTTTCAGACATGAGTTCCTAGGGTTCTACCTAGGGTCACATTAGCTAAGTATTCAACCAACAATTAGTCAGAGGGTATGCTTAAATAACTTGCACTAAGGGTTATATCATTTGTCAACAGATCTGTGTATGGGTGAGGAACACAGCTAAGGGTTAGGCAGTTTACAAAACTACACCATGTTTTATCATCTATGGAAGCAACACTTCAAATTCAGTCAGGTACCAGTAGATAACTAGGACTGTCATAAATGTGTGTGCAACCTTGGACATATATAAATCCAGATCCCCAGGAATGAGTAAGAGTTTAAGAGCTTAGGTCTGTGTATCCATCATGGTTCTCAAAAGTAAGAGAACTAATAAGATAGATATATAGATGTGTGTGTGTGTGTGTGTGTGTGTGTGTGTAGAGACAGATATTTTATGGGGAGAGAGAGAGAGAGAGAGAGAGAGAGAGAGAGAGAGCTTATTTATTTATCCAGAGAGAGAGAAAGAGAATTTATTTTAAAGAATTAGTTCATATAATTGTGGGGGCTAACATGTCCAAAATCTGTAGGGCAAGCTAGGAGCAGGCTGGAAACTCCAATAGGATTAAATGCCATGGTCTTAAGGTAGATTTTCTTCTTCTTTGAGAATTCTGTTATTTACTCTTTTTGTTATTTACTCTTTTTTTAAAGTCAGTTGATTGTAGATGTTAACCATATCTATAAAATACCTTCACAGCAACACTGTGTTTAGCTTACTGTTTGGTTACATAATTGGATACCATTGCCTAGTAAAGTTGACAAATAAACCTAACCATCACCATCTACTATGGGTGTCTTACGACCTGTGCCTCCCTATGAAATTTCTGGAGGACCCGTGTTTGCTTTCTTGCCTCAATCAGTATCTTTTCTTCAGGTTTCCTGCAATATTTGCATTCCCTGATTGTTTCTCACTGAAATCACTATCATTTTCATCAATGTCCTGGAAAAAAGGTGCTGTTTTTTTTTCCCCCCCAAAGTCCCACCAAGTCAAATCAGTCTCCCTGATTGACTAGTTACAGATCCTTCTGGCCTACCCTACAGTGGTAGAACTACTGCACAAAGGAGGGGCAGGTGAGTGAGAGGGTATGTGAGCAGCCACAGTCTAAAACACTGCACACTTCCACTATTCTAACAAGTTTTCTTGAATAAGTGCTTCTTAAATTTTTATATGCCACTGATTAACATCCAGAGATCCAGAATGGTTATCTTTTGAAATTTTTTTTTCAGTTTAATAATTACTTTGTGGGGAAAAGATTTCAGAGCTCCTCACTCAACCACTTGTGAAGTTCTGCTTCTCTAATACTGCTAATTTAATTTTTATCAAATTTATATATTCGAATAAACTAAGTAAAACAACTATATGACTTTGTTATATAAAGCAAAAATGTTTCCTTTCTTTGTAATTTCCATTATACAAATAATGAACTTTTGTCTTTTTTAGCTTATTTTTTATCCTTATGCAATTCATTTTTAATGGGTCCTTTCTCTGTTCCAGGAACCAATCCAAGATACCACATGACTTTCAGCCTTCATGTATCCTTAGTCACCTCTGAAAGTATACAAGCTTACAGTTGAGTTTTGATTTTGTGCCCAACCTGATAATTGATGTATTTATATTATTCATATCAAAAGTAATTATCAACATAGATCCAATTCTACCATCTGGCTAGTTATTTGCATTTGTCTTTTTATAAATATATATATTTTTCTACCTTCTCCAATTTTAATTGTGTATATTTATAATTTCATTTTATATTTCTCATTTATACTTCTTTCTTTTTCTTTTTAGTGATTTTCCCAGGATACAAAATATACATGTTTAAATCATCTAAGGTCACTTTCAGATAATAGGATACTGCTTTACATATAGTATATGGAGATTATCGCAATATCTTCCCAACTCCTCTCCCACACCTGTGACATTGTGGTCATGCATTTCCCTTTTGCACATGCTATACACACAGTATGTTGTTATTATTGTATCTTTAATTAATTGGTTGCATTTTGAAGTATAAAAATAATGAGAATAACCAGATATTTTATTTTACTTTTATTTATTCCATTTCCAGTAATCTTCTTCTGTTGGTATATATTCAAACTTCCAGTCTATATCTTATTTTTTCTGTCTGAAGGACTTCTTGTAACATTTCTCATGGAATGGATCTTCTGTTAATGAGATTTCTTATGTTTTGTTCTCAGGAAGTCTTTTTTTCCTTTTTTCCTTTTAAGGAGTATTTTTACGGGGTATAAAATTCTGTTTTTGTTTTGTTTCATTTTGTTTTAATTTTCAGCACTGTAAAAGAACTCTTTCTATTGTCCTCTTGCTCTCATGAGTTCATTGAAGAAGTCTGTTGAAATTCTTATACTTGTTCTTTGGAATGTAGCACATAATTTTCCCCTTCTGGCTACATTTAAGATTTACTCACTGGTTTACAAAAGCTTGACTAATATATGCCAAGTTTTGGAAACTTTTGTACTTCTTTTCAGTGGTCTCTGAGATTTCTTCATGACTGCTATTGTGTTTCTAATTTCTAACATTTTTATTTGAGATTTTATTCATTTACATATCTCTGCTAAAATAATCTATTTGATCTTGCATGTTGTTTGCTTTTTTCTCAATAGAGTCTTTAACCTCTCGTAGTTATTTTAAACTTGTTTTCTTTATTCCTACCATATGTCTTACATATGAGCCTGATTCTTATATTACCTTGTATTTTAATATTATTTTAATTCTCATCTTTTTATGCCTCATAATTTTCAGCTGAAATTTTGACATGTTGTATAGGCCAGCATATTCTGATATCTGTATTTGTGTGTGTGTGTGTGTGTGTGTGTGT
>NW_012109875.1:74052-94244 GCF_000951045.1 Mandrillus leucophaeus
CAACTTCATCTCTCACAGTTTCAATTAGGTTTTCATTTGTTACTATAAATTTAATTTAAAATAGCTATATTCTTATATGTTTGGTTCTTGAATGCACTTTTATTATAGTACTGTCATCGATTTCTAGAAATGTTACTTGCCATTTCATTTTTTTCTTGCACAGTTTCTTACTCTTCCAAGATATTTTGATCTGTTTGTTTTAAACCATATGTTATATAAAATATATTTATCTGTGTATAAACAGATAAGCAAATACCAGTTATATAAATAACTGGTGGCTTTCTTTTCTCATCATTTTTGTCTGTCCACTTATGTTTCAGTGGGTGGGACTAGCAAGATGAAATTAATGTTTCAGGCCAACTCACTCAATGAGGAAAAACAAAAAAGTCATACGAAGTATAAAAACAAATTTCCTCGAAGGCATTTTATAAGTCAAAATATAGCAAAATTTAATGGGTCATGATTTGAGAACAAAAAACAGATATATTTATAAAAATGAGCCTGCCTTGTATTTGGGGCTGATTTTCCTTTGAGGGCATCTGAGTATTTCAGAAGGGACATCATATAGGCTAAAAAGCTGTGCTTTGATGGTCTCTTAATGCTAGGAGGACAGGAATTAGTGTATGGAGGACAATGAATGGATAACAATTATGAGTAAGCAGAAATCTTATTATATAGGCTCTGGCAAAAGCTGCCGTTCATTTTTGAATGATTTCAATCCATGAAATGAAATTGAAATAATCCCAGATTGCTGTTGCCTGGCTGAAGTCAAAGTAAACCCTCTCTGGAGGAAAAGAACATCACCCTCATTTGCATTCTAATTCTACAAAAAATTTTGCAAACACAATGGCGTAAAATAGAGCATAGCCAGGCATATATATGGGAATAATAAAATTAAGGTAAAACAGTAGAAATAACAAATTATAGCAACAGAATAACAGAATATTCCCATTTTAAAGCTAACTGTAACAGTCTTTTGAATAACTGCTTAGTATGTTCAAGGTTATAAGGAAAAAAACGAGAGCTTGAATAGGTAAAAATACTTTTATGATGTGAAATAGATTGTATGCAAATCATAAATCTGATAAGAAGGTAATATTTCAGAACATGCAAGAAACTCAACTCCATAGCAGAAAAAGAATAAAAACAAATAACCCAATTTAAATTGGGTAAAAGAAATGAATAGACATTTCTCAAAAAATATATATACAGGTGGCCTACAAGGCATTTGAAAAAATGCTCAACATCACTAATCATCAGGGAAATGCAAATCAAAACCACAATAACATATCACATCACCCCAACTGCAATAGCTAATTTTTTTTTTTTTTTTTTTTTGAAACAGAGACTTGCACTGTTGTCCAGGCTGGAGTGCAATGGTGCGATCTTGGCTCACTGCAACCTCCATCTCCTGGGTTCAAGCGATTCTCCTGCCTCAGCCTCCAGGTGCACATCACCACACTTGGCTAATTTTTTGTATCTTTAGTAGAAACAGGGTGTCACCATGTTGGCAAGGCTGGTCTCAACTTCTGACTTCGTGATCCTCCCACCTACAGCTATTATCAAAAAGATAAAAAATAATAAATCCTGCTAATTATCTGGACAAAGAGGAACACTATTACATTGCTGGTGGTGATGAAAATTGGTACAGCCATTATGGAAAACAATGTGGAGATTCCTCAAAAAATTAAAAATAGAACTACTATATGATCCAGCAATCCCACTATTGAGTATATATCAAAAGGAAATGAAAGCAGTATGTTGGAGAGATACTTGCACTCCCATGTTTATTGCAGCTCTATTCACAATAGCCAAGGTATAGAATCAACCTAAGTGTCTATTAACAAATAAATGGATAAAGAAAATGTGGTATATACACACAATGGAATACTATTTAGTTATTAAAAATAATGAAGTCCTGTCATTTGTGACAACATGGATGAACCTGGAAAACGTTAGGTTAAGTGGAATAAGCCAGGCATAGAAAAACAAACACCATATGATCTCACTCATATGTGGAATTTAAGGAAGTTTATCTCATAAAGGTAAAGAATAGAATAGTGGATACCAGAGGCTGGGGAGAGTAGGGGAGAGGGAAAGTTAGGGAAAGATTTGTCAAGAAGTGCAAACTTCTAGTTAGATAGAAGAAATAAAATTCTGATGTTCTATTGCATACAAGGGTGACTATGGTCAGTAAAATTGTGTTGTACATTGCAAAATAGAAGAGAGGACTCTGAATGATTATCAAAGAAATGATAACTGTATGAGGTGATGAATGTGCTAAATACCATGATATATTACACAATGTATACATGTATTGAAACATCACGTTATACCTCATAAATATGTGTAAGTAGTATGTGTCCATTAAAAAAATGAAAAGAAAAAGAGAATCATGGGTAGACTATGACAATAAAAATTGCTCAAAAATATGAAAATTAAAATGCAATTGATAAATAGTTTAAAGTTAAACCACTGAAAACAGATGCAGCAAATTTGCATTTGTAAGAGAATACTTTATTATAAAACAGTGGCTTAATTATTTAATGATTATCACTGACATGCAGGAAAGAAGGTCAGACAAGATTCTAACTGTCTAGAGATCAGGATTCATTTCATGTTTGCCTGCCAAAGATTTTTCTAAGCTCTATGGAAGGCTGAAACCTACATGGGAGATATTTGTTATAGTGACCATATCTTATTGAAATAGGAGTACCAAATTTCTGATATTTCAATGGTTAATAATGTATTTCTTCAACTGCTAATTTCAAATTATAATATCTCATTTATAAAAATGGTAAAGAATATTTAGATAAAAGACAATAAACAATACAAGCATAAAATGTACTTTTGTTTTTTGGATGAAATAGTTGATTATTTCCTAAATGTTGTCATTTTTCTTTCAGAAAAGAATGTTTTCTTTAAAACTTTTGTCTTCTAATGTCTCACCTACCTTATACATACACAGACCATATATTGTATTTTAATAACTTGTATTATTAGAATTTGTAGAGGAAATAATTTTCTTTCCATTAAAAAGTGTTTATGTATTTTTAATTGCAAATAATTTCCATTAAAATGCCAAGTAAGTGAGCAATGAAAGTTTAGTCTCCTGATATGGGACATGTTATCAGAGAAAATGCAGGGGCAGAAATATGAGGTAATTTTCAAAATTCCATTTATTTCAAAGATGTGAAATGAATCAGCCACTTTTCTTTAAAATTATTTCTTTTTTAAATCTACATTTTAGAAATTATTAATACTAAAATTGATTTTAAATGGTCGGTTTAAATGGAGCCAGAAGGACAAACCAGAATGACTACTTCTCATACCGAGGACTTGACAGGCTTTTATTGAATCTGCAAAGGCTAATAAAATACTTCTTGCTTTTGCAATGCTCCTAAAATTTTTGCTGAAAAAGAATACTGTCTTCCCTTATAGCTTTGTACCACAGTTAGAAACATTCAGTGTGTTTCTGTGAATCTTCACTATAATTTCCACTCTTCAAAATAGATAAAATAATTGAGTACAAAAGTGTAGACTGACATATCCAAATATTTTAAATGATTTGGGTGAAGTATATCAGAGCAATGGAAATTGACATTTAAGTATATAAAAGGCCAATTGTTTCAGGTATATTGAATACTCTTCGCAAAATTAGTATTATTTCCTCAGGAAAGTGTTTCCTTCACGTGAGTAATACTTTGCACAGTAGCTTGAATATAATGAATTCTGACTAAATATTAACTAAATTATGGAACATAGAATGTTTGAAATTTAATTACTTAAATATTGAACTTTAATTGTATTTCCATAATATACAATTAAGCAACTTTTAGGAAAAGGAACAGGTTTGAATTGTTTTCATAAACACTTGCCAGAAGCTCTCTCAACATATGTAGTAAAAATTTTACTCAAATATCTTAATAATCAAGACATTTTATTAATCAAATACTTCAGTTTATATGAGACAGTATCCTGTAATTTAGATCATTCATGACTTCTATAACTCGTTTGCCAATAAATGACTGAAGAGCATTCTTGTCTTATGTGAAATGACTTCATAAAGTTTGTATTTATCCTATATACCAATCTACAGAAAATACATCAAATAAAATGGATTAATCACACTAGAAAATAAAAAGAATAATTTCAATTATAGTTTCAGAATTTTTTGTGGTCTTTTAATGAGTTACTGAAAGAATCTTAATGTATATTTTACATAAAAAGATTGTTTTAATTAATTTAATATAAGTAAGACATAATTGTATTTGGATGTTTTCTGCAGGCTATAAAATTTTCAAGTTGAGTTGTAGTTTTCCAGGAATATCTTGGAAAACACTTTTTGTTTTATGACTGGAAAATGTATCACATGCCTCACACTGACTTCACTCTTGGGGACTACTTTAACATAAGCGGTAAAGGCAAAATCAACATGTTTTGGATTCTATGTTGTAAGTTGTTTTTCCTTCAATTGTAATTATTATTTTAATACTAACAAAATTGTTCATGTGCTCTTTAATTTGATGTTGGTTTATTGACAGTCATGAGTATAAACACCACCTTTTTAAAATTTCAGGTCTCTTCTGCTTTCCAACATACAGATATCCATAATCATACACTTCCTTTTGTAGTCACCTTGATATCTTACAAAGATTAAGTAAAGAAAGAAAAAAAAAAGACTCACAAATTGAAACAAAACAAGTTATCTATTTTGAGTTTACTAACTGCTTCTACCATCTGCATTGTTTTAAACATCTTTGTTATTTTTATGGAAAGAGATTTAACACAAAAACTTAATGTTTAAAATGGAAAATATAAAATATCAAGTGTTGAAAAGACATAGATAAATCTTAATACTTGTACATCACTAATGGGACTGTTAGTTGATGTAACCATTTTAAACACTATCTCAATATGTCAAAAAGTAAAAATAAACATATTTTGCACAGCATTTTCATATACGAGTTTTCCTAATGTGAGCATATAAAACTTCACATTGTTTAGCAACTATAAAGATTTTCATAACAATGCTATCTTAAATATTCCCAAACTGGAATGTATTTATAAAATGAATATGTAACTTGTATTAAAGTCATTCAGTGGAACAATATACAGCAGTGGGAATAAACAAATTACACCTATAATCAACAATATAGATGAATCACATGAACAAAATACTGAGTGAAAGAAAAAAGACCCCAAAGAGTACATTTTGCATGATTCCAATGATACAAAATCCCAAATCTGATAAGGTGCTAGTATTAGGTATAGTGACAGATGTTAGGACAGTGGTTATCTTGAAAAAAAATTATATAGCCTGCAGAGAGTGTCCAACTACAATGTCTTTCATTTATATTAAGTTGATAAATAATAACTAAAAAGGAGAAGGATAGGACTTCAGTGGTGATTTTGTTTCTTGATTGAATGCTGATTTCCCCAGGTGTGTTCAGCATATGAGAATTCATCAAATTGCACATTTAATATCTGTGCACTTTATGTATATTATACCTTAGTAAAAGTTTTGCATAAGAAGGAAAGTGATTTAAATAAGCTTCATGGCAAAGAAACATACATTTAACATTCTAAAATAATACACAATATAATTAATAATTAGCTAAAATATACGTACGGTTATGGGTATAAAAATATCCTACAGCCTAATAAAGACTTAATAATTGTGTTTCTTTAAAAGGAAACATTTTGGGCCGGGTGCGGTGACTCAATCCTGTAATCACAGCATTTTGGGAGGCCGAAGTGGGTGGATCACCTGAGGTCAGGAGTTCGAGACCAGCCTGGCCAACATGGAGAAACCCCCATCTCTACTAAAAATAGAGATGCCACATGCCTGTAATCCCAGCTGCCCTGGAGGCTGAGGCAGGAGAATCACTTGAACCCAGGAGGCGGAAGTTGCGGTGAGCCGAGATTGCGCCATTGCATTCCAGCCTGGGCAACACGAGCAAAACTCTGCCTCTAATAATAATAATAATAAATAACACATTTTATAATTTGCATTAATTATAAATGTTGCAACTTCTACCAGTAAACAACAGAAGATTCCTATTATAATCAATTGATGTAAACATCTATTGTTATAATGAAGGTTATACTGGTATCATGAGATATTGTCTTCAAAATTTTGTTTGAAAAAAAGAAAGTATTGGAAATACAAGTATTTCTCAAACAATAATATACTCCTGCAGAATGAATACCTATTAAAGGTGATGCTTATGTAATTAGTGTCATAATTGCTCCTCTGTGTAAAAGTTTGAGGGAATTAACTTTATTTAATAAAATGAAATTTAAGCTTGGGATTATTTTCCATTATGCACAAGATTAACTAATTTACAATTATTTAGTGTATGAGAACATTAACCGCCTTTAAGATTAACTAGCTGTCTAAGAGGCACATAGTGACCCAGCATTGCCTATACTTGTATACTTAGATTATATGTCTCCAAAGATTATCTCTATCTATCTATCTGCCTATCTATCCTGAAATATACATACTGATACATCTACTGAAAATGTTTACATGCAAAGCAAAAAAAGATCACTGCGTAATAGGTTGTGATATATACAAAAATAATAACATTAAAACGAAAATAAAAAAATCTTGGAATAGAGAAACTAGAAACTTGAGATTTAGCTCTAGTTCCTCCTATAGAACGTAGCTTTACATGCCATAGCTAATTGAAATAAAACTAGTGTTAACTCAGTAGTTCTATTTATTCATTAGTTCATCATATATTTATGAAATACCTACTGCATGCCAGATATTTCCATGCTAGAGAATTTAAATAAATAGAATTATTACTCATTTCTAGTTTTACGGTTCTGTGGATATGAAAATAATTAATTGCAGTGGGAAAATAGTGTTGGTTATGCAGAAAGATCCATAGGGACACACACAAGAGGATAACAGTGGGGAGAAGGCCAAAGCCCAGTTGTGAAACTTTATTCCTATGTCACTTGTACCAATGTATTCGGACTCATGCTAGGCATTTAAAATAAAAATCAGACTACTTGCCAGGTGCACTGCTCATGCCTATTCCAGCATTTTGGGAAGCCAAGGTGGAAGAATCACTGGAAGTCAGGAGTTAAAGACTAGCCTGAGCAATATAGCGAGACCCTGTTTCTAAAAATAATAACAATATATAATAAAAATAATAGTAAAATTCCAGGTGTGTGGTATGTGCCTGTACCTAGCTACTTGGAGTCTGAGGTGGGAGGATACCCTGAGCCCAGGTGCTGGAGGTTACCGTGAGCTATGATCACTGCACTGCACTCCAGCATGGGTGACAGAGCAAGACCCTGTCTCTAAAAGTTAGCTGAGGTATTCCTAGGAAAGTATTTTACTTAGATACCTTTAATATTTTCAATGCCTTTCACAGAATATGTAGTAGTAACGATGACTAAAACTTTAAAGATCATAAAATATTTATTAACAATGGTGTTCTATAAAGTCTGCTAGGGTATACAGATTATCAAAGATTGTTCTATACAATTGGATTGTCTATGCAACAATCCAATGGTTGTTCATGATGCTTCTAATCCCAGATTTTCAGATTTAGCAAGATGATGGTTTATGCTTTAAAAAGTTTGAATAGACTATTCTCATTTCACAAATGAACAAAATACTTGCTTCCTAAAATTCAATTTATAGTCTGAAACAAACGCATGAAGAAAGTCAAGCTTACAAATTTTAAGCAAAGAAATGAGGATTTCTAACCAAAGTTTCAACTAAAATCTAACCCAGGGATAGGTGTGTACGTGTGTGTGGTATACATGTGTATGTGGGTATGCGTGCTCTGTTTGTGACACTGTATTCTTTCAACACATTTTGATTGACTGACAGAATGGTTTTCAAACATTTGTCTCCAAATTCCTAACTGGGATAAACTATCTGATTTCTGAGATACACATCAGGGATCCGTCTACTGTCTTTATAAATTACAATTCATTGTGTTTTCTGTTTCCAATCTCATCAAGAAGTACAGTATCTAGTTGTACCATATCTGACTAGTGTCTGTCAACAATTGGATCTGTTAGTGTATTTGAAATGAGAAGCTACAACTCAGTGATTGTGCCCTTGAAATAAGATTTTGAGAGTCTTTAATTCATGCTCTTTATTCCTTGCCTTCTTACTCTGCTCTCACCACTCTTTACTCCTTTCTTCAATATTGAGACATACACAGATCATCATTTGAGGAATGGAGAATTTAGTTATGTGCCATGTTTGCACATAGCTTTAATGTGATTGTCTATGATTCCGTAGGCAAACATAAGAACACCGAATTGCACACAAAGTCTGTAATCATATCATCTGTGGCTACAGATGGAAAACAGCCTGCACAAACAGGAGGTATTGTTAACCAGGTGGATTTCCAGTTTCAATATGTTTGAACAAATTTTTGGGTAACAGAAAGACATTAGCAACTGGGCAATGCTGAAGAGGCGTCAGAAGGCACTGTCAACTCCAATCTTAACATTTTTTCAGAAAATTAAAGAATTATTTGAATAATCTTAGTATATCTGAGCCACCTGTTTGTGTAGTTAGCTTATTTCCTCATATATTTATTTCACTTTTTAAAATTATTTTGGATACATAGCTGAGATATATATATATAGAGAGAGAGAGAGTTATGGAGCTAGTGAGATATTTTGACACATGCATACATGCATGCGATGCATAATAATCACATCAGGGTAAATGGGGTATGCACCACCTCAAGCATTTATCTTTTATGTTACAAACAATCCAATTATACACTTAGTTATTTAAAAATGTACAGTTAAATTATTATTGACTATAGTCACCCTGCGGTGTTATCAAGTATCAGATTGTATTCATTCTATTTTTTGTACCTATTAACCATCCCAATTTCCCCCATCCCCCATACAGCTTTTATTGTGCCGCCAACCTCCTCTCCTCTGAGTTTGGCGTTCCCTGTGACATGACCTGTAATTCAAAGAAACAACCTCCAAATTAGCTGGATGCTCTCAACCTCTAAAGAGTTTAGAATCAGGAAACATCACTATTTATGACATGTCTGTTCTCATATCTTATTTGCCTTTATTTTCTTTAGCAATAACTGGCTCTTGCACATTCAATGCCGTCATCAGCAGTGGAGGAATAGATGGGTTTTCCTGCGATTGTCTTCCCCCTTTTCCCACCTTTTCTCACAGAGGTGACCGCAGTGACTTCCTGAAGCTCCTCCGCCTCTTCACCAGGCTGCCTGGCACACTCAGCCCATCCCGATTCCAGGGCGTTCCTGTCCTCCCCAGGGCCTCTAACACGCAGCCTTGGGTAAAACACCGGTTTCAACTTTCACCTTCAGGACCACTTCCTTCCTAAGTGCCTTATTCAGCAGGAAAGGGAAACCTGTGTTGGGGTGTGGAGTTTTCCTCTCAGATTAGCATGCTTCTCTGGCTGCTGGCAAAATTAGAAAAGCGTCGACGATAAAATGGCTTTATTTTATTGAATGTCACCAGTAGGGGAAATTTTTTAACATCGACACCCAGCAAGGCTGCCCCCTTAGGCTTCAGAAGTTACCCCAGCTTTTTACAGAACCTATATAACACTGTACCTCTGAAAATGATTTCTGACGATGACCCGGATATCAAAATTAGGAAACAGCCAAAAAGCATTTCCTTTCTTTTATGTTTTTTTGTGCCAGTTGCCCTCCCTGAGTCTTTTCATTTATCCTGGCAGAAGTTTGTCTCTTTGCCTTTAAAAGTTAAATCCACCTTCATCGCACAATGTAGAAAAAAGTGAAATTAAACTGCAGTGTGTTCCAGAGGAGAAAATCTACTTTATTCATCTCTCAGCCCTACTTTAACTTACACTGACCTAATTACAGCCCACACCAGAAGCGGAGTAGCTGAAGGAGCGCTTCTGCCACCTAGTGGAAAGAGCCTTGAACTCGGAACACCGAGACCACGGTTTTTTTTTTTTTTGCTTTATTTTTGAAATGTCTGGCACACAAGTGCAAATGACCTTCTCTAGTCTCTGCATGAACACTGAGGATATACATCACACATTGCTCTGTTTCTTTGGAGATTCAAAATGTAACGGTCTTCTAAAGAAGTCTATTTAGAGAAGGTTGAATTAATGGCTCTTCAGATGAACTGTAGCTTGAAAACTATTTTATTAAGACTGTATGACATTTCATGAAAGTTAAATTGAAAATGATAATGCAAATATTAATACCCTTTGAAGCAATGTTTTAAATATTATGTCTTGGATTTAATATTAGGGATGTTAGCACCCTCTCTACTAAATCAATTACTCTTCCTCGTAGCCACTGCACGGTTTAGCTAGCTGAATGATTTCTTCAGTGCAGCTCCTGGCTTATTTGTTTGCTTTTAGAAGTGGTACTAGACATTTAAGAATGCTTCGTTCTCTTCTTCTGGCTTCATTAACGAGTTACTGATCAGTGACTTGAAAGAAAAACTTGGATGAAAAATTTAGTCAGCCCTGAATCACCAATGCTAATTAAAACCAGGGAAATGAAGGAAAATGAAAGATATTTACAATGCCCAAATCTCGGGGTAGCTGCTTTCCTCCTTCACCAAAGCATCAATACAGCAGCCATGAGCTGCTCAGCCTGGCATTCCTGCCTGTGTCATTGAGCAAAGAAATGTCCCCCGTGCAAAAATATCCTTGAGCATATAAAGCGAAGGAATTGGCTGTGTGCAGTGGCTAAATCAATTCAGGAATCATTAGGGTAAGTAATGTGTAGGGTCACACTTGCATCCTTTCTAACAAAACATTCAATGGAATGTGATAATCTACATTGTTATATTAGGACACACTTCAATATCCTGGCTACAGATTGCTTATCATATTAAATCTAGACACAAAATTAGTTAAAAAAAAAAGTTGCTCATTATTTACAAAGACTCTGTAAGTACCTAAGGTTCTCATGATCTTGTTTAGAAACTTGGTGGTGCAAGATAATATCTATATGATTTATAGCTTAACAAACCTGTTTTATTTTATAAAAACTTACCTTGTATTTAACAAGTTTTCATTATTCATACATCAAATATTAATTAGAGATGCAAGTACAAGCCAGTCCCTATAGTAGACACAAAGGTTTACATAGCTACAAGCAAAAATGAACAGTACTGGGCTCTGATACAGGTTAATTTGATTCTTCCTCAACTCTCTACACCATGAAGACTAACATAAGAAATGATGTATATGTATTGCACAATCTCTAAAAACCAGTCTTTCCAATTCTGCTTGTTCTGTCTTAATTCAGGCCCTCTTTATTTTTAGCCTTGATTATTTCAGCTGCTTTATTTCCTATGCTCAGTTTGTGTCTGAGCAAACTTGAACTGTGTCTACTGCAATTCCCATTCACTCTTTCCACTCTTTTCAGAATCATGTTGTCTTTAGTTAAAAGCAGGTATTAATTAATTGATATATTTTAAAAGGCCAACTTAAAATCTTCCAAATTATGGCCAATTGAACTGATTTACTTCATAGAACTCTCTTCCTACGGCCAGCTTGGTGCCAATGCTTACCTATAAGCTGCTTCCTCTGAGAAAGATTTCATGATTACCTTCTCAAACATCAATAATTTTCTTGAAACTTCCTTAGCATGGATTTATAGAATTGTCTGCATTATTTCACTTAGTGCTTTCTACCTGGAACAACTGTTACCTCCTTATATAAATTTTACATTTAAAAAACCAGACACCAAGTTTTGCTGAACTTGGCCACGAGTACTGACAAATTCCAGTGCAATTTCATATAATTCTAGGTAGGTAAAATGCTAATGACTTTTCTAATAGTTGTTTTTGCCACACTGTTTTACTCTTCAGCTTAGAGCCTCAACATAGTAGGATGGGAGAGAGAGAGAAAGAAGACAGAGAGAAAAGAGAGGAGAGGAGAGGAGACAGAGAGAGAGAGAGAGAGAGAAAGGAAAAGGGAGAGATGGGAGAAAATACTGAAAACTGAATAAAGGATAAGAAACGATGATGGGGGGTGTTATTATAGATCTTTTATTAGAGGGTATTTCCCACAGGAAAGGGAAAGAGGAGATTAAGAAAGAAAGAAGAAAGGGAAGCTGAATGAAAAGTAATAGAGGCTAGTAAAGAGAGGAAAATAATCAGAAATAAAGGAAATGTTTTATTGAAATGTACTATGCACTGGGCATTACAGTGGTCACACCACACGTATCATGTTGGATGCTTCTCAAAAATGTTGAGCTAACTATTGTGCCCATCTTTCAGGTTAACAGTCTGAAGATTAGTAGGGCTCTTTGTCACACAAATAACTGCACTGAAATCAAATCCCATGTCATTCAGACTTCAAAATCCAAGTTATTTCTTGAATAGCTGTTCCGGGGACAGTGATTGGTAGAAAATCTGATGACGTGATGAGCTCACACTAAGGGAATCATGTTTCTTTTAACGTTATGGAAGACTATGGGGGAAGGAAGTATGCTTTTTTGAAAGAAAGGTAAAGCCAGATATAAACATAAGAGATGAGTTAATAGAAATTTGGGGAATGTCCTCATCTTTGCTTTGAATGAAGAAAAGATCTGTATATGAAAACAATTGGTCCAGCAGAATGGATAAATTTTAAATGATTAATGTATATCATCACTTTAATTTCAAATGCTAGTACGATAGTTACTTTCTTTTATTCCAAAGAATTTCCCGAGTACCTACCATGTTTCAGGCCCTCTTTTATATACTGGTGAACAGCATGAAGCCAGGAAGTTCCTGCATAATTGCTTTTTTCAGGAGAGGGAAAGATACATGGAAAAAACAATTAATGTAAAGATTGTTTTTGATGAGCAAGTGCTATAAAAATATACAAGAATGGCCATAATAAAAAAATAGTAGATGATGGCTATGGGGCAGATCATGAAAGGAATAATTACTGGATTATTATGGTAGATGAAGAAACTAAGAAAGGAGAAGCATATGTTCAATACTTCATAAGAGAAATCTACAAAACTTGGTGAATGAATGTGTAAATTAAGAGTGCTGAGAAATCAAAGGAAATCCCAAGAAGTATTTATGTGACTGCTAAAGCATACATTGGCAAGGAGAAAAATGACTTAATTATTTAAAACAAAACTTTACTTAATCATTGCTAGAACAAGAATTAAGTGCCGTCAAATGACCCATTCTTTACTTTCCTACAAAACTATCGTATGGAAATAAATTAAGAAAAAACATAATCAGCACTTTTATACTGTTGGTGGGAAAGCAAACTAGTACAACTACTATGGAAAGCAGTGGGGAGATTCCTTAAAGAACTAAAAGTAGATCTATACTTTGATCCAGCAATCTCACTACTAGGTCCCTACCCAGAGGAAAAGAAGTCATTATACGAAAAGGATACTTGTACACATGCATGTTTATAGCAGCACAATTTACAATTGCAAAAATATGGAACCAGCCTAAATGCCCGTCAATCAATGAGTGGATAAAGAAAATGTGGTGGATATGTATACCATGGAATACTACTCAGCCATAAAAAGGAATGAAATAATGGCACTCACAGCAACCTGGATGGAATTGGAGACCACTATTCTAAGTGAACTAATTCAGTAACGGAAAACCAAACATTGCGTGCTCTCACTTAGGTGTGGGAGCTAAGCTATGAGGATGCAAAGGCATAAGAATGATATATGGAACATTGGGGACTCGGGGAAAAGGGGGAGGGTGGCAAGGGATAAAAGACTTCTCACTGCTTGGGTGCTGGGTGCACCAAAATCTCAGAAATCACCCCTAGAGAACTTATGTATGTAACCAAAGAGCAACTGTTTCCCAAAAACCTATTGAAATAAAAAATTTTTTAAAAATTAAAAACATATAAAGCAGAGTAAGGATACAGAGAGGAGGAGTGTGTTGTTTTTGAGAGAGTCATCAGGAAGACAATAAAGTGAAGGAGTGAATGACATGGATATTGTGGATATTGTGGGAAGAGCAGTAGAAGCCAATGACTAGTGCAAAGTCTCTGGGGAAGGTGAGATTTATGTCTTTAAGGGCCAACAAGTACTGCAGCATAATGAACAAGAGACACAGTGGGAGGAGAAAGAGTTTGAAAAGTGGAGAAAGGCCCAACCACGTAGGGCCCACGGATATGGATGGATTTTTCATTTTTCATTAGGTGCAGTAGGCACAATGCCTGGAGCCCACAGTAATTTCAGACGTTCAGAAAATAATGTTTTACAATCAGAAGACAAAAATGAATTTTTTAATTAAAAAGTATTTTAACATATGCTATAAATATATTTATCTCCATACCAAGGCAGTTCTGAAATACAATGTTCAATATATATATTTTTTTTTACGGAGGAAGACATCCACAGAAGCGAAATTGCTCAAAGTATATGAAAGTCACAATGTGCCCCACCTTAGAGACAGGAATGCCAATGAAAGTTGTAATCAGGGAGGAGAGGGCATAGTTTGAGAAAAAAGGAGCCTTGGCCTGAGAATTGGGAAGAAAGGAAGGGTCCTATTAAGAAAACTGAGAAGGAATAGTCAAGAGAAAGGGGAAAAGTAAAAACCCTCCATCCCCGGAACCAAGCCAATGAAGTGTTATAAGAATGAACATTCAATTTTCCTGGATAAAATGCAACATCAGCTTGTTCCTTTACTTTGCCTTATATTTAAGCTTAGAAACTGAGGATGTCTGGTGAAAAGAATCAGACAACTATCCCCCTAATTGCTGATACATGTCTTTTCTTCCTTGAGTTATTTGTCCACACTAAGCACCTGGATTGTCACTGGCACCCTCTACATAATATCTTTTTGTTGGAAAATATTTAGCTTGTATTAGGAAAATTTTGCCAAATAAAAATGAGTGCTATCTTTTTTAAATTTAAGAAATAATTCACTTAATAAAGTATATAGTATTACCTAACACAAGAATGATTAAAACCAAATATAAAATCCACAACTTTCTTAAATACTACTGTCATTGATCTTTCCACTTTTAGTCTTATTTTAATTTAGTGTGGTTTATATTGTTTGCTAAAATTCTGGATTCTGCTTTTGCTTTCCTTCAGGATATATCTAAGTCACTTAAACTTACATTATCTTTATTTTTGCCCCTCAGATTCTTAGTTGAAAAATGATACTAGTATACTCTTCATAGATTTGTCACAAAAATAAGTAAAATATTACAAAGAAAGGACAATGCCTAACACATGAGAACTGTTCAGTAGTTTCTGACTTCCATGATTTATAGTTTTCTATTTATCAGTAGTTTCTGACTTCCAGACTTTATATTTTTCTATTTATCCTTTATTTCAAGAAATTATTTATCAATCAGCCTATCTATATCTGTGTGTGTGTGTGTGTGTGTGTGTGCATGTGTGTTTATAATGTGAGTTAGGCCCTGCTCTAGGTTCTTGAGAATATACCAGTAAATATACCAATTCAAAAATTCTTCCATGATAGGAATTAAATTTTAGAGGAGTAGACAATAAACATTAAACAAAATATTGTGAGGAAAAATGAAAATTCTTGCAAGTTTGAATACATAGCTTTGTTTCATTTGAATTAATTAAGGGATTGAGACCTACAGATATCTGGGGGAGAGCATTGCAGACATGAAGAACTGCCAGTATACTGAGGGTGGCCCTTAATGGATGTGCTCCATAAAGGGTAGAAAGCCAATGTGGCTGAAAGAGAGTAAGAAAGAAAGTAGTAGATGTTGAAGGAAGAACATTAACATGCCATTCAGCATGTAGGGCCTTGCAAGCTTTCATTAAAATGCTGGCTTATAATTTTATGGAATTAGAGTACCCTTGAAATATTCTGAATGATGGGTGACATTATCCTAAATAAAACAAGATCACAGAGGCTCCGATGTTGAAAATTGACATTTTGTGAACAAAATTTTGGAAGCTACAAGGGAAATACAAGTAAGGCATAAGAATGACTTGGACTGAGATGGTAACATGAGAAGTAGTTAGAATCTAGCTATGTTTGATGATCCATCAGTTTTTCTAAAGCAATGTGTTAGAATGTAGGAAGAAGACAGAAGTGAAGAGGATGACTCTGAAGTTTTGATCTTTAAAACTGGATAGAGATAGTTGCTATATTATGGTAAAGGGAAAGACTGAGAATAGAGAAAATTTGGAGGAAAGGATCAGGAGTTCTAATATGGACATATATGTTTGAGTTGTCTATTAGAAATGCAAATGGAAAAGATGAATAAGTAGTTATATATCTGAAGCTACATTTAAGTGGTGATATCTAGAGATATATTCAGAGTTTTCAGAATACTAATGGCATTTCAAGTCATGACACTGCATGAAGTCACCAAGAGACAGTATTGATAGCAAAGAGCAGAATTTTTAAAATATTCTCAATTCTGAAGTATCCCATTATTAAGAAATCTGAAAGAGGGAAATTGGTGTGGCCATGGAGATAGGCAAACAACAAGGGAGTGTTGCTTTGGAAGCCCATTGCAAAGTGATAATAGGAGGGAAAAGTATTCAACATGGTTCTGCGGCTTGTAAGTTAAGTGAGATGAACGTTGAGAACTGATCACTGGATTTATCAACATGGAGATCATTAATGACTTGGACTAGGTAAGTACTTGTAGAGTGTGGGGAAGATAGTGTGATTGGAGTAGGCTCAAGAGAGAACAAGGAGAGAAGAAGTTAAGAAAGTAAATATATAGCATAAACAAATATACCGGTATAGAACATTCAATATAATTAATGTTCATGTAATTGCAAACATTTAATAAATCATCCATGATTACTATGAGCCTCAAGATAAAGCATAACAGATTATTGAGCTTCCTCAGAATTAAGCAGATAATAAATCAACAGAATTTAAATGGATGCAAAAAATCTCTACCTAAGAAAATAATTTTATTGTTGTTGTTATTATTGATAAAAAAAAAAAGAAGCTAAATGTAAGAATTTCTTGCAATTGAAGCAATGGCAAAAACCATAATTAGTTTTGCACTAACATAATACAACAAACACGCAGAAAGAAGTACTCTGAAGCCACTAAGCCTCTGTGACATTGAGTCTAAGGTCAAATCATATGGTCAGCATGCACTCCGTAACACTTTCAGAATCAGCAGTGCTTGTGTATTCCTCTTATAGTTGCACCTCAGATGTTTTCTTTATATTCTTCGAACTTCAAAATTAGCTATAGTTTAGTTTTAGATTTTCAAAGGTGACCTTTTATACAGGAATCACCAGTGAATGGCCCACGTACACAAAAATGTCTTGTACCTTGCAAGCTAAGTACTTTTAAAACTAGAAAGTACATATTCCCTTTAAATAAAACAATGGAGTTCAAAAATAATTTAAGACAAATACTAATATTGATAAATTGACAGAAATTGAATAAAATTTACTTTCTTACAAGGCAACATAAAGCAAAACAAAGAAAGTTCAAACTTGATTCATCATTTACCTATGATCGGTGTCGTTAGAAATTCTTATGTCTTCACTGTGTCTATTTAAAAGAATAGAACACAATTTCTCACTAAGGCGAGGAGAATTTTATGCAAGAAAAATGAATATGGAATTTTAGAAGCATTTTACAAACTACAAACATAAATAATAAAACCACTGACTATGGATTACACTCTATTAGTTCTAAAGTATTGAGGTCAAATGAAAAAGAGATAAATAGTCAGTTAAATCACAGAAGGCCATCTTAATGAAAAGCAGGCATGTGATATCTGGATCTGTCTCCCAAAGCATGGTATCATGCAAGAGCCCACTTTATGCAGTTCAAATGAGTTTGCCTAGAAACAGATTAATTCATGATCTTATTATAAAATGTCATTTAGATTTTGGACAGATACTTCATAGACTCTTTAAGTTAATTCTATTTTAGAGCATGAAGTTGAGTCCAGCAGGGCAAAATGAAGATTTCATATGAATATCTTAATCCTTAAAGCAAGAAAGCCTTCCACAGAATAAGGCCGAGCATTTGAAGACATGACTTTCCTGGGTTTTTTTCTTTAGAAAGATTTTAGAGCCTTTTTAAATCCTTTCATTTAGTCTTAAATTCTGGAAAGCCAGGCTTCAGTATTTCACCTACGTGGAATAAAACCCAAACCGAAAATGTGTGTTTAACATGAGGTTTTTTTAATGAACTATAAATAGACTCTGTTGCAATAATTTTTAACATTAACATATAGTCTTTGCAGAATGAACCAAAACATACACATATATGCAAACACACACATTGAAAAATAAAATAAAAATAGAACATTTGTTTTGTATTAAAAATTCATTAGTGTATTTGAGGGAATCAAATATATTCATAAGCTGTTTTAAATATTTAATGCAAAATATTTTACTACCCAATAAATTCATTAAAGAGTAATCGTAAATGGATGCTTTTTGTTTAATAAATATGCCAAGTTTAATTACCCCAATGTAAATAGTATAGAAGGTAGTGAACATTAAATTCACTGTAAAATTATTTTTATGTTGTATTACCTTCATTGATGTCAATTTAATTAAAGCATACATTGGCAAGGAGCAAAATGACTTAATTATTTAAAACAAAACTTTACTTAATCATTGCCAGAACAAGAATTAAATGCCCTCAAACGACCCATTCTTTACTTTCCTACAAAACTATTGCATGGAAATAAATTAAGAAAAACCATAATTAGTGTATTTTAAAATGTTTTTATCCAATAAATAGAAAATTAAAATCAACCATTTAAGAATATTCTCAATTTTTTGACAAACATATAATACAGTTCTAAATGACTGTCTAAGGAAACCCTATTTTCCACAATTCTATGTAGGTTTTATATATCAATTACAAACTTTTCTTGAACTAATCTATTTGTATGTTTTTGCCTTCTGTTTGATTTGAATTTGCTTTTAATAGAAATACAAAAATTTGATGAGTGAGACACATTTTTTGTAGATGAGACTCATCGGTATGTATTTTTTTTTTTTATTTTTTATGTCCTGTTTATGTTTGAGCCCCTGGAACTTAGTGAGCGATAAATAAACATGTATTGAATACATACATGTTTGAATGGATAAGTGGCCTGAAGAATAAATGAATGCATTGAAATACCTCTTTCTTTCCCATTTTAAAAGGAAGATGTTCAGCCTTAAGATGTTAAGTAATTTGCTTAAAGAATTACATGGAAACTTTGAAGATTCTATTGACAAGCTAAGGACTCTTCATCACAGCATATTAGTATCCATGGAAATATAATGTAAAAATGAGTAGGAGTAGAAGTTTATAGAGTGACAATTGCTATAGAGGGACAAAATAACAGTAGGTAGTATGTTAATATCTGCTTAGATGCTGACTAAAATGAGCTATGAGGCAGATCATGAATGGAATAATTACTGGATTATTATGGAAGATGAAGAAACTAAGAAAGGAGAAGCATATGTTCAATACCTCATAAGAGAAATCTATAAAACTTGGTGAATGAATGGGTAAATTAAGAGTGCTGAGAAATCAAAGGAAACCCCAAGAAGTATTTATGTGACTGCTATCATGAATGTTTGTGTCCCCCTCAAAATTCATATGTTGAAACCTAACTTCAATGTGGTGATATTAAGATATGAAGCCTTTGGGAGTTGATAAGGTCATAAGATCATCTCATCAGTGGGATTGGTGCTCCTATAAAAGAGGCTTGAGGTAACTTGTTTTCCCATTTCACCATGTGAGGACACATAGATGGCACCACCTGTGAAGCAAAGAGGGGGACTTCACCAGACATCAGATCTGCTGGTACCTTGATCTTGAATGTCTCAGCCTCCAGAACTCTAAGCAATAAATTTCTGATGTTTATAAATTACCCAGTCTAAGGTATTTTGTTTTAATAGTCCAAATAGGCTAATACAGTGCAGTATCTGAAGAAAAATGTTTCCATTTTGATTAAGGAAGGAAAAAGTAACATGTTGAGAAAGATATGATTGTTCCAACTTTCCAAATACTATGATTTGAAACCAGTGAGGACAACAAAACAAACAAGTCTTGTAGGAATTAATTTAAAAGTACAGATTATAACAACATGTTAAAATGATAAGTCTGGAAATGAAGAACTGGTCTTTATCCACATTGCCAGGTGCAGTGCCTCACACCTGTAATCCCAGCACTTTGGGAGGCCGAGGTGGGCACATCACCTGAGGTCAGGAGTTCCAGACCAGCCTAGCTAATATGGTGTAACCCCATCTCTAGTAAAAATACAAAAA
>NW_012109875.1:94444-115284 GCF_000951045.1 Mandrillus leucophaeus
AAAAAAAAAAAAAAAAAAAAAAAAAAAAAAAAAAAGAAGTTTGAGGTTTTGAAGTTTTCAAGTAAATGAATGAATAATATGTTGATTTTCTTCTTGTTCCTCTAGATTTTTTTTTTCTTTTTTAATCTTTGGGCCCTCACATTGCTGTACTATCTGCAAAGATATTCTTGCACATATCTCCTTCACATATTTTAATCATTCAACTATCAATTGAAACATCTCGTAACATCAGCATAGCCTTGGTAAACTCAGTACTTGTTATATACAAAGCAGGACTTTATGCACTTCACATCAATTAACTCATTTAATCCTGATGAAAACCCTATGAAATAGTACTGTCATAATTATATTTTACTTAAAGCGAGAAATGGAGACAAGGAAAGTATAAGAAATTTGTAATAACAACTAGAATCTCAGTAAGTGAGACTTGGACCAAGGCAGTATGTCTTAATACATGCTCTTAACCACCAGTCTATGCTGTTTAAGTATTTCTTCACCCCCATTTGTAATATTTTAGAATGCATAACCTGAAATTATCCTATTCATTTATTTCCTAGTAGGTTTTCTCCTATTTCAGAGAGCATTTACCTATAAAGATGAAATGTCAAACGTCTAAACTTTCATTGTAAGTATGCAGTTTAAAAAACATGCACAAGTCAAGCAGAGAAGTTAAAAGTTGTCCTAGATTATATTAATTTATATATTCACACACTTTGTATCATGTGATTTTGCAGACCCTCTCATTACAGAGGTGAAATATATTTCTGCCTCCCTTGGCTTTGTTTTCAGCCCTGAAGCATACTGCAGCCAAGGGGATATGTGTCGTAGTAACTTGATAAGAGGCTAGAAAAGAATGTTTGCAATACCTCTCTTTCACCATTAGAACATGACTAGCTCACTGGTTCAAGGGACTGATCCAGTTGAGTGGAGTCTAATCCCCAGCTTATCTTCAAATTTAGGAACCAAGTAATGATTATTATGTTATGTCACCGAGCTTTTGTGCTTGTTTGTAATACAGCGCTTTTTATAGTAAGAGCTGATTGATAGAGAAATTGGTACCAGAAAAGGGTACTGTCATTATGAAAATCTAAATTTTCTGGCATTGCCTTTACAACAGGCAGCAGTCTCTGAGGAAATGGTTAGAAGAGGTTGGGAAAATGCCAAAGGAACTGTTTCAGGAGGATGAAAAATTGGAGACATGTGTTTTGTAGTGATGAAATATTTGATAAAACTCTCACGTGAGATTATTTAGAAGATTGAAAATGCACCTAATGAATATTTAGAATTGGAAAAGGAGACCTCTGGAGAAAACAAAATGTTGACAGCTTGAGTTTTACCCTTTTCGGTACAAAAAATAAAAACTAAAAGTAAGAGCTGAGCTCAGAACAGACTTTGTAAGCAGAATTTAGAATTCATATGTAGTTGAGAACTTGTTGAGTTGGAAAATAACAACTTTTTCTCATCTTTAATCATCCATATCTTCTCAAAATAAGATATAGACAGGGTCAAGAACCTTCCTTCAGTATTATGTTCATGTACGACAATAAAACATGTACGTAGCCCTGTTAGGTGCTAAAATATATTATAAAATGAGCTGTTTTAAATATGTGGTACTGGTGCATAAATGAGTAGATTAATGGACTATAGTAGGAACAATAATGAGACATACTTTTGGAGACACCTGAGCACCAGTCTATCTAGGAGGTTGTGAATCAGCAGGTAAAAATGCAGATTTTCTGCCGTCAAAGACTGGGGAGGACTGTGGCAAATTAATATGATCACAAATCATTTGTTACTCTTGTTATGGGGGGGAGCAGAGATTTGTTCTACTGCCTTTGAACTTGGTCTTGACTTCTATGAACAATAGAAAGAAAAGGTGATATACAGGGTCAGTGGAATGTGGCTGACAAATGCTTCTCCAGCTCTGGGAATAAGCTATCTTGGACATGTAGGCTGATGGAGTCTGCAGATGAGGACATCTACATGAGAGACCCTAAGCAAGGACCAAGCCACTGAGCTCAGTCAACCCACAGAAACCTGAAAGATACCAATAAATTGTGAGATTAAACTACTAATTTGGAAGGTGCTTCATTATAGAACAATAGATAAGTAGGAAGAGGCAAATGATGAAAGCTTGAAAACCAAAGAATTAAAATAAATTCAAGCAAAGGTAAGTTCTGTGAAGGAGATACAAGAAATTAAAGAGTTCAGGATCCATATGCATCCATTGATTGATTTAGTTTTGAACAGCAGTATACAGGAAATTAGCCTGAAAGCCCTTGGTCTAGGATTAAATGAGTATGAACAACTTATAAGCAATTTTAGAACAAATCATTAACTAAAAATCAATACTGAATGCCCTTATGTATGTCTTTCAAAAGAAATGGCATATGAAATAGTCAAATGGGCCTGGCGTGATGGCTCACACCTGTAATCTCAGCACTTGGGGAGGCAGAGGCGGGTGGAGCACGAGGCCAAGTGTTCGAGACCAGCCTGGCCAACATGGTGAAATCCTATCTCTGCTAAAAATACTAAAATTAGCTAAGCATGGTGGCACACACCTGTCATCCCAGCTACTCGGGAGGCTGAGATAGGAGAATCACTTGAACGCAAGAGAATAACTTGAACTCAGGAGTCGGTGGTTGCAGTGAGCTATCGTGCCATGCACTCCCGCCTGGGTGACAGAGCAAGACTCCATTTCAAAAAAAAGAAAGGAATAGTCAAATGGAAAATATTCTCTTTTAAAAAGTAGTTAAAAGAAATATAAAAGTAATTAAAATGTTTATAAAATAAATGCCAAAGATATCAGATTATTTAATATGTAACGTGCTCATAAAAATCAAAGGGAAGTAACATCCTAAATTATAAATGAACAATATAAAGGAATGAATAAATTTTTTTTAAAAGCACAAATTGTAAAAAATAGTCAACCTCATAATTATTAGTAAAATGCAAATTAAAAATTATTGATATATTTCAAACCTTTTCCTTAGTAAATGAATGTTCAAAAAATAGAATTAGGCAGTCTGCTGGTGAGTGTCAAAAGTAAGTGTCCGATATCTTACTACCAGGCAAGCATGTAGTTGCAGTGACAGATCCAGGCATACACACCATCCAAAGAACCACACTCACCAGAAAAGTTTTAAGAATAAAAAAAACAACTCCTGTTTACTCTAGGTAGGTTCAAAAATTTGTAACATTTTGTTTTCATTTGCTTTACCATTTGTTCATTTTTTCCCTCTGTCTTACTCTAAATTTATAATTTATTTCTGTGTCTATCTTGCTGTGAAATCTATTATTTATTCATAATATATTTATTCAAACTACTTTCAATATAATTTGTCCCTGTATTTATAAACATTTTAGAGTGTATTTGATAAGAACAAGGAATCAAGAGATGTAACATTATTACTAAAACAATTTTGTACCAACAGTTCATATTCAAATGTCCCTAATTGATCAATCAGTTCTTTTATAGATTTTTTTTCTACTAAGAAATGCAATTTAGTATCACGCATAAGACTAATTGTCATGTTCCTTTTAGCTGCTTTAATCAGAAAATTTCTCAGTTTTTATCTTTTTTCATTTTGACATTTTAAAAATGACAGCCCAATTATTTTGTAGATTATCCCACAATTTGGGAATTCAATGTTTCTTCATAGATAGATTCATGTTATTCATATTTTTGTCAGGGGTATTCAAAAATGAGACTGTACTATTCTCAGTGTATCATAAAAGAGGGTACATGATGGCAGTTCATCCCCTTAATGGTGAAATTAACTTTAATTACTTTATTAAGTATGAGGTAACTAGGTTAAGGTCCTGATGACAAAGTTTATACACTATAAAATTATTATTTTTTATTTGTATTTGAAACATTTCATGGGAAAAAACTGTGCGAGTGAAAATATACTGTTCGTTGTCAAGTTTTCACACAGTAGATTCAGTACCTGTTGCTTTTATTCGTTTGGGCTAAATTAATGACAGTTACAAAATGTTAATTTTCTAACTCTACTTTTTATTGTACATTTAGTAACTTCTGTGTCACTCTAAGGAAAAAAACTTCCCTTCCGTATTTATTTACATGTTCATTTGTCTGTTTTTCTATTAATCATCTATTATCTGCATAGGTATTAAGATAGATAGATAGATAGATAGATAGATAGATATGCACACATGTACAGAGACAGACAGTGAGAAGAGAGAGAGAGAGAGAGAGAAAGGAGGGGAACAAAGAGAGAGATGGAAAGAGACAGAGAGAGAGAGACAGAATTGTTACTTTCCACAATTCATATTCCATTTTTGTTTGAACTTTTAATTCATAGATGTACTGATATCATTTAACTTAACAGAATATATAAATAATACAAGAAAAATAATTCCAAGATAGTAATGATATTAAAGATATAATAACATAATTTTTAAAAATTTCCTCTAAATGTTCATAAAATGCTTTCAATAAAACCTCTCACTGAAATTTTCCACCTCTCTCATTATTCTTTCGAAAAAGAGCATTATATTTTCAAATAAAAAAATGCCTGTTAAAGTTGTACTTTGTTAAATCAGTTGTTTTATCTCCTCAATAATGAATGATGATAACAAGGAAATGACCCTTGGCATGTGACAAACTGAGATAAACAAAAACAATTATATAAGAATTTAATTCTAATATGTAAGAGATCTGGTAAGAAATTTATGCATTAAAATGTGGAGATAACAATTATCTTACCTACTTTATAGGGTTGTTGTAAAGACTGAAGGAGGGAATCAAATGAGAGAAAGCCATAAAGTTTTTAGAACAGTACCTGCCATAGAAACACCATTTAAAAATACCATTATTATTATGATGGTGTGATTCCCATATAGTGCATACAAAATATTCCCTATCAGGTAAGAAAAAGTAAAAGATTAGTAACAGGTTAAATGGATATTTGGTGAAAATATCTTGAAATTTGAAATCTATCATTTTGTATTTGAATTCTAACGTGTTAACCTTGTAAATGATGTTGTCCACTTGCTAGGTGAACATACGTGAAATTATTTAATGATCCTACACTGAAAATTATTGAACTATTTTACACTGTTCAATCCCTTTAACCATAAAATGGACATGATGATGATAATGACTTTTGCCTTATGTGAAGATTCTCTTGAATTCACTTATTTAATGAAATTTGTATTTAAAATATTTTAAAATTAGAGAAAAACATAATACACACATATCCTTATGTAGAATTGACAAATATTAATATATTGACAAATCTACTTGAGATTTTTTTTCTTTTAAGTGCAATATTATAGAAATATTACAGAGCAACATCCAGTGCTCCTCCTCTCTTCCAAACCACTTCATTACGCAGACATGAGCAGTACTTGGAAACTGGCATATTTCTTTTCTGTTCACTTACTATGTAAATGATACAGTGTCATATCATATACTTTAGAAGCACATAAATGACATGATTTTATATGTGGTTGAGCAAACTATTATTATCCAGATTTACAGATACTGATAAATATAGTACACTTATTATAATCTCAATGAAATTTAAGTGTAGTTTATTATTATTATTGTTACCATTATTACTATTGCAAATGTGTAAATATTATGCTAGTTTTCAGCAATATAAAATAAACATTTTGACATTTTTAAGATATTCATTGTAAGCTAGTAAGTGATGAATATTTGGAGATGATGCTTGTGTGTTTGAAAGGAAAATGTTCTCTAAAACTTAATTGCAGCCTGTAATTAAAACCAGCTACTTTCTTGGTATTTAGAATATTTTATATCCACATTCTTTGCAATCTATTCTAATGAAATTATGAGTTATTATGCTATAATCTCCCAAAAGGCTTCTGTTTTTATTATTCCTTGTATTTGGTAAACTTTTATTTGGAATATTTGAGTCTCTATTGCTAGGTATATAAAGGTTATTTTATATTTATTATATATTATTTATTTTAGCATCAACTAATGAACCAAATAGCCAATTAGCATCAGTTTAATATTACTACAACAGATTTGTTTGGTTGCTGTTGCTCTTATTGCTATTATTATTATAATCTGAGAATATACATCTATTAATGCTTTTACTTCCAGTCTGTGACATATTGTAGGTTTCTCTTACTTTCTCTCTCAAATATATCTTTAAAAATATTTCTTAGCATCTAGCATTTAATATATTGATTGCTACATGTTTGAATTAATATCTATAGTCTTGTTTTCTATTTACCCTCCTTATCTGTTTCTTGTTCTCTTTTTCTCTTTTTAGTTTTTCCATCAAATTTATTTAAACATTTTGTCCCTACCTCCAACACATACATATTCACACACTTTCTTTTCAAAAAATTCTAGTTTTTCCTCAACTAACAGATTGAAAGTTGTATGTTCATTATTCTTTTAGCAAAATACAAGAATATACTGAGGATGCATACTTTTTTAAAAAGAATATGGCTTTTTAATTTTTATTATATCTGAGAATCCTAGCATATCTGTTAACAAGTAAGTTTTGTTCTCTTACAGCTTTTGTTCATCCTCTCTGGAAAATTATAAGGAACTTAAATTTTTTAATTGAATTACTTCATTTTCTATATCCTTTTAATATAATATTTTAATTCTAATGCTATTTAAACCTAATTATTATCAGATTATCAAGACATGTGCTTACCGTTGTATTATATATTTCTTTTTTTCTGTGTTCAGCTATTTTTTAAATAAACATATCTAATGCTAGTTACTCAATGGAAATCTCTAAGTGGTGATTTCTTTTCATTAAGCTGTCTTTAATTTATCCTCATTTTGGCTGATGATAATGAGCAACAGATTTATCCTTTGATAACTATTTTTCCATCACATGTTACATGTATCATTTTGGTTTTCTTATCTATATATCTTTATGATAAGAAGTCTGTTAAGTTTGTAACTCCTGTGTACATAATCTTCCTTTTCTGTGAAGTTTGATTTTGAAATTTAGTTTTCACTTTTTGGTGCTCACTTTCTGATGTTTGTAGAGATAAGATTGTGCCCACTAATCCTGATAAACACTTATCTATGCTTCTTAAATCTAGACATTTCTGATTTCTTTTTAATTATAAAAACTTTCCTCTCTTATCTCTGTGAATGTTATGTCTTTCTTATCTTTTACATTCAGAGATAAAATGTGTTAATTAAATGTTCTTTCATATTTTCCTTCTCTTTATGTAGTTTACATAATTTCCTCAGATTCACATTAAACTTTACCTGTAAACTTTCTCTCTTCAGCTATGTGTAATGCTGTTCAATTGCCCACTCATTATTTAATATCAATTACATACAGCCACACATATGGGTAAATGTTTATAGAGGCATACAGACATAAATAGGAATATATAGAGAGATGGAGATTTTTCTACAAGATTTGTATAGTTTTTATCAAAGGCTTTTGTCCCTTGGTTTCTGTAATTTTTCTTCCTTTCATTATAATTATTTTTATTATAAATTTTGGTATAATTTTATTCTTTTCTATTCTTTAATCACATTTCTTATAAATGGCTTCATTATATCAATTTGGAGATTACTAATTCTTCTGTTTGTAATTTCTGCTGACTTCACCCTAGAGTGAATTGATAATTCTTATGATTGCAAAGTTTTATATGTGAGTTTTTCTTTAGTGAAGACTTAGTTTGTGTTTGTTTGTTTCCCTGGCCAAGTCCTCTATGACCTACTTTATGGAAAAGCTTCTACAGAGTAGTTCAAGTTTAATTGTGCAGGCATCCCAGAGCTTTAACTAAAACTATTTTTATTTTATCACTAATTTATAGTCAAGAGATTACTGCACATTTGGATAATGAAATATATATCTGGACATTTGGGTCCCACACCTTCATGCATCTTTAGGCTAGGGTTTAATCATTTTATTAGAGATCTCCACTCTCTGTCCCAAACCCCAACCTCTCTCTTGGAGACCTGGGAAGACAATCATACTTTTCACTTCTCTCTATTGAATACAGTTTCCTTAGTCATTTTATTTTAATCAAGGACAGTCCCTTATGTAAGAGTTACAGTTTTAGCTCTGAAGGGATAAGACTGCATCTTTCCTTATTAAAAATCCAGGCTTTTGCTGGTAGAATGATTCCAATTTTATTATATTATCCAGGTCACTTTCAAGTTAAGTCATGAGTTTTCCATTCCCAGTTTGAGTTTACTCTTCATGTCCAGGGTTTCTTGTTTCCTCTTAAACTTAACTCTCATCTTAAAATGGTAATTTATATTTTTCACAGTATTTTTGTGCATCAAACACGAAGTTTTTGATCAGGTTAGTCATCCATGTTGCTGGAAGCCATTTCTATATATTTTTCACTTTGTCAATTACTATTATGAGAAAAAGCTACATAAGCAAGATCAAAAGCAATAGAATTACAAGGAGAGATTTTAATGCTTTTGCAAGATGGAATATAATAATATATGTTCAAATTTGATTCAGAGAATGGACTTGAGCACATCAAGACCTGTATTTTTCTGTAACACCATGACTCTGAAAATTCACTTAACTTTGTTGAACCCATAAGGAAGAAATAAATTGAGATACAGCAGCACAAAACACATCTTGCCGTCAAGCTTTCATAAATTTCTATAATGAAATTATTATATAAAAGAGCCTTAAAATATTTCTCCTATAATGTCCTCATTTAACAAGTAAAGAAATACACAACATATAAGCAATCCATAGTGTCAGATTCCATTCTACAGATTCATCTCCTTCTTCTATACCAGTGTCCTTTCCAGGTTGAGACTCCCTACGTCTAATGTAGAAACCTTTAAAAACCTTAGAAGTAATTGTATTCCAATCTGCCAAGGAGATAACTTTCAATTTGAGTAAATTTATAGATGGCTAGATTCCAGCCATTCATAAGGAAAATAAGTATTATGTCATTTGAAAATTACATAATTAAATGTTATATTTTAAAATTATCAATATTCCTCCAACTCCTAAATTATGGTTTTTATGTGTGTGTGTATGTGTGTAGAGAGAGAGAGAGAAAGAGAGAGAGAGAGAACCCTATGGAATGCTATATAGCTTTGATTGCTCGAACAAAACAATAATAATAATATCTAGTTTGTGAATCATAATTCTTGTTGAAACTGAAAGATTTATGCTGGAGCAGAAAATCATGAAAGGAGCTACACCTAACCCAAATGTCTGATAGGAAGACAGATTGTTAATATATATTAAAAAATCTAAAACAAGGCCGGGCGCGGTGGCTCAAGCCTGTAATCCCAGCATTTTGGGAGACCGAGACGGGTGGATCACGAGGTCAGGAGATCGAGACCATCCTGGCTAACACGGTGAAACCCCGTCTCTACTAAAAAATACAAAAAACTAGCCGGGCGAGGTGGCGGGCGCCTGTAGTCCCAGCTACTCGGAAGACTGACGCACGAGAATGGCGTAAACCCGGTAGGCGGAGCTTGCAGTGAGCTGAGATCCGGGCACTGCGCTCCAGCCTGGGCGACAGAGCAAGACTCCGTCTCAAAAAAAAAAAAAAAAAAACTAAAACAAAAGAAAAGTTGTGAAACTCTGTGCATGAACTTTTAATATTTTAAATATTTTATGAAGATTCTTAGGGTTCAGTTCACTCTATCTCTATTCTGTCCAAACTACACTATCACTCTTACTCTCTGATAGTGGACAAAATTTGTTTTTCTAAGAAAATTATGGACTTCGTGAGAATTTGAAAAGTCTAAGTGTTACTAAATAGAGAGAAAAATTTTACCACATGATTTGCTGTATCTAGATAAGAAATTGTGTGTGTGTGTGTGTGTGTGTGTGTAGCAGAGAAATTCAATGACTACAAATAACATATTTGGAACAGTTGGGTAGTTTTGATATGGACTATAGCATATTAGATAAAAGTAATGTACTCATATTTCTTGAATAGTTTGATAACTATAGTGCTGTAGAAAATATGTTCTTAGGGGATATGTGTTGAAGTGTTTAGGGCATGTAGTATGGTATCTACAACTTTCAAATGTGTGTGCGTGTGTAACAGGGGGATGACAAACTTAATTGGTGGATCTGGGTAAAAGGTATATGGATGTTCTTTTCACTTATTTGACAAATTATGCAGGCATCTCAAAGTGTACACATCTACCGGGTTTCCTAGTTCAAGAAATAATGAAGTCTCTCACTCCTTTGTCAAATTGCTAAACACTGCTTTCTCTTTCTACACACATATTTAATCAGTACTCAATTGCTGCAGATTTTTAGCTCTTAAATGTGTTCAAAGACATCTGCTTCTCTCAAAACCTATACCATGGTTTATACTAACATCATCTTTGACAAATATATAATCTTGCACAACTATGATCAATTTCCCTCATGAAAGCGATAATAATCTTGCTAAAATATAAAATATAATGATGTCACTACCCTTTAAATACTTTCAGTGGCTTCCTGTGATCCTCAGAACAAATCCCTTAAGGCAAATTTTAAGAGGTCTCATCTGTAGTTTATCTTTGGCCTTCAGTGGAATGCTGGGCTCTTCGTTGTTGCTCAATTTCTTCTTTCTAACTGAAGTTATTTTCCTACCATCTTCCCCTGCAAATTCTTTTAATTTCTTGAATTCTCAGATGAGATGTCACTCCCTTCAAAAATTCTTCATGAGCTCGAAGACTACACTTCTCATATAGTATAGTACTGTACTATCTAAATGAGTTCTCCTGTGTGTACCCCATAGGCCCTGTACTCACTCATCTTCCTGCATGATAATCTCCAGCTGTGCTTCCTGTCCTTTAGCACAGCAGTCCCCAACCTTTTTGACACCAGGGACTAGTTTCATGGAAGACAATTTTTCCATGAATGGTGGGGACAGGGGGTTGGATTCAGGATGAAACTTCCACCTCAGATCATCAGGCATTAGATTCTCATAAGGAATGTGGAAACTAGATCCCTCACACGCGCAGTTCTCAATAAGGTTCACGCTCCTATGAAAATCTAATGCCGCTGTTCATCTGACAGAAGGCAGAGGAGCTCGGGGACAATGCTCGCTCACCGCTCACCTTCTACCATGCAGCAAGAATCCTAACAGGCAGTGGCCCCCGAGAATTGGGGACATCTGCTTTAGCAGATATTATATCCATCTTTCCTAATTTTGTACACCACCATCTGAATGAGTGACTAAAACGTGGTACACTCCCCATAGATAATTGTCAAATAATTATTGTTTGGACTATACAGTGAAACTAATTTGTAATTGAATATTTATAAATTCACTTTCAATGTTATAATAGGGCCATTCAAAGCTGCTAGATGACTAATGAGAAAGAAGTAAGTATTCTATGATTTCTAAGAAAAAGGAAAATACAGGCAGTTCAGTCTATTTGGACCTCAGATATAACTTTTGTTAATTTCATTATTCTTGAAAGAGGGTCTTACTAGGTGAGAGAAAATGGGGTGGAACACTATTAAAATAATCTATAGGGACAGAATATATAGGAACAGAAAGCATATCAGTGGTTGCCTAAGTCTGGAGGGGTGGAATTGACCGAGATGGCACAAGAGCAACAGAAATGTTCTATTTCTTTATTGTGTGGTTGTTACAAAGATGTATAAATTCCTCAAAACTCATCAAAATATATACTTGAAAGTGGTACATTATACTTCAATGATGTTGATTTTTTAAATGCTTCAGTAATTTAAACAGCTCCTCAATAACATTTCCAGCAGAGAAAGTGTTCAACAGTTTTTGCTGTTGGAGAAAAATGCTATGAGATAATATTATTTAAAATTTCTAAATAGTAGTAATAATGCGGAAATCTGTTTAAAGAGCCTTTTTATGGTAGTTTGTATATAAAAGGAAATTAATGGGTCCTACACTAATTTTATTCGGTGATTAAATCACCAAACTACTGATCTTTCCCTTGCTTATTCATAGACCCCCAGGTAATTAGGACTGTCTCTACTATATCATCTGCCAGCTGTGAGGAGAATGAGAACAATAGCTACGCAGTTCAGTGGAATCATTACCATTCATATAGGAAAACAGGACCTTTGTAATTGTTAACAACAGGGCTAGATATATTTCTTTTCCATTTTCATTGTACTTATTAAATAAAAAGCCATTAGCCAACCAAGGACTTAGATGTCTATGTGCATATACAATTAATTAATTCCAATTTCTTTAATAAGACTATTATTATTGTAGCACTGGAGTAATTCTAAGGAATAAAGAAAAAATCAAGCAGGGTTTAATTCTAATATCAAGACATCTTACAGAAATATGTTTCTTAAACATACGTCAATCTTTATCTTAAAAATCACAGTTAAGGATCTAATAAATACTATATCAAGTCAAATTGAGTAAAGCAAAGAGAGTCATCCACAGTTTTGGGCCTCTTAAACTAAAAATACTCTTTCCTCTATTGCTTCAACTTTGACTCTGTTGAAAACACACACATGTATACAAACTTTAACACACAATTGGGAAATATTAATGGAAAAATAAAACGCAAATATTAATACCTATGAGACAAATAAGTAATGATGTATAATGGGAGAAAGTGAGGTGGAATTAACTGAAAACATTTTTTTTAGTTGAGGTACAATCTACATAATACAAAATGCAAAGATCTTAAGTGTTTCAGTTAATGAGGATTTTTTGTTTGTTTTTGTTTTGAGACAGGGTCTCCTGTCACCTAGGCTGAAGTGCAGTAAGTGCAGTGGCACAATCTCAGGTCACTGCAATCTCCGCCTCCTGGACTCAAGCAGTTCTCAGATCTCAGCCTCTCAGGTAGTTGGGACTACCAGTGTGTACCACCAACCCCGGAAAATCTTTGTTTTTTTTAATACAGATGTAGTTTCACCATGGTGCCCAGGCTGGTCTGGGGCTCCTAGACTCAAGCTATCTGCCTGTCTTGGTCTCCCAAAGTATTAGGATGCCAGTTAATGAGTTTTAATACTTGAATGAGCACATATATCCACCACCCAAAACATTACAAAGCATATTCTCATCACTCAATAAGTCCTCTTGTGACATCTTCCAGTAAATTACTCACTCTGAGATGACAAATTTCTGATTACTATCACCATAGATTAGCTTTGCCTCTTGTTAGAATTTGTGTAAACGAAATTACATCGTACATATTTTCTCATGTCTTTGAGTTTTTTCACCCAACAAAATGTATTTGAGGTTTATAGTCTACAATGGTTGTATCCATAGTGAGCCTAGTGCTTACAGTATCCTTTTATTATCTCTTCAATGTATGTAGAATATTTTGATCCTGATATTTGTATGTTTTACTTTTAGCATCATGGAGAGTTTTACTATGGCCTTATCAATTTTATTAATCTCATCAAATATCAACATCGATTTAATCTTTAAAAATTGAATCTCAATTATTTTATATCATTGATTTCTACACATATTTCCGTGATGGCCTGTCTTTAGATTCAATTTGCTTTTCTTTTCCCAGCTTTTTAAATTGAAAGCTTAGATAAATTTTTTTTTCTTTTCTAATATGAGGCATTTTCACTTAAAAGTTAATTATTAACATGATAAATTTCTAATAACCACAGCCTAACTTCAACCCAGAGATTTATGTTATGCTTCCCTTATCATTCAGTTCAAAATATTTTCTAAATTCTTCATAATTTTGTATCATGGTATTTTATAAGCAAATTTGTAAATTTTAACATACTTAGGAATTTTATTAATACCTTGTTATAAATTACTTCTAATTTAATGCTAATAAATGTTTATTTTCATCAGAGAACATATGCTTTAATTTTTTGGACTCATTGTTTACATAAATAGCATATCTTTTTCATTATCTTGTTTGTTTTTATTTTTTGAGACAGAGTTTTTACTCTTGTCGCCCAGGCTGGAGTGCAATGGAGCGAGATCTAGGCTCACTGCAACCTCTGCCTCCCGGGCTCAAGTGATTCTCCTGCCTCAGCCTCCTGAGTAGCTGGGATTACAGGTGCCTGCCACCACACCCAGTTAATTTTTGTATTTTTAGTAGAGATGGGGTTTTGCCATGTTGGCCAGGCTGGTATCGAATTCCTGACCTCAAGTGATCCACCCGCCTCGGCCTCCCGAAGTGCTGGGATTACAAACGTGAGCCACTGCACCCGGACCACAATCTTATTTCTGCCTGTCATATACATGTGACACACACACATTTATTTATTTTTCTAGTGCATGTCATCCTTTTTTTCCAGTAGTGTTATTTCCAATCAACCTGAAGACTTTCTTTTAGCATGTCTTTTAGGGGTCGTTGGAGACTAATTCGTACAGCTTTCTTTTGTAATAAATTATTTTAACTTTTCCCTTCATGTTTTGAATGTTTTAATTAATGGAACAGGTTTGGCTTTGTAGAAAGAACGAGCAGACAGTACAGAGTTTCCAAATGCCCTCTTCCTACCCCATCTGCATACTGTTTTTTGATTCATTTTCTGTTCAAATCTTTTGCCCATTTCTTAATTGCATTGTTTTCTTTTTGTTGAGTTTTAAGAACTTTTTGTATATTTTACATGCCAATCTTTTATCAAGATATGTGTTTTCTCTTTATTTGTAAAGGATCTTTTGCATGGATATCAAATCTTTTTTAAGGACAAAGATAGGCTGTCCTTTTCTCCAGCATTTCACAGATGCCATATGTCTTTGATGAGAAGTCAACCATCATCTTGTATCATGATCTCCCTCTGTGTAATGTGTTTATAGCCCTTCTGTCAACTTTTAGTACTCTGTATCTTTGGTTTTTAAATGGATAGACTATGATGCTTCTAGTTGTTGTTTATTCTTTTTTAACTCAGAGTTTACTAAATGTCTTAGAATTTGAGCTTGACATATTTAACCATTTTTGTAAATTTTCTTCCATTTTTACTTCAATTTGATCTGGTCTGTTTTCTTTATCTCCACTTTCTACAGCTCCAATGACACATATGTTGTACTCCTTGATATAGTCCCACATATCTTGGGCATTTAATTTATATTTAAGTTTAATTTTTACTTTATTTATCTTGAATAATTTTAATGAATCCACATTCAAGATCTCCATACTATGTTTCAGCTGAATCTATTCTGCTATTAACCCTCTTTTTTCTTTTCTAACATTGCATGTTTTTCCTAACATTTCTATTTAACTCCTTTTCATGGTTTCCACCTATCTGCTAATATTTCCTAGCTCTTTATGTTTGCGTTGCCGTTAAATTATTTGACATCATCATTATACATGTAAAGCTTCTCTCTGATTGTTCCACCATCTGGCTCATTTTTGTTTTTGCTTGTATTGACTGTTTTGTCATTTGACCATGAACAGCTCATTATAGCTTTTACATTTTACCCTTAATGTTTTACTGTAAGCATGAAATTTTATGTAAGAGAATTCTTTAACCAACAATAAAATAATTACTCCCAGAAAATAACACTCTCCTTTTCATCAGGTCACTAGTATTAGAATTAGAATTTAAACTTTAGTTAGATTTAGTTCACCACTGACTCTCAGTATTTGAGTATGGCATCAGGTGTTTATTTTCATTTTTAAATCTTTGAGGACGTCTCTTACATCTCCAGTTCCAGCCTCACATTTTATTCTTTAGGTGATCTCATGTCACCCTGCTACCCTGCTTGAGTCTTCAGAGGATCATTTTGCTTCAAACAGTATAGGCCTGAGGGGGATTTACCTACTTCTCTTGCCCTGCCCTCAGCCTTCCACTAATGGCTTCTTTGTACTCAATGCAGGCACAGAGTATCTCTGAAATACTTTCCTCACCTTTCCCTCTCATCTCTCTTCAGAGGATGTCTGCAAAACCTGTAAAGGTCTAGGGCACCTTAAAGGGATTTATTTCTTTATCTCAGCTCTCCTCACCATCTCCCTTTTTAGTCAGAAGCTGTAAGACTCTCATCCACTCTCGTCCAAGGCCCACTTTAGAGGCCTTTTTTTCTTTTTTTTTTTTTGCTAGCGTGCCGTACAGTCAGTCTTCAGTAAGCCCTGCCTTTACTAGAGGAATGTCCCATGTCCCTCAGATGGGATCTCTCTCATTCTTAATAAGGCCATACCTATGTACTCAATGAGGGACCATAGGAAAGAATTGACCAGTGTTTGCAGACTTTCTTTAGTTGACCCACTTCTGACCAAAAACTAAACAGAAATCTGTGGGGCGAAAATGCTGATCTGGGAAAACATTGTTTGCTCTTTTACAACCCTTTGAAATGAGAGTTTTTATATTGGTTGCCACCTCAACATTCATAATTTTACAATATCTAAACTTACAAATACGTTAATCAGTAACTTACATTTTTTTTTGTTATTGTAAAATAAAAATACAGAGGAACTATTAGTGATATATACAGGCCACAAACAGAGCAGAGACCAACTACAGAGATGGAGACTCACAACATTTAGCTTTCTAAGGCATAAAGGTAAACATTTTAACAGAGTAATTGGAAGAGGCCTCCCAGTGAGGTGACATATATTGGGAGATTTTTTTCTGTTTTTTCCTATTCTATAATTTTTACTAATATATTATTTATATGCAATTAAGTTCACAAATTTTAAATGTGCAGCTTGAGAAATTTTTATAATTGTGTCTAATCATGAAGACATCATAGATATTAAAACTCTAAATAAAGTTTTTTGATGTCCTTTTACATCCAGTCCTCACCCCACAACCACCATCTCAGACAAAACCCATCTGCTTTCTTTCACAAAGTTGTGTTTTTTTCCAGAATTTCATATAAGCAGATTCATATATAGTATTTCTGTTTGATTTCTTTAACTTACTATGATGTTTTTGAGATTGATTAATGTTGCTGCATTATTTCTGTGTAGTATTTTATGGGACGGACCTACACAATATGTGTATGCATTCACAAATGAATGGAAATTTGTGTTGCCTCCAGATTTTCATAATTTTGAATAATGCTATTGTGAACATTTATGTACATGTTTTCCTGTGGATGTATATTTGCATTTCTCTTATGTAAATATCTACAAGTGAAGCTGCTTTTACATAAATATCTACAAGTGAAGCTGCTTTGTCCTTTGGATAAGTGTGTATTTCACTTTATAAGATAATGCGATATTCTTTTCTAAAGGAAGTTGTACCTTTCTTCATTCCCATCAGCAAAGTATGAAATTTCCAGTTACTACAAATTCCCTGCAACAATAGATACTATTGTTTTTTGTTTAGTCTCTTTAGTTGGTGTGTTGTGATATTCACTTGTAGTATGAATTTGTATCTTTCTGATGTGTTACATTATTTGTACATTTTCACTTGAATTGTTTTATTTCTTATTAGTGATTGTAGATATAAACACTTGGTTTGAATATGTTCTTCTTAAAAATGTTTTTCTTCTAGCACCTGTCTTATTTTTGTTTGTTTCATTTTTGTTTTAAATATGTCTTTTCTTAGCAAATATATTTCTATTCCTGAAATCCATTTTATTACTTTAATTTCTGCTTGTGTATAATGTGGCCTGTTTAAAAACTATTGTTAATCAAATGTAACAGAGATTTTCTTCTGTTTTCACCTAAAACTTTAATAGTTTGAGCATATTGAGTTAGACCTGTAATACTTGTTAAGATAATTTTTATAGAGAGAGTAAGACTTTAAATATTCCCCTTCCTCAGACGGATATTCAGTTGTTCAAATAGCATTTTATGAAAAGATTATCTTTTTCCATTACATTATTTTGGCACCTTTGCCAAAAGTCAATTAGCCATTGACCACATGAGGGCAGAATATTTATGGATTTTGTATTCTGTTCCATTTATCTATATAGCTATGATTATGGCTATACCAATCTCTCTTGATTCTAGTAACTTTTATAATAAATCTTAAAATTAGATAAAGTATTCTGATTTTGTTCTTCTTGTTCAAAAGTGCCTTAGCTATTCTAGTTATTTTGTAAATTTTAAAATTAGTTTGTAAATTTACTCAAAAATGCTTTTAGGGTTTCATATTTTATTTAAACAATTTATTGGCATAGATTTGTGTTCCATATTGAATGGGACCCATATTATCCTTCTAATTTTGAATGGCCTATAATAATGACACTTCTTTCACGTTTGATAGAGGTAACTGATGTTTATTTCTGACTATTTTTCCTAATCTTTAGATACTTAATAATGTTAGTGATTTTTTTAGAAAAAAGAATTACCTTTTGACTATATTGCTTTGTTTGTTGCTTTTCTTTTTCACTATTTCAGTAATTTCTGCGTAGGTCTTTCCTATTTCTGTCTTTCTGTTTGTTGAGGGTTTTCATCTGCTTTTTTCTAGTTTAAGTGCACTTCATAAAATTTGAAAACCTTCTCTTCTAACACAGAATTTAAAGCTATAACATTTCCCACTATGTACAAGTTTGGTTATGTTGAACTTTTTTTGTCATTTAGTTGAAAATATTTTCTAATTTCTCATCTTTTTTTTAACAATCATTTTAAATTCCAAATGTTGGGGAATTTTTTATTTATTTTACTATTATTAGTATCTGATTTTATTGACCTGTAATGAGAGAAAAAATATTACATAGTGTTTTTATTTTAATTGGTTAAATGCTTTATAATTTAAGAATCTTTTTTTTTCTTTGACCTGTGAATTACTTAGAAGTGTATTGGGTTTTTGAATATTCAGACATTTTCTGGGTTGTCAAATTGTATTTTCTTGACCTCTACAGTCATTTCCTTTTGGTCAGAGAATATATTTTGCACAATTTGAATACCTTTACATTTATTGGACTTATTTTATCACTCAGAATATAATCCATCTTAAATGTTCTGCATGCACTTGGGAAAATGTATATTCTGTTGGTGCTAGCTGGAGTTTTCTATAAATAGCAATTATTACAAGTAGATGATAATATTATTCAACTCTTCTATATGCTTTATGAGTTTCTGTCTTCCTGTTGAATCAATTATTGAGAAGTTGTTGAAAACTATAATTGTGAATTTGTCCATTTCTCCTTTCAGCTCCATTAGTTTTGTTTCATATCATATATTCTGAAGCTTTGTTATAAGGTATATAAACTGTTCAAACTTTAACACCATCTAGATAAATTGAACTCATTATGAAATGACACTCTTGAACCTTGATAAATTTCACATAACCACTCTAGTCTTATTTTCAACAGTTTAATAGTTGACTGTTAGCATGGTATATCTTTTCCATTTAAAATATTTCAACTCATTTATGCCTTTATATTTTAAATGCTTTTTGGGCAGGGGGCAGCGTATATTTGGTTTTTTTTTAGTAGTTCAATCTAAAATATATGCTTTTAAATTGGTGTTTTTAGACCATTTACATTTAATATGATCACCAGGTTGTGTTTAAGTCTACCATCTTGATATTAGCTGATAAATATTATTTTTTAAAATATATTATTATATATAAGCAATATTCAGCTTGCTTATATATAATAATAGTATACTATAATACTATAATATAGTATTATATTATAGTATATATATACTTATACTATAATATACAAGTAAACACATAGACAAGTAGATATTAGTTAGACAAGTAAATATTCAGAGAAGACCTATTCATTATCTACATAATTTCAATAATAATAATAATAGTTTAAATAATGAAAATATGCAAGGTGAATATGCATTTAAATTCTATTCATTCACCTACATTGTGTAAGGTGATTGCCATGAAATTCTGTGAAGTGGGAGGGCAATGCTGTTACCAAAAACTTTACAGATAAGAAAACGAAGGCTCTTGAAAAAATTTATGACTATCAAGTTCATAGAGATACACAAGGGGATCTGATACTTAAATCCAAGGCCAGTGATGATAAATTTTGCGTTACTTTTATCATATTATTATCATATGTGGTATAGGAATTAACTTTTCTACTGTTAGTTTTCAATGTACTAAGATATATCCATTTGATAAAAGGTTGGATTATAGTAAAGATTGTACTAAATGAAGTTATTTTACATATACATTTTTATCAATCTATAAAAGGCTAGGATTTTAATTGGCATAGCACTTGTACAATTGTCAAAGGATTTACAGCCAGGCGCCGTGGCTTACACCTGTAATCCCAGCACTTTGGGAGGCTGAGTTGGGCGGATCAGGAGGTCAGAAGATCAAGACCATCGGGCTAACAAAATGAAACCCCATCTCTACTAAAAATACAAAAATTAGCTGGGGATTGTGGAACGCAGCTGTAGTCACAGCTACTCAGAGGCTGAGGCAGGAGAGTCACCTGGACCCGGGAGGCGGAGGTTGCAGTGAGCCAAGCTCACGTCACTGCACTCCAGCCCTGGAAACAGAGTGAGATTCCACCTCAAAAAAAAAAAAAAAAAAAAAAAAAAAAAAAATCAAAGGATTCACTGTTTTGGTAGAGATAGGAATGTAAATAAGAACATATTTACAGGAAATGATTTGAGCTTCAAAATCAGAATCTATAGTATAGGAATGACTAGTTCAACAACAAAACAACAAATGAAATATTTAAGAATATGAAAACCTAATCCAAATTGTCATAATATTTTTCACATTGCCACAAAATGCAAACACCAAAGTAGTAAACATGTTAAAATATTCAGATATAAATATACAGCAAAGGCAGTTCACTACTACAACCTGTATGAAGAGACTGACTTAGAAACCAGTTTAAGCAAGCGTACAGACTCACTTACACCGACATTTGAAGGTTTCATTTTTGTTCTCCTAATGTTTCTTTTTTTTTTCTTTTTATTTTTTATTATTATTATTATACTTTAAGTTCTAGGGTACATGTGCATAACGTGCACGTTTGTTACATATGTATACTTGTGCCATGTTGCTGTGCTGCACCCATCAACTCGTCAGCACCCATCAACTCGTCATTTACATCAGGTATAACTCCCA
>NW_012109875.1:121014-122976 GCF_000951045.1 Mandrillus leucophaeus
TCTATTCAGGGATTCAACTTCTTCCTGGTTTAGTCTTGGAAGAGTGTAAGTGTCCAGGAAATTATCCATTTCTTCTAGATTTTCTAGTTTATTTGCATAGAGGTGTTTATAGTATTCTCTGATGGTAGTTTGTATTTCTGTGGGGTCAGTGGTGATATCCCCTTTAAATATACTTTTCATTTGGTCATAAAAGTAAACTCGCACACCAAACAGAGTAGAGACAACATTAGAATCAAAGCCTTGACTAATTTCCATAAATTCAATAATCTTACTAGATATATTTGTTCCAAAATGGATGACATTATATCTGGTACATTACAGACATAATTTTCATCATAATGTAATTCAGATGATGAGATTTTGGCCAGAAAAAAAGACAAAAGAGAGAAACAGAAACAAAAATAATGGGACATGCATTGAGCTTCAGTGCATTATTCCTGTGCCCTAAATGCTACTTTCAAGGCTGAAAATCTGTAGCATGTTTTTTAAACTGAGACTGTACTTCTTGCACATCAACAAAATCCTGGGACTTACAGTTTAAATTTTATGTAAACAACTCATAAGAATGTAGACAGAGAGTATGTCATATCTTGGTTTGTTGACCATTTCATATTACTGAAAAACTGGACCGCAGTTTAAAAAATGATCACCATATATGATTACTTTGAGGTAGGCAGTGGAAGGTTAAATTTACAACTGTTCTTGCTACTCAGGCAGAGGAAATCAGGATGCTGAGCAAGACTATCAGAGGGTTGGTGTCCCAGTTTAAAGTCAGATGAATGTTGGGTAAAACTATAAAAATAGAAACTGCCTTAGGACCATAATGAAAGTGTACAACATTGTCTCTCAAAGTGACCAGGATCTCCATTTCTCAATACAGGATTCTATGAGAGAATGGTGCTAAATGTGCTATATGGATGAGGAATTTCTCTCTCATGCTCATGACTGATTCAGTTTCTTTCTCCATTTCAAAGGGAACAATAGGCATCAGTTAACATTTACTGGCAGTACAAGGTTATTATTAATAACTAGCCACAGTGAAATCAATTATTATAATTCTGAATTACAAAGATTGGAACAAAATATTTTCATAGTTACTAGTGGAAATTCTATTCATCAATATTATGGAAAACATTAGAAGTTATATTTTAATCTTTATTCCTCTTACTAGGTTCCATAAAGCACCACAATTCTTTTTTTTTCACTTCTTTTTCTTATTTGCTCTCTATATAATATTAATGCTATTAATGTATCAAGTTAGTTTGTACTATAACTTAAAAAAAATAACAATTTGTGAACACAATCAAAAAAACATAATGAATCTCAGAGACGTAAAGAGTTGTAAATGGTGTGGCCCCCAATATTAAAACAACAACGACAACAACAAAACTTGGAAAAACTGCAAATTATAGTATTTTATAAAGCCAGCCAGAGAATTGAGGTCTCAGGGCAACCAAATAACCATAAATCTAGAAAAAGTCACCTGCTTGCACAGATAAATAGGATCTAAACTTTTGCTCAGACGGTGCAGACATCACTGGACTTTATAGAAGTAAATAAGAAAATACAGCTGACTTTTTAAAAATAAATTGCTGAACACTAAATATGAAACCTCCAGAGGCCACAGATACAAGGAGGTCCGCATAATTTTGCATGCCTTTTCTCCATGATTCCCACTAGGTATTTTGGGACTTATGAGGGAGAATTTTTAGGGAGTTTTTCTTTTGGTATTAGTTGAAAGAAGGAACTGCAATTATTACCAATATACAACAGGCCTGTGTCCTCTTTTTATGGACCATGTGCCTTTACATGAAGAAAGAAGAATGTTTTTATTTTATTTTATTTATTTAGTTTTTTGAGACGGAGTCTCGCTCTGTCTCCCAGGCTGGAGTGCAGTGGCGCAATCTCGGCTCACTGCAAACTCCGCCCCCCGGGTTCACGCCATTCTCCTGCCTCAGCCTC
>NW_012109875.1:123100-128505 GCF_000951045.1 Mandrillus leucophaeus
TTTTTAGTAGAGATGGGGTTTCACCGTGTTAGCCAGGATGGTCTCGATCTCCTGACCTCGTGATCCACCCGTCTTGGCTTCCCAAAATGCTGGGATTACAGGCATGAGCCACCGCGCCTGGCGGGAAGAAGAATTTTTAACTCACCTTTGGACACAGGTACAAGTAAGGGAAGGAAAGTGAAAAAAAAAAAATCTACCTACCAAAAGGCAGAAATATTTACTATGCCTAGCACCACAGCTGAAGGAGGTATATGTGTAAATGTGCCCTGAGAGCCAGTTCCTAAAATGGAGGCTTCCTCAGAACATAGAAGTAGACTCTAGCAGAGGCCCCACCATCAGGTCAACTACTATTGAATAAAAATAATAGTAGAGTACAGCTGGGAGATTTGAAGGAGAAAGTTGTATCTGGGGGAAAAAAGAAGACACATCTTCAGCAGGGAGGCAGAAATTGAGAAAATGACCTCTGAAACCCAGTCTCCACCCTAAACCAAATATCACTAGAGAAATCCTGTGATATGCTGAGAATATGCATAAGACCAACACAGCATAACTCAGTGCGGCTACTAAAGGTCTAGCTGAAGGAATGGTGCATGCATTAATCTTCAAGCATAAAAATCATTTACATTAGTATCTACTATCTTATGCAAGACATAGCTGGGTGTGGTGGCAGATGCCTTTATTCCCAGCTACTGGGGAGGCTGAGGCAGGAGAATCACTGGAACCTAGGAGATGGAGGCTGCAGTGTGTTGAGATTGCATGATTGCACTCCAGCCTGGGCAATAAAAGCAAAAATCCGTCTCAGGAAAAACAAAGAAACAAACAAAAACCAACCAACCAACCAAACAAAGAAAAATACAGCAAGAAAAAGCACACACTGAAGAGAACAAGCACTAGTCAGAACAGCCTCAGAAATAAGACATATAGTGTAACAATCAGACAAGCCACCTAAAATAACTATGGCTGAAAAAGAAACAAAGGACAAGTAAAAAATAGGAACTGCTAACAAAATGATAAATTTTAAAACAATAATTCCTATAACAAATATAAATGTCAATTGTCTCAACAAACCAGTTAAAAGACAAAGACCATCAACAGAAGAAGTAAAACAAATCTATATGATACAAGGATCTAATAAAAAAGAAATGTTGAAAGTGAAAGGAGAAAATTATAACATGCAAACATTGATTAAAAGAAAGCTACATATCTACAGAACAAAAAATAAATAGACTTCCAAACAGGAAATACTATCAGTGTTAAGTCAGGACATTACACCATAATAAAGGAGTAAATTATCTGAAAAGACATAATAATCCTAGACATGTATGCACTGAACAAATCTTCAAAATACATTAAGTAAAAATGTAATTTTATGTTCTATCAAAAAAATGCATTAGTCTGTCCTTATACTGCTAATAAAGACATACCCAACACTGGGTGATTTATAAAGGAAAGAGATTTAATTTGACTCTCAGTTTAGCATGCTGGGGAGTCCTCAGAAAACTTACAATCATGGCCGAAAGGGAAGCAAACATGTCGTTCTTCACATGACGGCAGGAAAGAGAAGTGCAGAATTAAGCAGGAGAAAAACCCCTTATACAATTATCAGATCCCAAGAGAGTTCAGTATCATGAGAACAGGATGGAGGTAACCACCCCCATGATTCAATTACCTTTCACCGGGTCTCCCCCATGACACATAGGGATTATGGGAACTACAATTCAAGATGAGATTTGGGTGGGGACACAGCCAAACCACATCACCAAGACCTAGAAGGTTGCACTGGTAAAATCTACGAAACATTTAATAAAGCAATCATTAAGTGAAATAACATAGAGACAGAAAGTCAAACACCACATGTTCTCACTTGTTATTGGAAGCTAAATGATATTTACACATGCACAGAATGTGGAATAACAGACATCTGAAGGATGGAAGGGTGAGAGGTGAGTGAGGAATGAGAGAGTACTTGATGAGTACAATGTACACTACTAGGACAATGGTTGCACTAAAAGTCTAGACTTCACCAGTATGCAATATACCCATGTAATAAAAGCACACTTGTGCTCCCTAAATTTATACAAATAAAAAATATAGGAAAAGAGCTTATGATGCATGTTGTCAAAAGGAATATTATCAATTCTACAGATCACTTCCAGCAAATAGAAAGGAGGCAACAGTTGATATCAGTATTGTTCTAATACCAAAATAAGACAAAACTTTAAGAAGACCACTAGCCATCATGAGCATAGCTACAAAAGTATTTAACAAAATATTACTAAATTGAATTCAACAATACATAAAAACAATAATAAATTATGACCACATGGAGTTAACTCAGGAATATGATTGAATTATTACTTGAAAATTAATCAATGTTATTTGACATATTTACGTAGTATATGAGAAAAATACCATTTGATTATTTCAATAGATATAGAAAAATCTTTTAACAAAATTCAACAAAATTTTCATTCCCATGTAAAGGAAAGAAAAATATCATTTTTAGCAACCTAGGAAGAGAAAGAAGAAATTTCTTTTCTTTTTCTTTTTCTTTTTCTTTCTTTCTTTCTTTTTTTTTTTTTTTTTTTTTTAGACAGGGTCTGGCTCTGTCACCCAGGCTGGAGTGCAATAGTGCAATCTCGACTTACTTCAATCTCTGCATATTTCCTGGGCTCAAGCAATCCTCCCACCTCAGCCTCCAAGGTAGCTGGGACTACAGACAGGCACCCAAGTAATTTTTGTATTTTTTATAGAGATAGGGTTTTTCGCCATGTTGCCCAAGCTGATCTTGAACTCCTGAGCTCAAGCAATCCACTTACCTGGGCCACCCAAAGTGCTGGGATTACAAGCATAAGCCACCACGCCTGGCCAAGAAATTTCTTTAACCTAATAAATGAGATCTAAAAAGAATGTGCAGTTAACATTATAAGTAATGGTGAGAGAATGAATGTTTTAAACTCAAGATAGAAATAGAGTAAAAATGTGCTCTCTCACCACTCCTATTTAACATCACACTGGAAAACAGTGCAATAAGGCAAGAAAAAAAGATAAAAGGCATACAGATTAGAAAAGAGAAATAAAACTTTCTATTCAAATGTGACATGATTTTCTAGGTGAAAGATAACTAGGAATCTATTTTAAAAGCTCCTGGAAGTAATGTGTGCATAATAGGGACAATGAATAAAAAGTCAGAGTGAATGAGTCAATCATATGCTTATACACCAGCAATGAACAACTGGAACATTTTAGTAATTAAAATGAAATACTATTTCTGATAGCACCCAAAACATATAAATGTACTTTATGTATTTATATACATAAAATATGTATATCTGACAAAATTGCTCTATATTATTGTTTAATGTGGGTATATCATTTTCATCTTTATGTCTGTATTTATTTTATTTATTTATTGCACTAGTATTGCATATCTTATTTTTTAAACATGGAAATGGATAAAAAATTAAGCAAAAATCACTAAGATTCCCATCTCCTAGAAATAACCCATATTAATATTCCATAAGGCTTTTTAATATTTTAAGAAATAGAATATGAAAAGCACACATCTATATAGCAGATTTTCCTATTATACATGTAAATTCAAACTACTTATATTTTCTATTTTAGTGATACCATATTGAATATCCTTCTAGTGTTTCTGCTTTATTTCTTTAGGATAAGTTTCTAGAATTTGAAATAATACATAAACAGGGATGAAGATATTTCAGACCCTGATGCACATTGTCAAATGATCTTCCACAAATGATCATATTAACATAAATCTTCCCTTGTATTTAGTACTATGTTTTCTAAAACGAAGTTTATAGATGCATCATTTCTAGATATTTATATGTATAAATTTTATGTATATACTTTAAGGTATATATTTAATTTTCATGAAGTCCAGTTTATCATTTTTTTGATTCATGATTCTTTGGCCTCAGAAATATGGTCAATTGTAAAAGAATAGTCTCCCAAGTATTTTCGTTTGTTTATTATAAATATTACAATTTTAGCCTTTGCGTTCATGTTTGTGATCCATATTAAGTTAAATTATTGTGTATAACATGAGGTAAAAGGAAACATTCCCTGTTTTAAAAATTTGTAGATACCTAGTTTTTTCTCCATCAGTTGTTGAAAAGATTATCTTTCCTTCCTTGTAACTTCCTTGACACCTTGGTCAAAAATTCATTAACATAGATGTGTCAATTATTGCAACATTATAGTAAATTCTGAAACCAGCCAAATTATGTCCTAGAAATGTGGCCATTTTATTCCTTCAAAATTGACTTGGCTATTTTAAAACATTTGTATTGTCATACATATTTTTCACAAGTTAAGTTTTTCTACAAAGAAACAAAATATCTATTGAAATATTGATTTTGATTGTGTTGGATCCATAAGTCACTTTGTGTCAAATTGCCACATTTAAATGTTCCAACACAGGAACATGGTAAAAGTATCCATTTATTTAGGCCATCCTTAATTACTCTAATGATTTATATATTTCATTGTAAAATTGTTAAACAACTTTTATTGATTATATACAACAATACTTCGTGTTTTGATGTTTTTGATAATGGTATTGTTGATTTGCAAAAATTGTGTCTTGCTGACATATAGTCAAACAAATGATTTTTTAAATTGCTCCTGTGTTCTGTGGCCTTGCTAAAAGCAGTTATTAGTTCCAGCAGTCTTTATTAGATTTCTTAGACCTTTTCCACATACAATTGTATCTTTCGCAAATAAAGGTTATTTACTTCTTTCTTTTCAAGTGTATACCTAGGCTTCTTTTTTTCTTGCTTTATTTCACTAACTAGAATAACCAGTTCAATATCGAATAGAAATAGCAAGAGTAAACATTCTCAGCTTTTTCTTGATAATAGAGAAACATTCATTTAAGTTTTTTTTCTGTGTGTGGGCATTCCATTGCTTTCTTTTCAATTCATATTAACATTTAAATATCTGTACAAAAATATAATAGCTCTTTTAAAATTCTTTTTAGCTAGTTCCATTATCTTTAACGTTTTGGGGTCTATTTTTGTTGGGTTTTTAAAAGCACCTGATTTTGAGTCACAATATTCTGCTTCTTGGCAAGCTTAGAGACATCTGTTTATTTATTTATTTATTTATTTATTTTCAATAAGTTTTCGGGGAACAGGTCATGTTTGCTTAAATGAATAATTTTTTCAGTGATGACTTCTAGGATTTCGGTGTGCCAATCACTGATCAGTGTACACTGTACCCAATGTGTAGTCTTTTATCTCTCATTCCCCTCCTACTCTTCCCCCCAAATTCCCCAAAGTTCATTGTATCACTTTTACGCCTTAGGGTCCTCATAGCTTAGCTCCCACTTACGAGTGAGAACATACAATGTTTGGTTTTCCATTCCTGAGTTACTTCAC